>NC_091282.1:589853010-590163843 GCF_032444005.1 Ranitomeya imitator
ACAAATCAACGTGAAATTCTGTGAAGCACCTGTGGGTCAAGGTGCTCACCACATGCCTATATAAATTCCTTGAGGGATCTAGTTTTCAATATGGGGTCACTTGGGGGGGATTCCACTGTTTAGGCACATTAAGGGCACTCCAAAGGCAACATGACAGTCACAAACCATTCCAGCAAAATCTGCTTTCCAAAACGTCAGTCCTTCCTTTCTGAGCCCTGTTGTGCTCTCAAACAGTAGTTTCCCTCCACATATGAGGTAGCGGCATACTTAGGAGAATGTTGTGAATTCTGTGGCAGAGTTCACTCCTGTGGTCACAAGTGGTACTTCGGCTGATTCTCTCTGGGAGCTTCCGTTTGTGGAGGAAAGTGGTACTGCAGCTTCTGAGTTTCCTCCCTCAGGTGATCTGGTGAGCTCGTTAGCTGCTTCTCTACTTAACTCCACCTAATGCTTTGATCCATGCTTCCTGTCAATGTTCCAGTGTTGGACTTGTGTATCTCTGGATCATTCCTGTGGCCTGCTGCTCTGCATAGCTAAGTGCTTCTTTGCTATCTGTTGCTATTTTTTCTGTCCAGCTTGTCTGTTTGTTTTGCTGGAAGCTCTGGGATGCAAGGGCTGTACCTCCGTGCCGTTAGTTCGGTACGGAGGGTCTTTTTGCCCCCTTTGCGTGGTTTTCTTTAGGGTTTTGTGTAGGCCGCAAAGTTATCTTTCCTATCCTCGTTCTGTCTAGAATATCGGGCCTCACTTTGCTGAATCTATTTCATCCCTACGTTTGTCTTTTCATCTTACTCACAGTCATTATATGTGGGGGGCTGCCTTTTCCTTTGGGGTATTTCTCTGAGGCAAGGTAGGCTTATTTTTCTATCTTCAAGCTAGTTAGTTTCTCAGGCTGTGCCGAGTTGCATAGGGAGCGTTAGGCGCAATCCACAGCTGCCTCTAGTTGTGTTTGGAGAGAATCAGGAATTGCGGTCTACAGAGTTCCCACGTCTCAGAGCTCGTTCTATTATTTTGGGTTATTGTCAGATCACTGTATGTGCTCTGATCGCTATGTACATTGTGTTACTGAATTGCCTATCACAACAGTACAGGAAGCCTAAAGTACTAATGATTCTCAATAAAGGGAAAAAAGAAGTTCTGAGACCATTTTTTTTCCTTTGCACTGTGATTTGTCTTTTTTTCCCCTAGACATTTGGGTGGTTCAGGACACAGGTGTTACAATGGACATTAAAGGTCTGTCTTCATGTGTAGATCAGCTCACGGCAAGAGTTCAAGATATTCAGGATTTTATGGTTCAGAATTCTTTGTTAGAACCGAGAATTCCTATTCCAGATTTGTTTTTTTGAGATAGAACTAAATTTCTGAGTTTCAAGAATAATTGTAAACTGTTTCTGGCTTTGAAACCTCGCTCCTCTGGTGACCCAGCGCAACAGGTTAGGATCGTCATTTCTTTTTTGCGTGGCGACCCTCAGGACTGGGCATTTTCTCTTGCGTCAGGAGATCCTGCATTAAGTAATATCGATGCGTTATTCCTGGCGCTTGGATTGCTGTACGATGAGCCTAATTCAGTAGATCAGGCAGAAAAGAATTTGCTGGCTCTTTGTCAGGCTCAGGATGAGATAGAGCTATATTGCCAGAAATTTAGAAAATGGTCCATGCTCACTCAATGGAATGAATCTGCGCTTGCAGCCATTTTCAGAAAGGGTCTCTCTGAAGCCATTAAGGATGTCATGGTGGGATTTCCTATGCCCGCTGGTTTGAATGAGTCTATGTCTTTGGCCATTCAGATCGGTTGACGCTTGCGTGAGCGTAAATCTGTGCACCATTTGGCGGTATTACCTGAGATTAAACCTGAGCCTATGCAGTGCGATAGGACTATGACCAGAGTTGAACGGCAAGAACACAGACGTCTGAATGGGCTGTGTTTCTACTGTGGTGATTCCACTCATGCTATCTCTGATTGTCCTAAGCGCACTAAGCGGTTCGCTAGGTCTGCCGCCATTGGTACTGTACAGTCAAAATTTCTTCTGTCCGTTACCTTGATATGCTCCTTGTCATCGTATTCTGTCATGGCGTTTGTGGATTCAGGCGCTGCCCTGAATTTGATGGACTTGGATTATGCTAAACGTTGTGGGTTTTTCTTGGAGCCCTTGCAGTGTCCTATTCCATTGAGAGGAATTGATGCTACACCTTTGGCCAAGAATAAGCCTCAATACTGGACCCAGCTGACCATGTGCATGGCTCCTGCACATCAGGAGGTTATTCGCTTTCTGGTGTTGCATAATCTGCATGATGTGGTCGTGTTGGGGTTGCCATGGCTACAAGCCCATAATCCAGTATTGGATTGGAATTCCATGTTGGTGTCCAGCTGGGGTTGTCAGGGGGTACATGGTGATGTTCCATTTCTGTCAATTTCGTCATCAACCCCTTCTGAGGTTCCAGAGTTCTTGTCTGATTACCGGGATGTATTTGATGAGCCCAAGTCCGATGCCCTACCTCCGCATAGGGATTGTGATTGTGCTATCAATTTGATTCCTGGTAGTAAATTCCCAAAAGGTTGACTGTTTAATTTATCCGTGCCTGAGCACACCGCTATGCGCAGTTATGTGAAGGAATCCCTGGAGAAGGGGCATATTCGCCCGTCATCGTCGCCATTAGGAGCAGGATTCTTTTTTGTAGCCAAGAAGGATGGTTCGCTGAGACCGTGTATAGATTATCGCCTTCGTAATAAGATCACTGTTAAATTTCAGTACCCCTTGCCATTGTTATCTGATTTGTTTGCTCGGATTAAGGGGGCTAGTTGGTTCACTAAGATAGATCTTCGTGGTGCGTATAATCTGGTGAGAATCAGGCAAGGCGATGAATGGAAAACTGCATTTAATACGCCCGAGGGTCATTTTGAGTATCTAGTGATGCTGTTCGGACTTGCCAATGCTCCATCAGTGTTTCAATCCTTTATGCATGACATCTTCCGTGAGTACCTGGATAAATTCCTGATTGTGTACTTGGATGACATTTTGATCTTCTCGGATGATTGGGAGTCTCATGTGAAGCAGGTCAGAACGGTGTTTCAGGTCCTGCGTGCTAATTCTTTGTGAAGGGATCAAAGTGTCTCTTTGGTGTGCAGAAGGTTTCATTTTTGGGGTTCATCTTTTCCCCTTCTACTATCGAGATGGATCCGGTTAAGGTCCAAGCCATCCATGATTGGACTCAGCCGACATCTCTGAAAAGTCTGCAAAAGTTCCTAGGCTTTGCTAATTTTTATCGACGCTTCATCTGCAATTTTTCTAGTGTTGCCAAACCATTGACCGATTTGACCAAGAAGGGTGCTGATTTGGTCAATTGGTCTTCTGCTGCTGTGGAGGCTTTTCAAGAGTTGAAGCGTCATTTTTCTTCTGCCCCTGTGTTGTGTCAACCAGATGTTTCTCTTCCGTTTCAGGTCGAGGTTGATGCTTCTGAGATTGGAGCAGGGGCTGTTTTGTCACAGAGAGGTCCTGGTTGCTCAGTGATGAAACCATGCGCTTTCTTTTCCAGGAAGTTTTTGCCTGCTGAGCGAAATTATGATGTGGGCAACCGAGAGTTGCTGGCCATGAAGTGGGCATTCGAGGAGTGGCGTCATTGGCTTGAAGGAGCTAAGCATCGCGTGGTGGTATTGACTGATCATAAGAACTTGACTTATCTCGAGTCTGCCAAGCGCTTGAATCCTAGACAAGCTCGTTGGTCGTTGTTTTTTGCCCGTTTTGACTTTGTGATTTCGTACCTTCCGGGCTCTAAAAATGTGAAGGCGGATGCTCTGTCTAGGAGTTTTGTGCCCGACTCTCCGGGTTTATCTGAGCCGGCGGGTATCCTCAAGGAAGGAGTAATTGTGTCTGCCATCTCCCCTGATTTGCGGCGGGTGCTGCAAAAATTTCAGGCTAATAAACCTGATCGTTGCCCAGCGGAGAAACTGTTTGTCCCTGATAGGTGGACGAATAGAGTTATCTCTGAACTTCATTGTTCGGTGTTGGCTGGTCATCCTGGAATCTTTGGTACCAGAGAGTTAGTGGCTAGATCCTTTTGATGGCCGTCTCTGTCGCGGGATGTGCGTACTTTTGTGCAGTCCTGTGGGATTTGTGCTCGGGCTAAGCCCTGCTGTTCTCGTGCCAGTGGGTTGCTTTTGCCCTTGCCGGTCCCGAAGAGGCCTTGGACATATATCTCTATGGATTTTATTTCTGACCTTCCCGTTTCTCAAAAGATGTCAGTCATTTGGGTGGTCTGTGATCGCTTTTCTAAGATGGTCCATCTGGTACCCTTGTCTAAATTGCCTTCCTCCTCTGATTTGGTGCCTTTGTTCTTCCAGCATGTGGTTCGTTTGCATGGCATTCCAGAGAATATTGTTTCTGACAGAGGTTCCCAGTTTGTTTCGAGGTTTTGGCGAGCCTTTTGTGGTAGGATGGGCATTGTTTTGTCTTTTTCCTCGGCTTTCCATCCTCAGACTAATGGCCAGACCGAACGAACCAATCAGACCTTGGAAACATATCTGAGATGCTTTGTTTCTGCTGATCAGGATGACTGGGTGTCCTTTTTGCCTTTGGCTGAGTTCGCCCTTAATAATCGGGCCAGCTCAGCTACCTTGGTTTCGCCGTTTTTCTGCAATTCTGGGTTCCATCCTCGTTTCTCTTCAGGACAGGTTGAGTCTTCGGACTGTCCTGGTGTGGATACTGTGGTGGACAGGTTGCAGCAGATATGGACTCAGGTAGTGGACAATTTGACCTTGTCCCAGGAGAAGGCTCAACTTTTCGCTAATCGCAGACGCCGTGTGGGTCCCCGACTTCGTGTTGGGGATCTGGTTTGGTTATCTTCTCGTCATATTCCTATGAAGGTTTCCTCTCCTAAGTTTAAACCTCGTTTAATTGGTCCGTATAGGATTTCTGAGGTTCTTAATCCTGTGTCTTTTCGTCTGACCCTCCCAGATTCTTTTTCCATACATAACGTATTCCATAGGTCATTGTTGCGGAGATACGTGGCACCTATGGTTCCATCTGTTGACCCTCCTGCCCCGGTTTTGGTGGAGGAGGAGTTGGAGTATATTGTGGAGAAGATTTTGGATTCTCGTGTTTCAAGACGGAAACTCCAGTATCTGGTTAAATGGAAGGGTTATGCTCAGGAAGATAATTCCTGGGTTTTTGCCTCTGATGTCCATGCTCCCATGCTCCCGATCTTGTTCGTGCCTTTCATGTGGCTCATCCTGGTCGGCCTGGGGGCTCTGGTGAGGGTTCGGTGACCCCTCCTCAAGGGGGGGGGTACTGTTGTGAATTCTGTGGCAGAGTTCACTCCTGTGGTCACAAGTGGTACTTCGGCTGATTCTCTCTGGGAGCTTCCGTTTGTGGAGGAAAGTGGTACTGCAGCTTCTGAGTTTCCTCCCTCAGGTGATCTGGTGAGCTCGTTAGCTGCTTCTCTACTTAACTCCACCTAATGCTTTGATCCATGCTTCCTGTCAATGTTCCAGTGTTGGACTTGTGTATCTCTGGATCATTCCTGTGGCCTGCTGCTCTGCATAGCTAAGTGCTTCTTTGCTATCTGTTGCTATTTTTTCTGTCCAGCTTGTCTGTTTGTTTTGCTGGAAGCTCTGGGACGCAAGGGGTGTACCTCCGTACCGTTAGTTCGGTACGGAGGGTCTTTTTGCCCCCTTTGCGTGGTTTGCTTTAGGGTTTTGTGTAGACCGCAAAGTTATCTTTCCTATCCTCGTTCTGTCTAGAATATCGGGCCTCACTTTGCTGAATCTATTTCATCCCTACGTTTGTCTTTTCATCTTACTCACAGTCATTATATGTGGGGGGCTGCCTTTTCCTTTGGGGTATTTCTCTGAGGCAAGGTAGGCTTATTTTTCTATCTTCAGGCTAGTTAGTTTCTCAGGCTGTGCCGAGTTGCATAGGGAGCGTTAGGTGCAATCCACAGCTGCCTCTAGTTGTGTTTGGAGAGGATCAGGAATTGCGGTCTACAGAGTTCCCACGTCTCAGAGCTCGTTCTATTATTTTGGGTTATTGTCAGATCACTGTATGTGCTCTGATCGCTATGTACATTGTGTTACTGAATTGCCTATCACAACAGGAGAAATTGCACAATAAATTTTCGGGTCCATTTTCTTTCATTACACTTGTGAAAATAAAACTTTTGGTCCAAGAAAACATTTTTGTGGGAAAATGTGATTTGTTTTTTTATTTTTTGTAAATTTATTTTTCCTGCTCTGTTATTCACTTTCTTTTTTTTTCTCTTGGCTCTGGATGTTCCGGGAAATGTATACCACATCGGATCATAGCTTCCGTAGTTTGCCTTGACAAACATTTCGATGTTGCTTCACTCCATCATGGTAGGCATTAAAAGTTCATAGCAAAGATCCGTCAAGAATAGTCGTCTGTTGTCCTTCCTGTTGGCATGGAATTCTGGATGAGTTTCACTATAAACATTATAGGTATTGAGGGCTGACACATCAAGCATATTAGAAAAAATGACTACAGTCCAACGTTTTGTCTGCCTCTTGCACGAATACTCTCCAATCATTTTGTCCATCTTTTCCACACCTCCTTTAGTTTTATTATAATGCAGGATGATTTATGGTTTCTGTTTCCTGTCATTGGTGTCAATACTTACATCATGATTCATGGCACTCTGTAATATTACAGATTTTTATTTCCTCGCTTTATAAGACACCATTGTTGCTTGATTGCAGACACCAAAGACACTCTCATAAAGTGTTAGCTGTGGATTGTGTTTCATCATTGGAGGAATTTCTCGGCTGTTTGGCTTCATGGTACCAACAAGTGTAAGTTGTTTCTGAAGAAAAAATTTGTCCAGTTCAAGATGAGTAAAGTAGTTGTCCATTGTTATATTTTTTCCAGAATTGAAAATTGGTACAGCAAGTGTTTTTACTATGTCAGAACATGGGTCTTTCTGGACTGGAGCATCAACTTCTTTGCCAAAGTAAATAAGACCATTCATCCCATAATAGCTTGCAGAGTCACACATCTAGAAATTTTTTATTCCATACTTAGCTGGTTTACTGGACATATACTGAATGAATTTGCACTCTCCTTAAGGCAAGAAGTTGCTCATCCACTGTCACATTGTCACTTAAATGGTAAGGCTTTGTACAGTTCTTGATAAAAAAGATTCCAGATGTAGCTAATAGGGGCTAATTTATCTGTTTCAAACCTCACAGGACGAGTTCTCTTATCAAAACGAAGGCTTCTCCCAATATTCTCAAATCTGTGGACTGACATTGTAGCTTTGTAGTGTGGATCTGAAAAAGGGTTCAGAAATAATTCTCTGATTAGAACATCGCACGATTTTGTACACCCTGCCAGAAGAGTTTGGGGAATATAAGCATACAGTTCCTCTTTTGTTACATTTTTCCATGTTTTTTTTTCTTCCTGAAGCAATGCATTTTACTGCTGAGTCAGTACACAAAACTATCTCATCTACAATATCAGAAAACATCTCTTTTAGACAAGAATTGTGGAATTCCTACAGTTCCTTCAGCAACTCTTACAATATTATGTGATGGGATGCATCCAAGAACCGCAGCAGTACTGTTCCAAAAAAACAGTTTTGGATGTTCTATTTATACACTCTGCTGGATCCACTACTTCTTCATCATCTGAAGAATCACTGGATGATGAGGTAGAGACATTAGCTGGTGGCATGTACTCTTCATCAGACAAAGAAAGTACACTATCTTCATCACTATAAAAAATGATCGCTTCGATTTCTTGGTCAGTCAAACCCCTGGATGTAGACTGTGCTGCCGTAACCTTAGATGTCAGTACACTAAAATGAAAAAAACAACAACTCTTTATTAGTGTGTGTGCTAAGGGTAGAGTGCAGCCCCCCTCCTCTCACCTTCAGCAGATTACCACTTCCTTTTAGGTACAGTAGAAGCCTCTGGATTTTTGTTATCTCAGAAAGTTTTTTTCCAGGAGCAAGAAAGCTGACTCCTTCCTCCAAAGTCTCTTCAGCAAGTAGCACACAATGAACAGAATGTTGTCTGTCCTCCTGGTCCTGTGTGTTCAGGACCTGTGATGATGTCGGAGAGGCATGACTTTTTGAGGGAGCCTCCTTCCCAATATCACATGACCATGTAGTCAGGCAGAATCCACACTCTTCACAGCAACAGCAGAGTAATAAAGAATGAGTCATAAAGACATAGTCTTCCCCGGCAACAGTAAAGACTGAGGATCACATGTAAACCTAGTACAGGCCTAAAAGGCCCCAGGTATGTGATTATGGGGCATTCCCAAAAAAGAGTTGTCATACCGAAATGCCTGTAACATAAAAATATATGAACAACTGGAAATTACTAACAACTATATACCTGAGGATTACCTGGAGTTTCAGAATTCTAACTAAATTAATCTTGCAGAAAATAGAAAACAATTAACCTAGCAGGCCTGCGAGGCCCCTGGTATGCGTTCTTGGGTTTTAACCCTTTCACCCTGAAGCCTGTTTTCAACTTCTGACCAGGCCATTTTTTTCAATTCTGACCACTGTCACTTTATGTGGTTATAACTCTGAAACGCTTCGGCGGATCCTGGTGATTGAGTTTGTTTTCTCGTGACATATTGTACTTTATGATAGTAGTAAAATTTCAGCGATATGACTTGCGTTTATTTTTGAAAAAAACAGAAATTTGGTGAAAATTTAAAAAATTTTGCAATTTTCAAACTTTTAGTTTTTATGCCCTTAAATTAGAGTCATATCGCGCAATATAGTTAATAAATAACATTTCCCACATGTATGCTTTACATTAGCACAATTTTGGTTAAAATTTGACCAGCAATTTCTCATTTTTACAACAAAATTTGCCCCAACCCTAACTTTACCCCCAACCCTAATGGGAAATAAATACATTTTTTTTATTTTATTATTTTTCCCTAACTAAGGGAGTGATAAAAAGTGGGTTTGATTTACTATTTATAGCGGGGTTTTTTTAGCGGAGTTTTATTTGGTATCTGTCACACGCTAAAATACCCTTTTTATTGCAAAAATATAGTTTTTGCATCAGCACATTTTGAGAGGTATAATTTATTCATATTTTGGTCCACAGAGTCATCTGAGGTCTTATTTTTTGCTGGACGAGTTGACAGTTTTTGTTGGTACCATTTTCGGGCACATGACATTTTTTGATCACTTTTTATTCCGATGTTTGTTAGGCAGGATGAACAAAAACCAGCAATTTCTGAATTTCTTTTAGGGGGGCGTTTATACCGATTCGTGTGTGGTAAAATTGATAAAGCAGTTTTATTCTTTGGGTCAGTGCGATTACAGCGATACCTCATTTATATCTTTTTTTTTTTTTATGTTTTAGCACTTTTACACAATAAAATTTATTTTATTTAAAAAAATAATTGTTTTTGCATCGCTTTATTCTGATTGCTATAGCTTTTTTATTTTTCTGCTGATGGCGCTGTATGGTGGCTTGTTTTTTGCGGGACAAGATGTCGTTTTCAGCGGTACCATGTTTATTTATATCCGTCTTTTTGATCGCGTTTTATTGCACTTTTTTTTCGGCAGTATGATGATAAAGCATTGTTTTTTGCCTCATTATTTTTTTTTACAGTGTTCACTGAAGGGGTTAACTAGTGAGATAGTTTTATAGAGAGGGTCGTTACGGACGCGGCAATACCAAATATGTGTATTTTTATTGTTTTGTTTTTTTTATTTACAGAAATGAATGGATTTATTGGAAAATATATATTTTTTTTTATTGGGGATTTTTTTTTATACAGTCAATTTTTTTTTAACTTTATTACATTGTCACAGGTTGGGACATCTACTATATAAAGCTGAATGTGTGTGTGTGTGTGTGTGTGTGTGTGTGTATGTGTGTATATCCGGGATTGGCATCTGCACCGTCGCAGCTACAGCCACAAAATTTTGCACAGTCACACGTCTGGACCCCGAGAGCGTCATAGGCTATGTTGTGATGCGAAATTTTAACCCCGCGCGTTCCAATTCACCAAACAATTTTTGCCCCTATCTACATAATGGGGAAAAAAGTGAAAGGAAAAGTGTTGGAGGCGTCGCAGCTACAGAAACAAAATTTTGCACAGTCACACGTCTGGACCATGAGAGCGTCATAGGCTACGTTGTGAGGTGAAATTTTAACCCCGCGCTTTCCAATTCACCAAACAATTTTGCCCCTATCTACATAATGGGGAAAAAAGTGAAAGGAAAGGTGTTGGAGGCGTCGCAGCTACAGAAACAAAATTTTGCACAGTCACACGTCTGGACCCTGAGAGCGTCATAGGCTACGTTGTGAGGTGAAATTTTAACCCCGCGCTTTCCAATTCACCAAACAATTTTGCCCCTATCTACATAATGGAGAAAAAAGTGAAAGGAAAAGTGTTTGAGGCGTCGCAGCTACAGAAACAAAATTTTGCACAGTCACACGTCTGGACCCTGAGAGCGTCATAGGCTATGTTGTGAGGTGAAATTTTAACCCCGCGCTTTCCAATTCACCAAACTATTTTTCCCCTATCTACATAATGGGGAAAAGTGAAAGGAAAAGTGTTGGAGGCAAATTGACAGCTGCCAGATGTGAACAAGGGGGACTTAAAGAATGAGAGCGATGGCGCAAAAGAGTATATACCGATCAGTTGCTAAGGTGGGGCCCCGACATGGGATACTCACCACACACGGGGATATGAACACACACACAAAATGCGCCACACACTACCACGTGCTTAAACACATAGACCACCCTCAGCACAAATTTCACCACACATACACCAACCTCGCCACATAAAAGTCGAAACACAAAAGTCGCCGCTCAAAACTGGCCACGCGCAAAACTCGCCACATGCAAAAACTAGGCTCACGCAAAACTCGCCACAAGTGCAAAACTCACCTCATGGAAAACTCACCACACGCAAAACTTGCACACGCGGAAAAATTGCCACATGCACAAAATTTGCAACACATGCAAAAGTTGCCTCACATAAAACTTGCACATACTCAAAAGGCACCAGATATAAAACTCACCACGCGTAAAACTCGCCATGCGCAAAACTTGCTGCACACAACTTGCTACACTAACCTGTCACATGCAACTCGACACACAAAAAGTTGCTACACGCATGTTGCCACACAAAACTCAGCTCACAAAAGTCGCTACATGCATGTCGCCACACACAACTCAACACACACAACTTTACAAACGAAACTCGCCCTAAAACACACACAAGTCTGGTATTAGCCTTCAAAAATAAAAATCTGATTAATATGCAGACAAACTACAAGAGCAACAAATGTACCATATAGGAAATACGGCAGCTGTCAGTCACATGACCTGTCTATTATGTGTATGTGTGAGCTAATATATACTGCCAGGAGGAGGGCTTCCTGTTGGCTGGGGATTTATCAGGCTGCCAATTTATCTTACAAATACTGAGGTAAAAATACTGAGCAAATAACGTGTTAACGAGGTCTAATACAGGAGATCACACAGGTATATACTATATACAGGAGGAGATGACACACAGATATATACTATATACAGGAGAGATGACACACAGGTATATACTATATAGAGGAGGAGATGACATACAGGTACATACTATATACAGGAGGAGATGACATACAGGTATATACTATATACAGGAGGAGATGACACACAGGTATATACTATATACAGGAGCAGATTACCTACAGGTATATACTATATACAGGAGGAGATGACATACAGGTATATGCTATATATAGAAGATGACATACAGGTATATACTATATACAGGAGGAGATGACACTCAGATATATACTATATGCAGGGGAGATGACACACAGGTATATACTATATACAGGAGGAGATGACATACAGGTATATACTATATATAGAAGGAGATGACATACAGGTATATACTATATATAGGAGGAGATGACATACAAGTATATACTATATATAGGAGGAGATGACATACAGGTATATACTATATACAGGGGAGATGACACACAGCAGGTATATACTATATACAGGGGAGATGACATACAGGTATATACTATATACAGGAGATGACATACAGGTGTATACTATATATAAGGGATATGACAAACATGTATATACTGAAGTGAAAATGAGAGGTGTGAGGTGAAAATGAAAAGGTGTGAGTGCAAAATGAGAGGAGTGAGGGAAAATAGTGTAGTGATCGGAAAATGACAGATGTGAGGTCGAAATGACGTGTTAGGGGGGAATGAGAGGAGTGAGGGAGAAAATGAGAGGTGTGAGGGAGAAAATGAGAGATGTGAGGGGGAAAATTAAAGATGTGATTGGGAAAATGAGAGGCGTGATGGGAAAATAAGAGAAGTGACGTGCTATAACTAACCACAGATATTTACTATGCCCAGGCAACGCCGGGCTCTTCAGCTAGTTACTATATAAAGTCAGATCGCTGATCTGACACTGCATAGCACGGTGTCAGATCAGCGATCTGACAGGCACTGTAAGAGGCTTGCTCTTGGCAGGCGCCGCCAAGCCACCTCAGTGAAGGACCCCCGCAGCCATTTTGGAGCCGGGGTATCTAAGGTGAGCACCGGAACAATGCGATCGCATCGCGTTGTTTCAGCGGGAGAGCGCAGGGAGCCCCCGTCCCTGCTTGTTCTCTGTGTCGCTGTCACTACTGACAGCGTCATCAGAGGGGTTAAATGCCCACGATCGGCGCTAGCACTGATCGTGGGTATTGCTGCTGGGTGTCAGCTGTCACCCGCACGCAATCGCCTCGGCACTCACTGTGAGGCCACGCGATCATGCCACCATACTAGTACTGCGGTTTGCGGGAACGCAGTTCCCGCAGAGTAGTACTAGTTTGGCTCATGTCGGGAAGGGGTTAAAGAAAAAAATGTTTTGTAAAATGAGAAATTGCTGGTCAACTTTTAATCCTTATAACTTCCTAAAAAAAAATGTATGTTTAAAAAATTGTGCTGATGACAAATAGACATGTGGGAAATGTATTTACTATTTTGTATGACATAACTCTGATTTAAGGGCATACAAATTAAGTTTGAAAATTGCGAAATTTTCTAAGTTTTTGCCATATTTCCTTTTTTTTTCCCACAAATAAACGGAAGTCATATCGATGAAATGTTACCACTATCATGAAGTACAATATGTCACAGTGAATCACTGGGATCCATTGAAGCGTTTCAGAGTTATAACCTCATAAATTATCCTCATTTTACTCTGACAATTTTAGACTCTCTTGGCATTCTTTCAAGTTGCTTGTTATCACTCGGAATAGCTTCCAGTAAACAGGTATGCCCTGTTAGTTCATTTGTAAACTCGTCGGACTTCAGAAAGTGTTTGCGACTTTAACAGTGTAATGCATAGACCGGGTTGGATAAAAGGAAAATCCCCTGTGTAGCACTGAGAGGTGGATAGAATTCAGACGTTTGGATGAAATGTTTACAATTTGAGGAAAGATCATATTTGTGATCTGGCCATCACAATTCTTGGATTTGCGATAACACAGGCCCCATACCATGTCTTTAGTGGTGCTTTCATTGCTTTCTTGCAACTCGACCACTCCATCTTGTTGTACTCGCTTTAATGTAACAGTATGTCTAGGTATGATCTGTGGCTCGTGCAATTGCCTTGGCAAATCTTAACCCCTTCCCGACCTTTGACGCCACGTAGGCGTCATGAAAGTCGGTGCCAATCCGACCTGTGACGCCTATGTGGCATCATGGAAAGATCGCGTCCCTGCAGATCGGGTGAAAGGGTTAACTCCAATTTCACCCGATCTGCAGGGACAGGGGGAGTGGTACTTTAGCCCAGGGGGGGTGGCTTAACCCCCCCGTGGCTACGATCGCTCTGATGGCTGTTGAAAGTGAAACTGCCAATCAGCGATTTGTAATATTTCACCTAAAAAAACTGGTGAAATATTACAATCCAGCCATGGCCGATGCTGCAATAATATCGGCCATAGCTGGAAACACTGGTGTCCCCCCCCCACCGCCACCGATCGCCTTCCTGGTCCTCCGTCCGGTACTCCGCTCCCCTCCGCCGTCCTGTCCGCTCCCCCGTCCTCCTGCCCGCTCCCCCCGTGCTCCGATGCCACCCCCCGTCCTCCGATCCCCCCCGTGCTCCGATCTCCCCCCTTTATACTTACCGGGCCTCCCGGTGTCCGTCCGTCTTCTCTCTGGGCACCGCCATCTTCCAAAATGGCGGGCGCATGCGCAGTGCGCCCGCCGAATCTACCGGCCGGCAGATTCGTTCCAGGTATATTTTGATCACTGTGATATAACCTGTCACAGTGATCAAAAAAAAAAAAATAGTAATTGACCCCCACTTTATCACCCCCATAGGCAGGGCCAATAATAAAATAAAGAAAATATTTTTTTTTCTTTTTCCACTAGGGTTAGGGCTAGGGTTAGGGTTAGGTTTAGGGTATTTGCACACAGTGCGGATTTGGCTGCGGATCCGCAGCGGATTGGCCGCTGCAAATTCGTAGCAGTTTCCATCAGGTTTACAATACCATGTAAACCTATGGAAAACCAAATTGCTCTGATTGGCTGTTGAAAGTGAAACAGCCAATCAGAGCAATCGTAGCCACGGGAGGGAGGGGCAAAGCCCCCCCACTGGGCTGAAGTACCACTCCCCATGTCCCTGCAGATCGGGTGAAATTGGAGTTAACCCTTTCACCCAATCTGCAGGGACGCAATCCCTCCATGACGCCAAATAGGCGTCACAGGTCGGATTGGCACCGACTTTCATGACGCCTACGTGGCGTCACAGGTCGGGAAGGGGTTAAGCATCAAGCTGTTTCTTGCCTGTGCGTTTGCTTGGGAACCACAAAGAAATAGAGAAAGACAGAGAAGGACACGGCGTTGGCATTTTTGGCGACACCCCATTATCGAACTTCGGGAGAGCCGTGGAGCCTATCACACGCTATATGGCGAGCTTAATGCCAACCCGGACAAATTCCGGGAATATACTCGATGTCGCAAGACTCTTCAGGATTTGCTTGGTCGTGTCCAAGGAGCCATCCAGAGACAAGACACCCAGCTCCATAGAGCGATTCCAGCGGAGGAACGTCTCCTGGTTACATTAAGGTACGTAATAGTTCTAAACAAATGCCAGTCATAATTATTGTTGGTCTGCCATGTATTCTTTGTATTCTCCTTTATGTCTTTAGCAGAATAACACCATAAATAGAATTGATTGTAATTTATTTTTTATTTATTTTATTACAGATTTCTGGCAACCGGAGAGAGCTTATCATCCCTCCACTTCCGGTATAGGCTTGGAATTTCCACCCTGTCCGGAAGTGTTTTGGACACCTGCCGGGCTTTGTGGAATGTTCTCCGGGATGAATTTATACCCATACCCACGGAGGACATGTAGATGGAAATTGCAGAAAAATTCTGGAGTGTGTGTGATTTCCCCAACTGTTTGGGAGCGGTGGATGGAAAGCACATACGCATTATCAATCCCGCCAGAACTGGATCGGAGTACTTCAACTACAAAAAATATTTTTCTGTTATGCTTATGGCAATAGCAGATGCGGGCTGTCGCTTCATCGCCGTGGACATTGGAGCTTTTGGCCGTGGCAACGATTCCCAGACTTTCAAGAACTCGGATATGGGCCGCCGTGTGTGGCAAAAATTTTAATTTTCCACGGCCACGACCTCTCCCCAACACTCAAGGCCCACTGATGCCATTTGTTATTGTTGGGGATGAGGCCTTTCAGATGTGTGAAAACCTACTGAAGCCATATTCCAGTCGGGACTCGAATCACACTAAAAGGATCTTTAACTACAGACTGAACAGGGCCCGAAGAACAGTAGAGTGTACCTTTGGGATTCTAGTCTCAAAATGGCGCATTCTTGCAACAGCCATTAATCTAAAAATGGAGACAGTCGATGATGTGGTCAAAGCGTGTGTGGTTCTCCACAATTACATAATGGCTAAGGAGCGACCCAACATTGAACTGGATGAATCAGTTGCAAACCCATTGCCAGATTACCAGCATCACCCGCTGCGGTCAACTGCTAAAGTTGGCCACATGCGGAACCAATTTGCTGCCTTTTTTTATTCTGATATTGGACGTGTGGCATGGCAGAACAATATTCTGTAAAATGTCCTGTTGGGTTTGGGTCTGTACCAGTTATGTTTTAAATGTTACTAATTTTTGTTGTTAATAAACTATGTGTTTTTATATCTTGACTGTGTCTCCTATGTATTTCCTCTACAAACCACTTAGGTTGTTAGTGGTAAGGTTGTTGACGTCATTGCGTCCTGATACTGTTCTCCAGTATTTATTGGACGCAAACTGAAGAGACGATGGCTGTTTAATATAAAACAGATCTATACTCATAAAGTCAGGTGTCAGAAATAATGAATTTATGATGCACATATAACAGTCTCATGAATTCACTATTCTGACACATGTCCAGGTGAGTATAGATATGCCTTGTATGACCTCCATTGTCCCTTCACTTTGTGTGAAATAGATTACGTACACAGAAGAGAAAATGGAGGTTATACAAGGCAGTTCTCTACTCACCAGGTCAGGTGTCCTAACTAATGAGTTTTTGGACACATGACCAGTTGAGTATAGTTCTGCTTTGTATTGCCGCCATTTTCTCTTCAGTCTGCAACTCTAGTCACAGAGTAAGCAGAAGGAAGAGATTATGGAGAAAATACAAGTGTACATTTTTATGGCCGCCTCATATCTCTTTACCAAACACACACAAAGCTGCAGTGTTGTACTTACTAACTACTGGAGCTATGAGGTGGCAACAAAATAGTGTGCGGTGCAGTGTTTTATTTGGCGCACGGTGTGTGTTGCCGGCGAAATACACAATTAACCAAACATTTTGGGGGGCAAAAAACATTATTTATTTTCACACCAAAAAAAAAAAATTAACTGCACTTGCTTGGGGTAGAGTGCTGGAAATTGGGGGTATGTAGCTGTGAAGCTTGACTCACTGTGGACGACGCAGGGGTGGCAGGAGAAGGAGCAATTACATTATTGAGGTCTGGCAGTTCAGGGATGGGGCTCGTTGCGTGAGAGGGCAGAGACACACTGGAAGGGTGAGACAAACCAGACATTACAGACACATTGGGAGGTGAGGGGGGAGGGACAGCAATAGTCCTCTGTTTTTTTTTTGCCTTTCCCTTTTTGGGATCGGCGCTGCGGTACAGGGAGCCTCGTTGGGCTAATTTCTAGCAGCCTGGCCATGGTGGGCGACCTGTCAGGGGCCGTGTGCCGCTGCATAGTTGTGGTGGTGGGGAAGGCCATGCCAGGGTCTGTGTGCCACTGCTGCTGCATGGTTGTGGTGGTGGGGAAGGCAATGCGAGGGTCCGGCTGCTGCTGCTGCATGGTGGTGGCAGTGGAGGAGGTCCAAGCAGGAGCCGCAGTTGTCATGGTGTGGCGGTGAGCTGTCCAACAGCACTTGGCATGGTGGTGGTATGCCGCCACTGTCTGCTGAAAATACCGACTCTGCTGCATAGCCTGCACGTAAGCAGCATTGCAGGCCTGCATGACACTAAGCTGAAGATCAGGAGTAAGGTGTTCAGACATGCCCTGTTCAATTTTATTGAAAAAATGATGCGCTGGCCTCTGGAGGTCGGCTTTTACTTGGTCAAGGCTTTTGATGACCTCCTGGATACATGTATTCATATGGCTAATGGCAGTATCCAGGCGGTCTCCCATCGCCTTGATTCCATCGTGAAAAACCGAGCTCAAGTGCAAAAATTTGGGCATGAGTGACCTGTACGAGGCCCGCTGCCGGGAAGAGCCCACAAAAAAGGGGCAGAGGACTGGGATAGGGGAACATCTGATGGACCAGCTTCCTGGTCTCCATTTTGTGTGGCAGGCCCACTTGTTGCAGTGTTGCTGGATGGCTGGGATGGGTCCGTCTGATGAAGGACCGCTCCAGAACCAAGGTCAAGAGTGCTGCTCCATGTGCTGTGAAACAAGAAGGAAAAAAAATTAATACCAAACATTTACAAAACGCCAACTCCTGTGGAATAGAAAGATACAGATTATGGCAATGCGACACAACCTAATACACCAAAAAAATACTTACGTTCTCTGGGCAAGGACTAGTCATAAAAATGCCAGAATGCATTGGTATTTATATTTTCGGATCCTTGCTCCAGAACTACTAGGAACCCAGCTCTCTTGATGAAGGTCCTTGTTGAAGCGATCCTTCATCGAATGCCTACGTGTTTTTACTTTGAGCACTATTCAAAAAACAAAAAAGAATGGTTAGACAATGGACTTTTGGCCGTGATCACACAACTGTGTGTGATGAGAGAAACTCCTGAGAGTTTCTCTCATCACACACAGTTGTGTGATCACGGCCAAGGTCACTGCTGCATCACACTGCATTGCAATACTTACAAAATGCATTTCGGACCCGAGTCTGGGCGTTGTCCCAGCCATCCCACATCGCTTTGTCCAACTCATTCCATAGCCGCCGGATCGTCATGTCCGAGTGCTGCGGAACCCGGGTGTCCCACAACGGGACTCGCTCATGGACCAGGGAGATAAGGATGCCATTGTCAATGAGGTCCTCATACCGTTCTGGAACCTAAAAAATAAATAGACATTAATGTTGGATATATTAACATAAGGAAAAGAAAGAAAACAGATGGAGAAAAATGGCATGAATATTGAAAGTCTAGAAAAAAAAGGAGTCCAGGAGAAAAAGGTAAAGAAAGAGGAAAGTAAAGAAATTAACATTCAAGAATAGTAAAGTGAGGATACAATAAACAGTCAGCCATGTATACGTACACGCTGCCGCCTTGCCACCCGACTGTGAACCCGTTGCTCCTGCTCAGCCTCTGCCGCAGTGGAAGAAGTGCTGTAAAAAAATGAAAAAAAAATTGTCATGTGTAGATGTGACAGTGAATACTTACCAATCTGAGGAGGTGAGTACTCACTTCACTGACATGTTTGGCTTGTGCAGGCCCAGGCCGTTGCTCCTCCTCAGAGGAAGATGACATTCTGATGCATGCAGAAAGAACGAAATGGCAGAAATTAGGACATATAGAGATAGAAAATAAAGACATTGGCTTTGATACTCACATTGTTCAGTGTTGATTCCTCCCAGGTTCCTGCGTCTGTCTGCTCTTATTCCCAGTCTGCTGAGTAGTGACCTGCAAATGTCCACTACCTCCCTTTATCAGTTTGTATGTGGGGGGTGGTTAATCAGTGTCTAGACATGTTTCCTGGGATGCAACGCATGCATTCATAAACGCAAGCAAATGCATGTGCTTGCGAACGCATGCGTTCACATAGACAGCAATGCGTTTTTTTCCGCATTCCTTCCGCTAACAAATGCATGCGTTTCTAGGCGGCAAATTGACGCCTCTAAAATTACTACATGTAGCGTATACCGTGCCAAACCGCAGACGACAAAACAACACATGCGTTGTCAAATGCGGCAAAACGAAACCGATCGCAGACACATGCGTCCCTAATGTTAAATATATAGAAAGAAAGAGGAACAGCATAGTGTTATACTTATCTTCAGGAGCAAGGCACAATCTGTCCAATGATTGTCCACAATTCATAGATTTAAAAAAAAGAGGCAGCATTCCATTGTTTGTGTCAAAAAACATGCAGGATTTAATCTACCCACATGTCTGGGCGACATTTCAGCTCCAAAGAGCTTTTCTTAAGCCTAATGTTAAATATAGAAATACATGACGCATGCGGATAATTGCGGAAAAAACGCTGTGGACACAACCGCAAATGTGAAACCAGCCTTAGGAACCTTGAGTACTGCAGAAATGCTGTTGTAACCTTGGCTAGATCTGTGCTTTGCCACAATTCTGTCTCAGCTCCTTGGCCAGTTTCTTTGACCTCATGATTCTCATTTGGTCTGACATGCACTGTGAGCTCTGAGGTCTTATATAGACAGGTGTGTGCCTTCCGAAATCAAGTCCTATCACTTTAATTAAACACAGCTGTACTCCAATGAAGGAGTAGAACCATCTCAAGGAGGATCACAAGGAAATGGACAGCATGTGACTTAAATATGAGTGTCTGAGCAAAAGGTCTGAATACTTATGACCATGTGATAGTTCAGGGTTTTTTTTATTAAATTTGCAAAAATTTCTACATTTCTGTTTTTGTTTTTCAGTCAAGATGGGGTGCAGAGTGCACATTAATGTGAAAAACATTTTTGAATTTACCAAATGGCTGCAATAAAACATTGAAAAATTAAAAGGGTCTGAAAACTTTCCGC
The DNA here is from genome assembly GCF_032444005.1 of Ranitomeya imitator. Taxonomy (NCBI): domain Eukaryota; kingdom Metazoa; phylum Chordata; class Amphibia; order Anura; family Dendrobatidae; genus Ranitomeya; species Ranitomeya imitator. Next base: position 589,873,237 of record NC_091282.1, read on the forward strand.
ACCCACTGTATGTGTGATACTGCTATCTATGTATTCTATTTGTATATATCTTTCCTAACTCCCTTTTCCTAGTATAGTGCATATCAAGGGAAGACAGTGATAGCCGCCGCCAAGTGGGGGGGCGCCAAAAAAATCATCCTCCTTAGGGCGCCAACCTCCACAGTTAGGCAGTGGTCAGTTAGGGATATAACTAGGGACCCTATAGGGTTATTTTGTAACCTCTATTGGTCTGTGCGATCATTTTTATTTAATTGCTATATTGATAGGCATGATTATCCTATAATCTATGGTCAGTTTTTCACACTGGGTTGGTGATTTTTGCATGGTATTAATAAATATATATGTTTTTAAGGGATTATATGTTTCATAACTTATTGTTTTTTCCTAGCCTTCAAGACATTTTTTTCGCATAGTCTTTGATTTTCTTAATATGGCAAGTTTTCCGTCAGGCCCTATAAACACCGAATTGTGGGCGGAAGACGCCAATTAAGAGTTCTCAACCAGTGGAGCCCCCCTTGAGATTTCAGATAATCCATCTTTAGAAACCCTGTTAGAGATCTCTATCTAGGCTTCAAGGGGAATATCAAAACCTGTTGGGGATAAAGGGGTTAGAGAATAATATAAAAAATAAAATTGTGCCTAGAGACCTTCGCATAATAATCCAATAGTCATCCCACACTACGAGCCCCCATCTATTAACAGCGTGGACTATGGAGTTTATTGAATCCTCAGTTCGCTTTATGCAAATTCTGCTCATGGAAGAACAAACTTTTTGAGGAATCCACTAAGAGACTTGATCATCTTGTAGAGCGATTACAGAAATATAAATTGGGTCCCGACTTCACTAGGCGCAAAAATATCTTGCAAACTTCAGTGGAAAAATTTCAGGCTACACAGAAATAATGAAAACTCACACAGTTTACATGAGATCTAGGTGAATTTAAGGGCAACAGAGCATTTGATTTCCAAATTAAAAGTACTTTGGAAATAACACGGGCAAATTATTAATCTTACAACCTATGCCCTCTCGGGAGGAATACGTGGTGTTGCAAAAAGGTCTTAACTTTGTACCCACTAATTCCTTCAGTTGTTTTAATTGGTTGAAAGACATGAATCTATTTGAGCATAACCTGAAATGGAACCTTTTCTTCCTACAAAATGATTTGGAACACTGTAGGCAGCATCGCCTTTTGAAGGATGAGGTCGTGAGCAAGCAGGCCTTGGTTGGGCTATTGAGGGAAAGCCAGAGGGTTTTGGGTCGTGGCCCATTTACCAATTAAAAAACAAAAACTCAAGGATGTTGAGACGGACCTATGCAAGGTGTCGAGTGCTAACCCCTAAGGGGTTGCCAATCTATCAACAAATCACTAGCTCTGACCAATTTGTAAAGGAATAAGACGATAATTCAGCACATGCAACTATCGTAAGCATATGGCCACAACAGACTGTTTCAACGGGAAAGTCACCACCCGGTTTCTCTTAAAAAGGGATACCCAAGGAACAGTTTCTCCGCATATCGAGAAACTGCCCTGATACTGTTACTTTCAAAAAACAGACAAAACACCTTTATCGAAGGTTCAGGGCGAGGGACTATCCTAGCCACGATTCAGTATGGCCTTGACCGAGATAGATCCTTACTCAGTAGCTATAATTAAAAATCTAAAGGAGACACAAATATATTCAGAATGATCAGTACCTTTGATAGTCAAGCTTTAAAGGTCTACCAATTTTCAAAAAACATTGGGGTATTCTGGTGTTAGACCCAAATCTTAAGGATTTCATATCCCCAACACCGAATATTACATACAGGAGAAGTAGGTGATAGATTGGTTTCTAGCCTCTATCAGAGACCAGCTCAGATCGGTACTTGGCTTGATAGTAAGGCATGTGGCTTTTTTAGACGTGGCAATTGCACGAAATGTGACGTGATGTCTCAATATAAAACCTTTTGCAGTGCAGCAAATGGGAGGACTTTTTTATCAGGGACTTTGGTAACTGTAGGTCCATGGGGTTTGTCTATAAAGCCACATGTACGTGCTCCATGGACTACATTGATAAAACTAGGAGAGAACTAAGAGATCGGGTAGGCGAGCACCTGGGTGACGTTAGGAATAAACGGGACGCTCCAGTTGCTCATCACATAAACAACAACATACATGGCTCTTAAAGGGAACCTGTCACCCCGTTTTTTGAGATTGAGCTATAAATACTGTTAAATAGGGCCTGCGCTGTGTGTTCCTATAGTGTATGTAGTGTACCCCGATTCCCCATGTATGCTGAGAAATAACTTACCAAAGTCGCCGTTTTCGCCTGTCAATCAGGCTGGTCAGGTCGGGAGGGCGTGGTGACATCGCTGGTTCTTCCTCAGCTTTACGTTGGTGGCGTAGTGGCGTAGTGGTGAAGACACAGCGCGCGATCTGCGCTGTCATCCCTTTCGTCGGTGGGGGCGGCCATCTTCCTGGGGCCGCGCGTGCGCAGATCGAGTGCTCTGCTGCACGGGGCTTCAGGAAAATGGCCGCGGGATGCCGCGCGTGCGCATTAGAGATCGCGGCGGCCATTTTCCCAAAGCCGAGATGCAAACTCGGCTTTGGGAAAATGGCCGCCGCGATCTCTAATGCGCACGCGCGGCATCCCGCGGCCATTTTCCTGAAGCCCCGTGCAGCAGAGCACTCGATCTGCGCACGCGCGGCCCCAGGAAGATGGCCGCCCCCACCGACGAAAGGGATGACAGCGCAGATCGCGCGCTGTGTCTTCACCACTACGCCACCAACGTAAAGCTGAGGAAGAACCAGCGATGTCACCACGCCCTCCCGACCTGACCAGCCTGATTGACAGGCGAAAACGGCGACTTTGGTAAGTTATTTCTCAGCATACATGGGGAATCGGGGTACACTACATACACTATAGGAACACACAGCGCAGGCCCTATTTAACAGTATTTATAGCTCAATCTCAAAAAACGGGGTGACAGGTTCCCTTTAAGCCGAAACGCGTTGGTCAGTGTGCCGCTGGTGATTCCATCTCTGTTTTTGAATTTTACTCATTTTTGCTAATAAAGTTTTTTCAGAATTTTACACATATTAATACTGTAATTTCCCCCGGGATCAATAAAGTGTATCGTATCGTATATGCCTCGCTGGATTTCCAATCTCTTTCATATTGAATGCTGAAGATTTTGCCTTGCTCCAGCCCATCTGCGCGGGACTACTCCTCTGTATTCCTACAATGTGGTGAGCTGACTTTTCTTATACTTTCACTGAGAATCAGAGGGGACCTCGATAAAATTATCCTAAAACGTGAGGCAGAGTGAATCTTTAGGATACAATCCCTTTATCTCAATGGAATCAATGAATGTCTGTCTTGTATATTTGCTTCATCTAGACAGTTACCATATTTTTTCTTCCACCTCATTTCCACAAATGCTTAATTTTTGGTACTTTTCCGTCCCTTAACCCCTTCACCCCGAAGCTTGTTTTCACCTTTCTACCAGGCCATTTTTTTCAATTCTGACCACTGTTACTTTGAGGTCATAACTCTGGGACGCTTCAACGGATCCCAGTGATTCTAAGATGGTTTTCTCGTGACATAATGTACTTTGATACCGGCAAAATTTCTTCTATATGACTTGCGTTTGTTTGTGAAAAAATTGGAAATTTAGCAAAACATTGGAAAATTTTTGCAATTTTTCAACTTTGAATTTTTATGCCCTTAAATCAGAGAGCTATGTCACACAAAATGGTTGATAAATAACATTTCCCACATGTCTACTTTACATCAGCACAATTTTGGAATCATAACTTTTTTGTTAGGAAGTTGTAAGGGTTAAAACTTGACCAGCGATTTGTTTTCATTTTTTCGACAAAATTAAAGGGAATCTGTCACCCCAAAAATGGCCTATAAGCAGAGGCCACCAGCATCAGGGGTTTATGGCATTCTGTAATGCTGTAGATAAGCCCCCGATGTATCCTGAAAGATGAGAAATAAAGGTTATATTATACTCACCCAGGGGAGGTCCAGTCTGATTGGCATCGCGGTCCGGGTCCAGCACCTCCCATCTTCATCGGATGACATCATCTTCTTGTCTTCCTGCCGTGGCTTCAGCGCAGGCATACTTTGTCTGCCCTGTTTGGGGCAGAGCAAAGTACCTCAGTGCACAGGCGCCGGGAAAGGTCAAGACAAGAGTTGAGGCACATATCCGAAGGCACCAATCATGGAGTACAACTAAATCACTTTCAGTGTGATATAAACATGATATCACAAGAATAAACTTACAGACGGTAAGCCCGGAACATTGTCATCCTGCCCAAATTTTCTCAAACACTTCTTGTCTACCCTGTTTAAGATAAATGGCCTCTTTGCATTGTATGAGGTTTAGCTTATTTACATATTCTTTCCTCGTGGGAACTTTATCTGAGATCCATTGATATGCTATTAATTTTCTAGCAGTAAAAAGCATTCTGGCAACAGCTATTTGTGAATAATCATCTCCTCCCCCCTCCTTAACATATCCAAGCACACAGACAATAGGATCTCTGGGAATATCCTGCTCTGTGGCCATATATATTAGGTTGAGAACCATAATCCAGAATATTTGTATACAGGGACACGTCCAGAACATACAGTATGTAGGATATCTGCATTATCGAGCGTACACTTGGGACATTTTGAATTTGGCCTTAGACCCAAATCAAACAGCCACTTAGGAGTCCTATAAACCCCATAAAGGATATATAGTTGAGACGGACGGTTAGGCTCACTGAGGGACAACTTAGGGATCATTTGCATTATTGACTCCCATTGATCTACCGAAATCTCCCCCACTTGTTAATCCCATTTCGCTAATGCTGTCATCCGGTGACCTAATAGCACCCTCGAGAGGAGCTCCCCATACACGAATGAAAATAGTCCCCTTGTAGATGCCTGTAAACCGAGCCTATTAATAACAGTATCATGATGTAGTATCATAGGGTGTATATGAGTCTGCATTATATAAGCGTGTCTTACTTGTAAATACTGATAAAATATAGAATGCTGAAGTGAGAACTCCTTTTGTAAGTCCTCAAATGATTTAAAGACACCCCTATTTATCAGCTGTGAGAGCCACCAGATACCCACTCGTCGCCATTGCGCAAAACCCCTTCAGTGTCCTCAATTGCGGCAGATATGGGTTATCCCATATTAGGGATATACCTCGTGAACCCAGTAATTCCTCTTAAACTTTTAATTTTACCCCACACTTTGACCATAAGCATTACCGTCGGAAATTTAGACACCCACGGTTTAAATTTATTTGTCTCTAACTTAGACAATAGGGGACCCCGACCCCCCAGAAACTTAAGAATAACTCAACCTCCCCCTATTTCCACAGATGTGTCCTCCATTCTACTTGCCAGATGTTGACACTGGGAAGATAAAATATATAGCCAAGGGTTAGGCAATGCCAACCCTCTCTCCTCTTTACTCCTTTGTAAGTGCTCTAACTTACTTCTCGCACCCTTTTTCAACCATATAAGTTCCCTAAACAGTGCATTAATTTTAAAGAACCTATTTTGGGGAAGCCAAATTGGGGAGTTATGAAGAACATATAAAAGCTGAGGCATAATCACCATTTTCAACAGGTTCACTCTCCCAACTATTGACAAATGTAACTTAGTCCAGACCTTAATCTTCTGTTTAATCCTAGCCACAAGCGGGGAAAGATTTAAGCGTTCATAATCTAATATGTTGTTTGATACATTGATATCCAGGTATTTAAAACATGACACTACTGGCACCCGTGGAGCTCTAACCACAGTTGGGTCTAATGGTAAAATAGCAGACTTTTCCCAATTTATGGCCAAACCCGATATAGTCCCAAACGCAGCAAAAAGTGACGTTACTCCTTTGATCGATTTGTCAGAGTCAGTCAAAAACAGGAGACTGTCATCGGCGTAGAGAGCCACTTTCTCCTCTAATGTCCCGTACTAAACCCCTCAATTTCTGGGCTAAGTCTTATCCTCGAAGCCAAAGGCTCCACCGCCAGGGCGAAAAGTAGCAGAGACAGAGGGCAACCCTGCCTCGTACCCCTATACAGATTGAAGGGCTCAGATAACAGTCCATTCGCTCGTATTCTTGCCGACGGTTCTGAGTACAAAAGCTTAATCCATCCAATAAAGCCCGGACCAAACCAGGGATTCAAGCTTGAGGAGGATAATTTGCATATTCCAGGTGCCTTCTGGGAAAAGTGAAGAGTCTCTCTCAGCAAGAAGATCGTTGGGTACAGCCGGGACCAGCTGCTTGGAAAGCATCACCAAACTAGAGATTCAAGCTTGAGGAGGATAATTTGCATATTCCAGGTGCCTTCTGGGAAAAGCGAAGAGTCTCCCTCAGCAAGAAGATCGTTGGGTACAGCCGGGACCAGCTGCTTGGAAAGCATCACCAAACCAGGGATTCAAGCTTGAGGAGGATAATTTGCATATTCCAGGTGCCTTCTGGAAAAAGCGAAGAGTCTCCCTCAGCAAGAAGATCGTTGGGTACAGCCGGGACCAGCTGCTTGGAAAGCATCACCAAACCAGGGATTCAAGCTTGAGGAGGATAATTTGCATATTCCAGGTGTCTTCTGGGAAAAGCGAAGAGTCTCCCTCAGCAAGAAGATCGTTGGGTACAGCCAGGACCAGCTGCTTGGAAAGCATCACCAAACCAGGGATTCAAGCTTGAGGAGGATAATTTGCATATTCCAGGTGCCTTCTGGGAAAAGCGAAGACTCTCCCTCAGCAAGAAGATCGTTGGGTACAGCCGGGACCAGCTGCTTGGAAAGCATCACCAAACCAGGGATTCAAGCTTGAGGAGGATAATTTGCATATTCCAGGTGCCTTCTGGGAAAAGCGAAGAGTCTCCCTCAGCAAGAAGATCGTTGGGTACAGCCGTGACCAGCTGCTTGGAAAGCATCACCAAACCAGGGATTCAAGCTTGAGGAGGATAATTTGCATATTCCAGGTGTCTTCTGGGAAAAGCGAAGAGTCTCCCTCAGCAAGAAGATCGTTGGGTACAGCCAGGACCAGCTGCTTGGAAAGCATCACCAAACTATGGATTCAAGCTTGAGGAGGATAATTTGCATATTCCAGGTGCCTTCTGGGAAAAGCGAAGAGTCTCCCTCAGCAAGAAGATCGTTGGGTACAGCCGGGACCAGCTGCTTGGAAAGCATCACCAAACCAGGGATTCAAGCTTGAGGAGGATAATTTGCATATTCCAGGTGCCTTCTGGGAAAAGCGAAGAGTCTCCCTCAGCAAGAAGATCGTTGGGTACAGCCGGGACCAGCTGCTTGGAAAGCATCACCAAACCAGGGATTCAAGCTTGAGGAGGATAATTTGCATATTCCAGGTGTCTTCTGGGAAAAGCGAAGAGTCTCCCTCAGCAAGAAGATCGTTGGGTACAGCCGGGACCAGCTGCTTGGAAAGCATCACCAAACCAGGGATTCAAGCTTGAGGAGGATAATTTGCATATTCCAGGTGCCTTCTGGGAAAAGCGAAGAGTCTCCCTCAGCAAGAAGATCGTTGGGTACAGCCGGGACCAGCTGCTTGGAAAGCATCACCAAACCAGGGATTCAAGCTTGAGGAAGATAATTTGCATATTCCAGGTGCCTTCTGGGAAAAGCGAAGAGTCTCCCTCAGCAAGAAGATCGTTGGGTACAGCCGGGACCAGCTGCTTGGAAAGCATCACCAAACCAGGGATTCAAGCTTGAGGAGGATAATTTGCATATTCCAGTTGCCTTCTGGGAAAAGCGAAGAGTCTCCCTCAGCAAGAAGATCGTTGGGTACAGCCGGGACCAGCTGCTTGGAAAGCATCACCAAATCAGGGATTCAAGCTTGAGGAGGATAATTTGCATATTCCAGGTGCCTTCTGGGAAAAGCGAAGAGTCTCCCTCAGCAAGAAGATCGTTGGGTACAGCCGGGACCAGCTGCTTGGAAAGCAACACCAAACCAGGGATTCAAGCTTGAGGAGGATAATTTGCATATTCCAGGTGCCTTCTGGGAAAAGCGAAGAGTCTCCCTCAGCAAGAAGATCGTTGGGTACAGCTGGGACCAGCTGCTTGGAAAGCATCACCAAACCAGGGATTCAAGCTTGAGGACGATAATTTTCATATTCCAGGTGCCTTCTGGGAAAAGCGAAGAGTCTCCCTCAGCAAGAAGATCGTTGGGTACAGCCGGGACCAGCTGCTTGGAAAGCATCACCAAACCAGGGATTCAAGCTTGAGGAGGATAATTTGCATATTCCAGGTGCCTTCTGGGAAAAGCGAAGAGTCTCCCTCAGCAAGAAGATCGTTGGTTACAGCCGGGACCAGCTGCTTGGAAAGCATCACCAAACCAGGGATTCAAGCTTGAGGAGGATAATTTGCATATTCCTGGTGCCTTCTGGGAAAAGCGAAGAGTCTCCCTCAGCAAGAAGATCGTTGGGTACAGCCGGGACCAGCTGCTTGGAAAGCATCACCAAACTTTTGCCTGTAGGACATTATTGCAAGAAAGCTTGGCTGAGTAGATTACACAAGAAGGAAAACACACAGCAAGTCAGCAGGATCTAGGAGCAACATGGCAGATGTGACAACCTACATGGTGAGCTGCAGCATGTGCTACATGTTCACAGATCGACCAGAAGATGAATCCAATTTCACCTGTCAGAAGTGTAGACTAGTGGCCCTTTTAGAAGAAAAGGTGCGGGGTCTGGACGAAAGAATAGCAACTTTGAAACTCATCAAAGAGAATGAAGACTTCCTAGACAGAACAGAAGCATCTCTACTGGTCACAGAAGGTGAAGAAAGTGTCAGAGAACCTCCAAAAGCAGATGAGTGGAAGCATGTGACCAAAAGAAGCAAGAAGACCATGGAGAAATCACCAACCACACAACTGAAGAACCGATATCAAATCTTTGTAGAGGATGAAGATGACACACCTAAGGATGAAGCAATACCAGCAAGCAAAAAAGAAAAGGGCACACAGCAACAAGTGACAGCAACAAGTACAGCCAAGAAGCAACGAAGAGTGGTGGTGGTGGGAGACTCACTACTGAGAGGCACAGAAGCAGCCATCTGCAGACCAGACATAACCGCAAGATAAGTATGCTGGCTTCCAGGTGCGATGATCAAGGATGTGACCGATAGGATACCAAAGCTCTTCAGCTCCAAGGACGTCCACCCATTTCTTCTGATACATGTTGGCACCAATGGCAAGGAAGGACCTACCGACAATCTGCAAGGACTTTGAAGAGTTGGGGAAGAAAGTAAAGGAACTGGATGCACAGGTAGTTTTTTCTTCTATCCTTCCAGTAGACGGCATGGCACCAGGAGATGGAACAGGATCCTTGATGCGAACAACTGGCTAAGACGATGGTGCAGACAACAAGGATTCGGATTCCTGGACCACGGTGTGAATTACTTGTACGATGGACTCCTCGTCAGAGATGGACTACACCTCAACAAACTTGGGAAACACACATTCGCCAGAAGACTCGCTACACTCATCAGGAGGGCGTTAAACTAGAAGAAGAGGGAACGGGAAGAAAAACATTAGACTCGAACAAAGAAGACCCAGGAAAACATACTCAGAAGGGAGGTAAGAACATTGCTAAAACAATCCACAGCGAGTAGAATGGAACAAAACAAAATCCTCTTAACTACATGCTCGCAAACGCCAGAAGCCTGACAAACAAGATGGAAGAACTAGAAGCAGAAATATCTACAGGTAACTTTGACATAGTGGGAATAACCGAGACATGGTTAGATGAAAGCTATGACTGGGCAGTTAACTTACAGGGTTACAGTCTGTTTAGAAAGGATCGTAAAAATCGGAGAGGAGTAGGGGTTTGTCTCTATGTAAAGTCTTGTCTAAAGTCCACTTTAAGGGAGGATATTAGCAAATAGAATGAGGATGTCGAGTCCATATTCTCATTGGGGTCTGTTACAAACCCCCAAATATAACAGAAATCATGGAAAGTCTACTTCTAAAGCAGATAGATGAAGCTGCAACCCATAATGAGGTCCTGGTTATGGGGGACTTTAACTACCCGAATATTAACTGGGAAACAGAAACCTGTGAAACCCATAAAGGCAACAGGTTTCTGCTAATAACCAAGTAAAAATTATCTTTCACAATTGGTGCAGAATCCAACCAGAGGAGCAGCACTTTTAGACCTAATACTATCTAATAGACCTGACAGAATAACAAATTTGCAGGTGGTCGGGCATCTAGGAAATAGTGACCACAATATAGTACAGTTTCACCTGTCTTTCACTAGGGGGACTTGTCAGGGAGTCACAAAAACACTGAACTTTAGGAACGCAAAGTTTGACCAGCTTAGAGATGCCCTTAATCTGGTAGACTGGGACAATATCCTCAGAAATAAGAATACAGATAATAAATGGAAAATGTTTAAGAACATCCTAAATAGGCACTGTAAGCGGTTTATACCTTGTGGGAATAAAAGGACTAGAAATAGGAAAAACCCAATGTGGCTAAACAAAGAAGTAAGACAGGCGATTAACAGTAAAAAGAAAGCATTTGCACTACTAAAGCAGGATGGCACCATTGAAGCTCTAAAAAACTATAGGGAGAAAAATACTTTATCTAAAAAACTAATTAAAGCTGCCAAAAAGGAAACAGAGAAGCACATAGCTAAGGAGAGTAAAACTAATCCCAAACTGTTCTTCAACTATATCAATAGTAAAGGAATAAAAACTGAAAATGTAGGCCCCTTAAAAAATAGTGAGGAAAGAATGGTTGTAGATGACGAGGAAAAAGCTAACATATTAAACACCTTCTTCTCCACGGTATTCACGGTGGAAAATAAAATGCTTGGTGAAATCCCAAGAAACAATGAAAACCCTATATTAAGGGTCACCAATCTAACCCAAGAAGAGGTGCGAAACCGGCTAAATAAGATTAAAATAGATAAATCTCCGGGTCCGGATGGCATACACCCACGAGTACTAAGAGAACTAAGAAATGTAATAGATAAACCATTATTTCTTATTTTTAGGGACTCTATTGCGATGGGGTCTGTTCCGCAGGACTGGCGCATAGCAAATGTGGTGCCAATATTCAAAAATGGCTCTAAAAGTGAACCTGGAAATTATAGGCCAGTAAGTCTAACCTCTATTGTTGGTAAAATATTTGAAGGGTTTCTGAGGGATGTTATTCTGGATTATCTCAATGAGAATAACTGTTTAACTCCATATCAGCATGGGTTTATGAGAAATCGCTCCTGTCAAACCAATCTAATCAGTTTTTATGAAGAGGTAAGCTATAGGCTGGACCACGGTGAGTCATTGGACGTGGTATATCTCGATTTTTCCAAAGCGTTTGATACCGTGCCACACAAGAGGTTGGTACACAAAATGAGAATGCTTGGTCTGGGGGAAAATGTGTGTAAATGGGTTAGTAACTGGCTTAGTGATAGAAAGCAGAGGGTGGTTATAAATGGTATAGTCTCTAACTGGGTCGCTGTGACCAGTGGGGTACCGCAGGGGTCGGTATTGGGACCTGTTCTCTTCAACATATTCATTAATGATCTGGTAGAAGGTTTACACAGTAAAATATCAATATTTGCAGATGATACAAAACTATGTAAAGCAGTTAATACAAGAGAAGATAGTATTCTGCTACAGATGGATCTGGATAAGTTGGAAACTTGGGCTGAAAGGTGGCAGATGAGGTTTAACAATGATAAATGTAAGGTTATACACATGGGAAGAAGGAATCAATGTCACCACTACACACTGAACGGGAAACCACTGGGTAAATCTGACAGGGAGAAGGACTTGGGGATCCTAGTTAATGATAAACTTACCTGGAGCAGCCAGTGCCAGGCAGCAGCTGCCAAGGCAAACAGGATCATGGGGTGCATTAAAAGAGGTCTGGATACACATGATGAGAGCATTATACTGCCTCTGTACAAATCCCTAGTTAGACCGCACATGGAGTACTGTGTCCAGTTTTGGGCACCGGTGCTCAGGAAGGATATAATGGAACTAAAGAGAGTACAAAGGAGGGCATCAAAATTAATAGAGGGGATGGGAGAACTACAATACCCAGATAGATTAGCAAAATTACGTTTATTTAGTCTAGAAGAAAGACGACTGAGGGGCGATCTAATAACCATGTATAAGTATATTAGGGGACAATACAAATATTTCGCTGAGGATCTGTTTATACCAAGGAAGTGACGGGCACAAGGGGGCATTCTTTGCGTCTGGAGGAGAGAAGGTTCTTCCACCAACAAAGAAGAGGATTCTTTACTGTTAAGGCAGTGAGAATCTGGAATTGCTTGCCTGAGGAGGTGGTGATGGCGAACTCAGTCGAGGGGTTCAAGAGAGGCCTGGATGTCCTCCTGGAGCAGAACAATATTGTGTCATACAATTATTAGGTTCTGTAGAAGGACGTAGATCTGGGGTTTTATTATGATGGAACATAGGCTGAACTGGATGGACAAGTGTCTTTTTTCGGCCTTACTAACTATGTTATATGTTACTATGTTACTATGACCAAAACCCATGCACTGAAGCGTAGCAAACATGTATTTCCTTTCCACGCTGTCAAATGCCTTAGTGGCATTTAGGGAAAGAACTGCCCTCCTCCCCACATTGTCCGCCCCCACTTGCATATTGAGATATAGTCTTCTAACATTTAGGGCCGTTGACTTACAAGGCATGAATCCCGTCTGATCCGAGTGTATTAGAGATTCCACGACTTTTGAAAGACGAATGGCCAACACCTTTGCTAATAGCTTTGCTAATAGCTTAACATCTACTGTCAGAAGAGAAATTGGTCTATACAAGGCCAGGAGGGTAGGATCCTTATCTTTTTTTGGTAAGACAGTAATAATAGCTTTCCGCATAGAAGGCGGAAGGACCCCAAGCCAGAGGCTATCGTTAACTGTAGTCAACAATATTGGGAGTAGAACCGACTTATATTTTTTATAGACCTCCACTGGTATGCCATCCACTTCCCGGTGATTTGTTATTAGATATAGTGTTCAGAGCCTCTTCGAGCTCATCTAAACCCAAAGGTTCATCTAACAAAGCTCTATCCGCATCAGAAAGTCGCGGGAGCCTGGCGGCTTCTAGAAAGTCTGCAAGCTCTTCCGTAGAAGCCCCAAAATGAGAGGATTACAAGTTAGTGTAAAAGGCCCTCAAAATCCTTAGAATTCCCAGTGAATCCGTGATAAGTGTCCCATCCCCACCACTAAGCCCAGGTATGAACGAGGACCCTTTTTGTGCTGACGTTATAACCGAGAGTAGGTGCCCCACACTCTCTGAACTTTCAAAAATTGGGTCGATGGGAACATACGTTTCTGCGCGGCTACCTCTAGAGTCATTTTCGTCACTCGTGACTGAGCATCCTTAAATCTCCTATGTGTATTAGGGGTGACCTGCATTGAGAAAACCCGCTCTGCGTTCTCCAACTCCTGAAGTACAAGTTTAGATTTTTGTCTTGAACTAGATTTAATCTTTGAAATCTCGCGAATAAACATACCACGCAAGTATGCCTTCAGAGTCTCCCATACCACCAGACTAGAGGCTGAGTTCTCATTAAACTGAAGGAATTCCTGTAATTCAGAAGTGAACATATCAGTCTTATCCACTAACTGCAACCAAAACGGATTTAAGCACCACAGAGGCCTACCTCGTGACACCACATCATCCCCCTTGATCACAATAGACAGGGGTGAATGGTCCGACACTGTCCTCGGCAAATATTCAACATTTTTAATTTTCCCCAGCATGAGACCATCCCCCAAGGCCAGATCGATACGAGATAAGGAAGTAAAGGTAGGGGAAAAACATGAATACTTATACACCTTGGGATCCTGCATCTCCACAGATCAGTTAAAGCTAGTTCTAGCAGGAGCGCCCCAAATGGTGTGCAATTACCTTCCGGTTTTATAGGTGCGTGATTACCTCTATCCCAATGGGCATCTAAAATGTTATTGAAATCACCCACCACTAAATATGGGACCCCTGGAAAACCTCTCAAAATAGTAAGGATTTGATATGTGATCCTACTACTATATGGCGGAGGAATATATAACGATTGTACCATCGTAACTGCATTGTAACAGACCGTACCATTGTAACTGCAGACAAGGTACAACATAAAATAACAAATCGCCCTTCCTCGTCCACCACCTGATTACATGAAAACTGAGCACCCCGTCCATTTAGTATACTAACACCTCTGGAATACTGGGAATAAGTGGAGTGATATCCCGCCAATATCCATCTCTTATCTAGAATAATAAGTGTCTCTCGGGTAAGATGCGTCCTGCAGACAGATTACCATTGGATTATGATCCGCAATAAAAGAAAAAATTGCCTGTCTTTTTACTGGGGACTTCATCCCTCTAACATTCCAACTAAGAATCCTAACCTCCCCCATAATTAATAGTTTTAGTCAAACACAACAATATCCAGTTAATCTTAGCCAAACCTATTTTGACATGTGTGCAAATATCAAAGGACCTAACACCACCACCCCCATTCCCTCCCACCCTCCTAACAACCCATCCCAACATAACTTTATATTGTGTTAGATTCAGAAGAAGCGTATTCTCCCCTCTGGAATAGATAAAACCCCAACACTGGGCTTTTTAGTTCCCATCTCGCCCCCCACATTTTACAGGAAAACACCCCACAGCACAAGGTAACCATCTGAGCACAGAGACAACTTAGTGTCTAATAGTTCACTTTTCCCCACTGCAGTCCTCCATCTCTCTTCTTAAATGTTGTTCATTCAGATCCAACCAATCAGCTGCCTCCATAGCGTCCAGAAAAAAAATGAGATTTATTCCCAGCCTCGACCCGCAATTTAGCCAGGAAAATCATTGAGTATTTCAGGCCAAGAGCCCTCAGCCGTTTTTTGATATCAACAAATTTTGCTCTCATTTTCTGCACTGTCTGTGAGAAATCCGGATAAAATGAAACTCTAGAATCATCAATAGTTAGTTCAGGGTGATCTTTTGATAACCGAAGAATGTTGTCTCTGTCTCTGTAGTGAAGTATTTTGGCCAAAATAGGCCTTGGTGGATGGCCGGGGGGATGGGGATGGGACGGGATCCTATGAGCGCGCTCCACCTCGTACAAGTGAGTCAGAATGTCCCGTACAACTTTCTCCTTTATCCAGGCCTCAATAAAAGTAGTAGGATTTTTGCCCTCGCATCGTTCTGGCACACCGACAATGTGAACATTATTGCGCCTGGACCTGTTCTCCAAATCATCCGTTTTGTTCCAAATCGCAGCAATATCTTTCGTGATCTCCTTATTGTGCTGCGCAGACGCAGAAACTGTATTTTCAACAACACCAACTCTTTTTTCCAATTGCCCAGTTCTGTCCTTAACTGTGTGGAGATCATGTTTTACATTTTGCATTGATTCCTGTAGAAAGCCCAACTGAGTGAGCACATTGATAATGGCTGATCCACACTGCATAACAGCCACCAGCACATCCTTTATAGTGAGCTCAGCAGGAATCTGCAGCTTCAGCGCTGTGAGCTGCTTATTTTGTTCCACCAGCTCTCCCCAGCTATCCAGAGCCTCCTGGTTCCTTTGCCCTTCAGCACTTTCAGTCTCCTCCACCTCTTCACTCATCCCCCGCTCTGTACCTTCTCCTCCTCTGTCCGGATCTTTTCCAGCTGCTTGGGGAGATTCCTTCTCCAATTCCTCCACTCGGGCATATCGCTGCAGACGAGCCGCTACTTCTCTGTTTCTGGCTGCACTATCAGTCTCTGCATCTGCCAGAGCACGTGCTGAAACGGCGGCGCCATCTTGGGAACCAGAGGCCATCTCTCCTGTAATCCTCTTTTGACCTTTTTTCCCCGGCATCTTGCACGCCTGGAATGCTCCCACGACGGCCCGACGACCTCCACCAGTCCCCAGGGCCTCTCCACAGATAATTACTGGCTGTGCTGTGGGGATTTAGCAGCGGTAATTTACTAGGACATGCGGGAGCTCTGCAGGCACACGTCCTCCTCACATGCCGCTAGGCCACGCCCCCCTCACAAAAATGACCTTTCAGCAACAATTTTTTATTTTTTCAAGGGTATAAGGAGAAAATGGACAACAAAAGATGTTGCACAATTTCTCCTGACTATGCCGATACCCCATATGTGGGGGAAAAACACTGTTTGGGCACACGACAGAACTCGGATAGGAAAGAGCACCTTTTGACTTTTTGAACACAAAATTGGCTAGAATTGAGAGTGGACGCCATGTCACATTTGAAGAGCACCTGATGTGCTGTGATGTAAGTAGCTGTGTGGTGAACTCTTTGAACCCCCAGGTGCTTCACAGAAGTTTATAACTAGAGCCATGAAAATAAAAAAAGCACATTGTTCCACAAAAATTATCTTTTAGCCACGATTTTTAAATTTTCACAAGGGTAACATGAGAAAATGGTCCTCTAAAGTTGTTGCACAATTTATCCTGAGCACGTCGATACCCCATATGTGGAGGAAAATAACTGTTTGGGCACACGGCAGGGCTCGGAATGGAAGGAGTGACTTTTGAATTGCAGACTTTGACGGAATGGTCTGCTGGCGTACTGTGCGAGAGTACCTCAGTGTACTCCCACAGATTTTGGGTCTATGAGGGTAAGGACAACCAGATTAACCCCCCTGAATGTCCTTCCTGTCCTGAAGTGAGTGGTGTGCCAAACTGCCTATCCCTGATTTTGGGCTGACTGTCTCATTGGTATTACTGCACCTGTGTAGTTGCCATCTTTACTTGGGCCCACTGCACCATGATAGTGCAATTGATTCAAGGCCTAGACAGGTAAGCACCTTTGCCTTTTTTTCTGTTGTATTTTCTAGAATATTGGAGGTATTATCCTCTTCCTCCTTTTGTGGTTTTTGCTGTTAGAGTAGGACTGGCAAGTGTGACCCCATTTTGGATTCTAGACCTCCCTAGGAATTTATTTAGATATGTGGTGAGCACTGTGAACCTGCAAGTGCCTCACAGAAAATTATAACGTAGAGTCATGAAATTAAAAAAAACACACTTTTTCCACAAAAATGATCTTTTAGCCCCAATATTTTATTTTTACAAGTGTGATAGGAAAAAAACAGACTGAAAAAGTTGTGCAATTTCTCCGGAGTATGTTGATACCCCTTATGTGGAGGAAAACCACTGTTTGGGTGCACCGAGGGGCTTGGAATGGAAGGAGTGACGTTTTGGATTGCTGACTTTGATGGAATGTTGGGTCATGCGTCATGTTGGGTTTGCAGAGCCCCTGATGTGCCTAAACAGTGGAAATCCCCAACAGGTGACCCCATTTTTGAAACTACCCCCCTGAAGGAATTGCTTTAGAGGCATAGTTTTATAGTAATTATAATGCTTTTGGTTTTACTGGTGTCTGAATTTATAATGTGGTATTATGTGAAAGATGGACGGGGTACATCAATTCTAAAAGTGTGTTGTGTCAACAGGTTAAACTAATTGTATTAATAATTTTATTTGTGGACGTGTGGTTTGCTTTGAAGCAATCCATAATGCAAAGGCCAGGTTACTCAGGGCAGGTTTCACAGTGGTAAGTTGTGTCCTTTTGGATTCCCCTCTTGGAGCATACTCTGCACTGTTTTTGTGATTGTCCTGTGCTTGCTGGTTGGGGAACCTGTCATGGGAAAAGTTGACCTGGGACAACACTGGCACTATCAGTTTCAGAAATACTGGGATCCTCATCTTCCTGAGTGCCAAACATTAGGGCCTTGATGACTACCTCCTGAAACTGAGGGAAGGTCACCGTATTCAGGGGGGTTAAGCTGGTTGACCTTACCATCATAGACCATAAATCTGTGGGTGTGCCCTGAGGTACTCTCGCACAGTTTTTATAGTTTTATTTCATACCTGGTCCTCTTACTTGGCATGAATTTTCAGAATTTTAGCCTCCCTTTGAAATGACCCAGAGATTCATCAATAGCGATGTCCTGTTGGGGTGTGTATGCCTCAGCAAATCACTATAATGCAAAATTTTTTGATTTGCTTCAAATAGTGTCCTTGTTATGGCCATGTGGAATACCGGTGTACTATAGAGTATATCAGTACTCCAGTATTGCCGAAGCTCTGGTTTTTGGATTATGCCCATGTGCAGCACAATTCCCCCAAATTTCATAATCTCTGCTGCATTTAAAGAGGTCCATCTTGTGTATGATGACGTGGGATTTTCGGTGAAAATTTTATGGGCATACAGGTTTGTCTGGGTCACCATAACATTTGTTATTTCCTCACTGAAAAATAATTTGAAGATGTCAATTTCAGTGAAGGCAAGTGGTGTCAAACTGGATTACTGAGCTACTGATGAAATCTGGCTGATTAATTTTCAGGTAGTACAATCTATATGGGATCGATTGCTTTAAGAGTTGCCTCAGTCCTAGGGCACCTTGATGGGGGTCCTTCCTCACTAGATGAAGAGGAATAGAGGAATGTGGGATCTTCCTCAATGCGTGAATCTGTTTTGGAGGCAAGGAAGGCATATGCCTCCTCTTGTGACTAGCGTCTTCTTGACAAATAGGCCTTTTTTTTTTTCAAACCCCAGGGATGTGTGTGTAAATGGTGCTTTAACACGTGTAATGTGTGGGGCTTGTGTATTTATTATTAAAAAAAAAACAGAAAAAAGTAGAGATACAATGTAGAAGAAAAAATGAAAAGAAAAATCAGATGTACCGTATATACTCGAGTATAAGCCAAGATTTTCAGCCCATTTTTTTTAGCTGAAAGTCCCCCTCTTGGGGGTCAGCAGGGGAGGGGGAGCAGGGGCTGTCTAATTATACTCACCTGCTCCTGGCGTGGGCCCTGCAGGTCCCTTCTTCCCCGGCGCTGCAGCTTCTTCCTGTACTGAGCGGTCACATGGTACCGCTCGTTACAGTAATGAATATGCGGCTCCACCTCCCATAGGGGTGGAGCCGCATATTCATTACTGTGATGAGCGGTAACGGTGACCGCTCAATACAGGAAGAAGCTGCGGCGCCGGGGAAACAAGGACTGCACCGCGCCAGGAGCAGGTGAGTATAATGGGGAGGGGAGCGCTGCACAATAGTCACCTCTCGTTCCGGGCGCTGCTTTGTCTTCAGCATCTTCTGCAGTGACGCTCAGGTCAGAGGGTGCGGTGATGTGGTTAGTGCACGCCCTCTGCCTGAGCGTCAGTGCAGAAGACGCTGAAGTCAGAGCGGCACCGAAACAAGGAGCAGGTGAATATTCAAAGTGCCGGGGACCTGAGCAACGGAGAGGTGAGTATGTGATTTTTATTTTTTTTTTGGATCGTATCGCAGCCACAGCATATGGGGCAAGTGTCTGTATGGAGCATCTTATGGGGCAATAACGTTTGTGCAGCACTTTAAGGGGCAAGTGTTGTGAATTCTGCTCTTGGGTTCCCTCCAGTGGTTGTAGGTGGGAATGCAGTTGTCTCTGAGTCACAGCACTGGTATCAGCTAATTGCTGCTCTGACTGGGATATTTAAGTGTGCAGGATTCATTAGTCCTTTCCAGTTGTCAATGTTTCTTTGGAAGTATTGGATCTCTTCCTGGCCTCACCTGCTTAGCTGCCAGTTCAGCAAAGATAAGTGTCTGTTTCTTTTTCTGAAGCACACTTGCTGTGTGCTTATTTTCAGTGCTGATCTTTTGTTTCTATTTGTCCAGCTTAGACTGTGTCAGCTGTTTTTCTCGGTCTGGTTGGATTCTCTGGAGTTGCAGTTATACTCTCCACGTCTTTAGTTAGATGGTGGAGTTTTTGTATTTTCTGCTGTGGATATTTTGGAAGGGTTTTTTTACTGACCGCACAGAACTCTGTCCTGTCCTTTTCTATTTAGCTAGAAGTGGCCTCCTTTGCTAAGCCTGTTTTCTGCATGCGTGTGTCTTTTCCTCTCCAACTCACAGTCAATATTTGTGGGGGGCTGCCTATCCTTTGGGGGTCTACTCTGAGGCAAGATAGTTTTCCTATTTCCATCTTTAGGGGTATTTAGTCCTCAGGCTGTGTCGAGGTGTCTAGGTTTTGTTAGGTACACCCCACGGCTACTTCTAGTTGCGGTGATAGGATCAGGGTTTGCGGTCAGTATAAGTTACCACCTACTCCAGAGAAGGTTTTCATGCTCCTCCAAGGCCACCTGATCATAACAGGCAAGTATCTGTATGGATCATCTTATGGGGCCATAACGTGTGTGCAGCACTATATGGGGCAAGTGTCTGTATGGATCATCTTATGGGGCCATAACGTTTGTGCAGCACTATATGGGGCAAGTGTCTTTATGGAGCATCTTATGGGGCCATAATGTTTGTGCAGCACTATAAGGGGCAAGTGTCTGTATGGAGCATCTTATGGGGCCATAACGTTTTTGCAGCACTATAAGGGGCAAGTGTCTGTATGGAGCATCTTATGGGGCCATAACGTTTGTGCAGCACTATATGGGGCAAATATCTCTATGGAGCATCTTATGGGGCCATAATCAACATTTGTGCAGCATTATATTGGGCAAATGTGTCTATGGAGCATCTTATGGGGCCCTTATTAACCTTTATGTAGTACTGTAATGGGGCAAATGTGTCTATGGAGCATCTTATGGGGCCGTTATTAACCTTTGTGCAGGATTATATGGGGCATATTTTAATATGGAGCATCTAATGGGGCCCATCATAAACTTTATGGAGCATTATATGGGGCGTATTTGTTTGGAGCTTCTTATCGGGCCCATCATGAAATGCATGGAGCATTTTATGGGGCCCATCATGAACTGTGTGGAGCATTATATGGGGCTCCTGATTCAATATGGATATTCAAAAACACTTAACCTACTGATGTCCCAATCTCAGTTAATTTTACTTTTATTAGTATCTGTGACGGGGTGTACGGCAGAGCAAGAAGGGACAACAGGCCGAGGGATGATTCAACAGATTTATTATCAAGAACGCTGGAACAACACATGCAGGTAGATCTACAGAGTCCACAATTAGTCCAATGGAGCAGGTTCAGGGGCACCTCCCGATAATCCTTGTGCCAGGTAACAAAGCAATAGTCCACAAATAGTCCAAGGGATCCCAAAACAATCTCACGAACGACGAGATATGTCCTCAGCTCAAGTCTCGCCCCGTTCGCTTCCGCAGTCCCAGATGGGCGTGGGGTCTTGCCTCAACTAAGAATCCCCACTCCTTCTCCTTCAAGGATCAACTCACATCTGATCTCAAAATAAGAATGGATTGTCTGAGCTCCTGGGATCCGCCCATGAAGGGGGGTAGGGGTCACACCTTCTATTCAATGGTTGGGTCCAGCAGAAGATTCTAGACTGGTTGGCGCCACTTAGTCTATTCATTATGTGCATTTGACTAGCCACCTGCTGTGAGGAAGAATGGCTATTCCTTCCCTAGTGGTGTGGACAAAGCTTAATTACATTATAGCTCAGGGCTGCAAGTATTGGGGGAAGGAGACAGGTTAATTACATACACCCCATGACATTGCAAAATGTACAGTAAGTACAACGAAAGAGAAGTCGCATCACATCATGACATATTATACAAAATACAGGACAGGGAAAAAAGTACAGATCATGACAATCCCTTCCCCTCCCAATTTGTGTACGTACTAGGAACCTCTACAGGTCGCTGGTTAAGTACACACAGGCAGAGCGTAACTTACATGTGGCTTCATGCAGCCACGAATTGGCATCGTAGCTCTCCCACATCATTGCCCAGGAGAACATCTGCAGGCAGACCACCCATCACCCCAACCACACATCGCCTGATCCCAAAACCAAAGTTCAGATCCACAGTGGCTGTGGGAATAGTCCTCCATTGTCCACCAGCCAGTTCAATGACAATCCCAGGTCCTCGATGGATTGCCTCAGGCCGAACCACTCGGGGATCAGCCAGTGTGAGGCAAGCCCCTGAGTCACAAAATCCAATAAGTCTCTGTCCATCCAGCACGACCTCCTGCAAGTGCTTACCTCGATGAGCAGAAGTCGTCATAGCTGCGGGTCGCACACCATAAACTCCTAGTGGTGCAACGTGGGTGGGTGAGGCACAAGGCCAGTCCTCACGTAGTGGTGACACGTCGTCCTCCATGGCACTTGGCTGTACATAATTAATAATACGACTGGGTACAGGATTAATCCTCATTTGAACAGCTGGGCAGGAGGCTTGCAGATGCCCCGGCTGTCCACATCGATAGCATCTCTGCTGGGTCTCACTCCATCCAAGGCGTCCTCTTGGGCGAGGGGTAAGGGAACCTGGAGGCCAGCTCCCACCTGAAGGTGCTGTAGGGGTTTGAGGACGACTTCTCCATAAGCTGGCTGAGCATGAGGCCTGCAGATGCCCCAGATGCCCACAACCATAACACCTGCGCTCTGCTACTTCCTCCCCTCGTCGTATTCCAGAAAACGCAGTAGAAGCAAGTGGAGGCACATTTACACGGGTATCAGCATGAGGTGGTGGCTTAGAGGAACGTGGAACAATGGGGACAGAAGAACAGGGGGCCACCGGTGTTGTGGAGCTGGTAGGCCTCTCTCCATCCTCCAACAGAACCCTCCACTGTGGCTTGATGGTGAGAGCCTCATCAGCTAGAGCTGCAGCTTCCTCCACAGTGGCTGGTCTCCTCTCACGCACCCATTCCCGGATCTCAGCAGGGCACTTGAAGTAAAACTGCTCTTTTAGGATAACCTGGAGGAAGGTCTCCCAGGTTAAGGCCTCCTCTGCCTCCAGCCAGCGATGACATATTTGTTTGAGTCTGTGGGCATACATCTTGAAAGACACTTCCTCATCACAGGCTAAAGTACGGAACTGAGTCCTGTAAGTGTCTGGGGTAACAGCATAATGTTCTAGAATAGTCTGTTTAATCTCCGCATACTCACAGTTTCCCTGAGGGTCCATAGCTCTATAGGCTGCGGCAGCTCCACCCTCTAAGAGCCCCACCAGATGTCGGACTCGGTCCCTTACCGGGACTTCCATTAATCGACACTGATGCTCAAAGTCCTGGAGAAGCCCTCAATGTCGCCTGCAGCCTCATTAAAGGGCTTGAAGTCTTTGCGGGACACTCTGGGGAGTTCCCTCATGGTGGGTGCTGGGGTTAGAGTCTGTCTGGAGCTTCTAGCTGCTTCCAAAGCGATCTGCCTCTCCAGCAATGCCATCTCCTGAGCTCTGTCCTCGGCTCTGTGAATGGCCTCCCTCTCCCTCTCCTCGGCTCTGTGAATGGCCTCCATCTTATAGTCTATGGTGGCCTCTTCTCCCAGCAATGCCAACTCCTCCTCGTACCACACAACCCACTGACTTTTTTGGGTATTTACCTCCGGCTGCCTTCTTTCCTCAATTTGCTGTGAGGATCCTTCCTCAGCGTCATCTTGCAGGCGAACTCCTTCCAAAGCCTCAATAAGCTGCTCCTTGGAGAGTCCTTTAAAACGGACTCCTACTTCCCGGGCCTTTGATTGTAGGCTCCCCAAACTCCAGTTCTTGTACTCTGTGGTGCTGGTTCCCGATGTTGATGGGCCTTTGTCCTCCATTCCTTCTGCTCTGGTCCCACTGCTTGCCACCAGTTTGTGACGGGGTGTACGGCAGAGCAAGAAGGGACAACAGGCCGAGGGATGATTCAACAGATTTATTATCAAGAACGCTGGAACAACACATGCAGGTAGATCTACAGAGTCCACAATTAGTCCAATGGAGCAGGTTCAGGGGCACCTCCCGATAATCCTTGTGCCAGGTAACAAAGCAATAGTCCACAATTAGTCCAAGGGATCCCAAAACAATCTCACGAACGACGAGATATGTCCTCAGCTCAAGTCTCGCCCCGTTCGCTTCCGCAGTCCCAGATGGGCGTGGGGTCTTGCCTCAACTAAGAATCCCCACTCCTTCTCCTTCAAGGATCAACTCACATCTGATCTCAAAATAAGAATGGATTGTCTGAGCTCCTGGGATCCGCCCATGAAGGGGGGGTAGGGGTCACACCTTCTATTCAATGGTTGGGTCCAGCAGAAGATTCTAGACTGGTTGGCTCCACTTAGTCTATTCATTATGTGCATTTGACTAGCCACCTGCTGTGAGGAAGAATGGCTATTCTGTCCCTAGTGGTGTGGACAAAGCTTAATTACATTATAGCTCAGGGCTGCAAGTATTGGGGGAAGGAGACAGGTTAATTACATACACCCCATGACATTGCAAAATGTACAGTAAGTACAACGAAAGAGAAGTCGCATCACATCATGACATATTATACAAAATACAGGACAGGGAAAAAAGTACAGATCATGACAGTATCAATTTTTACTTTTGAAATTTAAGTGTAGCTGCTGCATTTTCCACCCTAGGCTTACACTCAAGTCATTAAGTTTTCCCAGTTTTTTGTGGCAAAATTAGGGGGGTCGGCTTATACTCGGGTTGGCTTATACTCGAGTATATACAGAATTAAAATAGGTTTGTATAAAAAAATTTAAAAAAAAAGACGTTCACTACACTAATGCCCTCCCTATAAATTTACCCGACGCAAATAATTCTTTTTTTTACAAAACAAAAACGAATGTCACCAACAATGTGACGTATGCTTCCCTAATGCACTCACTAAAAATTTACTCTACGCAACTACCGTATTTTCCGGCGTATAAGACGACTGTTTAACACCTAAAAATCGTCCCAAATGTCGGGGGTCGTCTTATACGCCGGGTACGGGTGCAGGGAGTGATCCTGGATGGTTCCCAGGGTCTGAAGGAGAGGAGACTCTCCTTCAGGCCCTGGGATCCATATTAATGTAAAAAATAAAGAATAAAAAAAAAAATATATAGATATACTCACCCCTCCGACGGACCCTGGCTCTCAGCAGTGCAAGCGTCTGCCTCCGTTCCTAAGAATGCAGTGAGTGAAGGACCTTCCATGACATCGTGGTCATGTGAGCGGTCGCGTTACCGCGACGTCATCGCAGGTCCTACGCTCAATGCATTCTTAGGAACGGAGAATATGGATCCCAGGGTCAGGGAGAATCTCCTCTCCTCCAGACCCTGGGAACCATACGCACCGCACACGCCGTATAAGATGACTGGGCGTATAAGATGACCCCCGTCTTATACGGCGGGTATATCCCAAATTCCATATTTTATATGGAAAAGTTGGGGTTCGTCTTATAAGTCCAGTCGTCTTATACACCAGAAAATACGGTAATTATTTTTTTGCAAAAGAAAAACGAACCTCACCAACAATGTGACGTACACTCCCCTAGTGCACAAGAAATTACCCGGCGATAGCCGTTTGTTTTGTGCAAAAAAAAAACAAAAACACGCTACCTCCCTACCTATAAAACTACTCTATATGTTTTTTTTTTCTCTAAAACAAGATCGGACGTCACCATACACTGACGCCAGCTACACTAACACACTACCAATAGAACTACGCTGTACAATTTTTTATTTTTTTTCTAAAACAAGATCGGTGGTCGCTAGCACTGTGAAGCTGGATACACGAACGTGCTACCTCAATACCTATAAAACTATGTACGATTTTTTTTTTCTCTAAAAGATCAGTCTTCACTAGCACTGTTACCCTGCTGGCTACACTACCTCTAAATCTAGGCTGTACTAATTACTATTACCGTGTATACTCGAGTATAAGCTGAGATTTTCAGCCCATTTTTTTGGGCTGAAAGTCCCCCTCTCAGCTTATACTCGAGTCATACCCAGGGGTCGGCAGGTGAGGGGGAGCGGGGGATGTCTAATTATACTTACCTACTCCCGGAGCGGTCCCTGCAGTCCCTACTTCTTCCAGCGCTGCATCTTCTTCCTGTACTGAGTGTTCACATGGTACCACTCATTACAGTCATGAATATGCGGCTCCACCTCCCATAGACTAAGGAGGTTGTGAGATTGCATGGTGTTCCTTCAGATATTGTATCAGACCGTGGGGTGCAGTTTATTTCTAAGTTTTGGAGGGCTTTTTGCAGCCGGTTGGGGATTCATTTGTTATTTTCTTCAGCTTTTCATCCTCAATCTAATGGTCAAACAGAACGTGTAAATCAAAATCTTGAAACTTATCTCAGGTGTTTCATTTAAAAAAATCAGGAGGACTGGGTTAAATACTTACCGTTGGCAGAGTTTGCTATAAACAACCGTACTCATGAGTCCACTGGTAAGTCCCCGTTTTTCGGGGCATATATAGTTTTCATCCTCAATTCAGTTCTTTAAATAGGAAGGATTCCTCAGGGGTGCCTGAGGAGGAGAGGATTTCTTCGTCCATCACGTCCGTTCGGCAAGGGGTTCTTGATAAATTAAAGAGGATGAGTTCCAGATATAAGAATGCGGCTGATCGGAGACGTGTGGAAGGTCCGGACCTGTGTGTGGGTGATTGGGTTTGGTTGTCCTCGAAAAATATTAAGCTGAGAGTTCCTTCGTGGAAATTGGGCCCTAGGTTCATTGGCCCTTATAGGATTGTGGCCGTCATGAATTCTGTTGCTTTTCGGCTGGCTTTGCCTCAGTCTTTTAAGATCTATAATGTTTTTCATCGCTCCTTACTCAAGAAGGTTGTGGCGTCATCCAATCTGTCCCCTTCACCTCCATCTCCGGTCCTTGTTGATGGAAATCTCGAGTTCCAGATTTCCAGGGTTATGGCTTCTCGTTTAGTTCGTCGGTCCCTACAATATCTGGTACATTGGAGAGGGTACGGTCCTGAGGAGAGGACGTGGGTACCCGCTGCCGATGTCCATGCGGTTAGGTTGGTTCGGGCATTTCATACAGCTCATCCTGAGAAACCTGGTCCTGAGGTTCCGGAGGTCCCTCGTAGAAGGGGGGGTACTGTCACGGGGCTACCGCGACAGAGAGGTTCCAGAGAACCGCAGCGCTCTGGGCCTCGTGCACACACAGTGAACAGAAGCTCTTCTCCTGTATTTTGACCTGGCTGCTTTGTGCCAGCAGTGTAGGAGTTAACCTTATTTGCTAAGTTGCTGTGAGCTGGATCTCTCAGCTGAAGTGGATTTTTGTAATCTCCTCCTCTATATAGACCCAGCCTTGACTACAGCTAGTGTCAGTGATCAGTTCTGCTGCATGGCTTGGAGGTTGAAGGAGAGTGTAAGTACTCGGGCAGAAATCCGAGAGTGGACCCTCTGGGTCGTGACTCTAGAGCCCCCGGGGTCGAGCGGACCAGATGGAATCACCCCCTATACAGGGAGTGTTAGGAGCAGGACCTCAGGGGAATGGAGACACAACAGCTAGAGCCAAAGGGGCGACCCAAGATAAAGAAGGAAACCACAGGCTATAAGGATGGCAGGGAATAATAGGAAAACAAGACTTAACTGAAAATGACTGGAACACGGAACGGCAGAACACAGCAGGAACACGGACTGGCAGGACTCAGCAGGTACACGGACCGGAAGGACTCAGCAGGAACACGGACAGGCAGGACACAGCAGGAATACGGGCTGGCGGAACACAGCAGGAACACGGACTGGCAGGATACAGCAGGAACACGGACTGGCAGGATACAGCAGGAACACGGACCGGCAGGATACAGCAGGAACACGGACTGGCAGGATACAGCAGGAACACGGACTGGCAGGATACAACAGGAACACGGACTGGCAGGATACAGCAGGAACACGGACTGGCAGGATGCTGAGACAAAGTAAAGACTGGGCTGAGAGAAGACACTGATACAGGGGAGCCTAGGGCATGGGGACACTGACGGCAGACAGTGCACCTACAAAGCAAAGGCGTCTTACCTAGGGAGACGCCGGGAAGAAATACCCGATGGGTGCCGCCATGTTGGGGCGGAGCCACCGGGTCGCGACCTCCCAGAAGGCTCTGTGATGGAGGAGACGCGACCGCGCATGCGCAGAGAGACCGGACGCCGTGAGCCGGCGAAGGAGGAAGCAGAGCGGCGCTGGACAGGATCGCGAGTGCGCCGAGGGATGGGAGAAGCCGGGTAAGTATGCGCAGCGTTCGTAGAAGCCGGGGAAGTATGCGCAGCGTTCGTAACAGTACCCCCCTCCTTAGTCCCCCTCTTTTTAAGGCTAGAAAGGAATCTTTTCATGATAAGAGAAGCATTGATGTTCTCTCAGGGCTCCCAGGACCTCTCCTCAGGGCCAAATCCCTCCCAATCAATCAAAAAATAAGTTTTACCCCTAACTACCTTTTTGGCAAGAATGTCTTTAACATTAAAGATTCCATCAGAAGTACAGAGCTGAGGAGAGGAAGAGGTAGCGGAGTGAAAACGATTAAAGACTGCAGGCTTGAGAAGAGACACATGGAAGGCATTGGGAATGCGCAAAGAGGCAGGCAACTTCAACTTATAAGAAACATCATTAATGCGACTCAAGATAGGAAAAGGACCAATATAGCGGGGACCCAGTTTGCAAGAGGGAATTTTAAGCTTGATATAGCGAGAGGAAAGCCAAACTTTATCACCCGGAGAATATGGCGGAGCATCCAAACGCCTCTTGTCAGCAAACCTTTTCATATTAAGGCTAGCTCTCTCAAGAGCCACTTTGGTCTCACTCCAAATCGTAGAGAATTCCCGGGACAAGAAATCCGCTGCCGGTACCCCTGAGGAAAGAGAAACAGGAAGAGGAATGTTCGGATGTTGACCATAGACTACAAAAAAGGGAGTTTTGGAGGAAGACTCGCTGGGAAGATTGTTATATGAGAATTCGGCCCAGGGGAGAAGAGAGACCCAGTCATCTTGGTGTGCATTGGAGAAATGTCGCAGATATGTAGTCAGGACTTGATTAACTCACTCCACTTGTCCGTTGGACTGAGGGTGATAGGCGGAAGAGAAGTCCAAGTTAACCTTTAATAGACTGCAGAGAGCTCTCCAAAAACGTGAGGTAAATTGTACTCCACGGTCTGAGACGATATGATGTGGAAAACCATGAAGACGGAAGACTTGGTGTAAACAGATCTTTGCCAACTCAGGAGCGGAAGGCAGACCAGGCAATGCGATGAAGTGAGCCATCTTAGAGAACCGATCCACAACAACCAAGATGACAGAGCAATTCGAGGAACAAGGTAGATCAGTGATGAAGTCCATAGCTATATGACTCCAAGGAACGGAAGGCACAGGCAGAGGATGCAGGAGTCCGGAAGGAAGCTGCCTAGGGACTTTATTTTTTGCACAAGAAGGACAAGAAGCAATGAATTTGGTGACGTCTTGTCGGAGAGATGGCCACCAGTAATGCCGAGAGATAAGAGAAAATGACTTCTTGACTCCTACATGTCCTGCAATTTTGGAGGAGTGACCCCAACGTAAAACTCTCTCCTTGTCTTGGTTAGCCACAAGAGTCCTGCCAGGAGGAGTTGAAATCACTCTTAGAGGAGCAAGAGTGACGATCTTCGCAGGATCAATGATGTGAGCCGGAGAATCCTCAATGTCCAAAGGCTGAAAGGATCTTGAAAGAGCATCTGCTTTGACATTCTTATTTCCGGGTCGGAAATGAAGTTCAAATTCAAATCGTCCGAAGAATAAAGACCATCTGGCTTGTCGTGGATTTAGTCTTTGGGCAGACTGAATATAGGCCAGATTCTTGTGGTCTGTGTAAATGGTGAATGGATGAAGAGCCCCCTCAAGGAGATAACGCCATTCTTCCAAGGCTAGCTTGATAGCCAAAAGTTCTTTATCTCCAATAGAGTAGTTACGCTCAGGAGCGGAAAAGGTTTTAGAAAAAAAACCACAGGTCACCAAACGTCCGGACGAGGATCTTTGCAAAAGTACAGCACCAGCTCCAATAGAGGATGCGTCGACCTCAAGGACAAACGGTCTATTAGCATCAGGACGATGAAGCACAGGGGCCGTAGCGAAACTTTGTTTAAGAGACAGAAAGGACTCTTCAGCCTCAGGGGTCCAAAGACTGGAGTTGACTCCCTTGCGAACTAGAACAGAGATAGGCTTGGTCATGGAAGAAAAATGAGGAATAAATTGTCTATAGTAGTTGGCAAAGCCAAGAAAACGTTGGATTGCTTTTGTTCCAAGAGGACGAGGCCAATTCAGGACAGCAGAAACCTTCTCTGGATCCATCTCTAAGCCAGATCTTGAGACAATATATCCAAGGAAGGGAAGAGAAGATTGTTCAAAGACGCACTTCTCAATCTTAGCGAACAGATGATTCTCTCTTAGCCTTTGCAGAACACGAC
Organism: Ranitomeya imitator; assembly: GCF_032444005.1. Lineage (NCBI taxonomy): Eukaryota > Metazoa > Chordata > Amphibia > Anura > Dendrobatidae > Ranitomeya > Ranitomeya imitator. The sequence goes on from NC_091282.1 coordinate 589,903,332, forward strand.
GGACATCTCGCCTGTGAGTGGAGAGATCCAGAGAAAAGATGAGAATGTCGTCAAGGTAAACCACGACCGAGGAGTAGAGAAGATCCCGAAATACATCGTTCACGAATTCCTGGAAAACCGCGGGGGCGTTGCAGAGACCAAACGGCATAACCAAGTACTCGTAGTGACCGTCACGAGTATTGAAGGCAGTCTTCCACTCATTGCCTGCACGAATACGAACCAAATTATATGCGCCACGTAGATCTAATTTGGTAAAAATTTGCGCACCCCGAAGACGGTCGAAGAGTTCCGGAATGAGTGGCAGAGGATATTTGTTCTTCACCGTGATGTTGTTTAGGCCTCGATAATCAATGCAGGGACGGAGAGAACCGTCTTTCTTCTTCACGAAAAAAAAACCTGCTCCGGCCGGAGAAGAAGACTTGCGAATGAATCCTTTAGCAAGATTTTCTTGAATGTACTCAGACATAGCTTGAGTCTCAGCAGGAGAGAGAGGATAGATCCTGCCCCTGGGCGGGTTAGTTCCAGGCAAGAGATCTATGGGACAATCATAGAGCCGGTGAGGCGGAAGACCCTCAGCCTCCTTCTTGTTGAAGACATCAGAATAAGCGCTGTAGACACAGGGTAAGGCGGGAAAAGAAGAGGAAGGAGAGGAATTAGAGGAAGATCCCACAGGACGCACCGGCAGCAGACAACGTTCCCGACAAAGCTCACCCCAGCGCAAGATATTACCATTGCGCCAATCTAAAATGGGCTTGTGGTTCCGTAACCAAGGAAGACCTAAGAGCATAGGATGAGACAGACCCGCTAAAACATAAAATGCAATTCTCTCCTTGTGCAGAGCCCCAACCTGAAGTTCCACCTCAAGTGTTACTTGAGTAATGGTCTCCTGTAACGGTTTACCATCCACAGATGCAAGAATCACAGGAGCCTCTAAGGTTTTGACTGGAACGGAGAATTTCAAAACCTCCTCCAACCTAATAAAATTCCCTGCTGCACCCGAATCCACATACGCATCCAGAGAAATGCCTTTGCCCGCAATATGCAAAAGAACGGACAAAGTAAGGGGTTGAGAGGGATCACACACACCTAGGGAGGCCTCTCTTACCTGACCTAGGCGGAGGAGTTTTCCGGACGTTCAGGGCAAGAGCGCAATAAATGAGCAGCACTCCCGCAGTAAAAACATAACCCCTGAGTGCGCCTCTCTTTACGACGTTGTTCGGACATCTTAAGACGGTCCACTTGCATAGGTTCCGGTGCGGACGCCTGAGAGGAGGTTCTAGGCTGAGGACTGAGTGGCTTACGGGTGGCAGAAGAAGGACGAAGAGACCTCCGCTCGCGGGCGCGTTCTTGGAACCGAAGGTCAATACGGGTAGCTAAGGAAATTAATTCCTCCAAAACAGTAGGGGTGTCCCGACCGGCTAACTCATCTTTTATGCGCCCAGAGAGAACCCGCCAGAAAGCACCCACCAACGCCTCATTGTTCCAGCCCAAGTCAGAGGAGAGTGTGCGGAACTGAATAGCATACTGGCCTACGGATAACGATCCCTGATGGAGAGAAAATAGAGCTTCAGTTGTAGAGGCCAGACGTCCAGGTTCGTCAAAGACAAGACGGAAAGTCTCCAAAAATTCTGACAACCGGGAGACTAGGGGATCGTCTTGCTCCCAGAGTGGATTAACCCATGCCAAGGCGTCACCCTCCAGATGGGAAATCAAAAACGCAACTTTGGACCGATCCGTCGGGTAATGCTGGGGCAGAAGCTCAAAGTGAAGACGGCATTGGTTTAGAAATCCTCGGCAGGACTTAGGATCCCCATTGTACCGAGGCGGTTTAGCCAAGCGGGGTGGAGGGTGGGACGCAGGAGCAGACGTAGAAGCGGCTGTCTGGATGGAAAGCAGCCGATCGTCAATAGAAGACATATAACTAAGTATATGTGCCTGGGTGTCACGCTGCTGAGCTAACTCTTGCTGTAAGCCAACGAGTAGAGCGGCGTTGCCAGGATCAGAGGACTGGAGCGTGGACAAGCGAGAATCCATAGCTTTCATAAAAGACATCATGCGGGACTGATTCTCTCGCAAAAAGAGTAGCTCTTTCTGCGCAGCAGAGGCCCCAGCGGGGTCCATGGCCTTTGCTTACTGTAAGTACTCAGGCAGAAATCCGAGAGTGGACCCTCTGGGTCGTGACTCTAGAGCCCCCGGGGTCGAGCGGACCAGATGGAATCACCCCCTATACAGGGAGTGTTAGGAGCAGGACCTCGGGGGAATGGAGACACAACAGCTAGAGCCAAAGGGGCGACCCAAGATAAAGAAGGAAACCACAGGCTATAAGGATGGCAGGGAATAATAGGAAAACAAGACTTAACTGAAAATGACTGGAACACGGAACGGCAGAACACAGCAGGAACACGGACTGGCAGGACTCAGCAGGTACACGGACCGGAAGGACTCAGCAGGAACACGGACAGGCAGGACACAGCAGGAATACGGGCTGGCGGAACAGAGCAGGAACACGGACTGGCAGGATACAGCAGGAACACGGACTGGCAGGATACAGCAGGAACACGGACCGGCAGGATACAGCAGGAACACGGACTGGCAGGATACAGCAGGAACACGGACTGGCAGGATACAACAGGAACACGGACTGGCAGGATACAGCAGGAACATGGACTGGCAGGATGCTGAGACAAAGTAAAGACTGGGCTGAGAGAAGACACTGATACAGGGGAGCCTAGGGCATGGGGACACTGACGGCAGAGAGACCGGACGCCGTGAGCCGGCGAAGGAGGAAGCAGAGCGGCGCTGGACAGGATCGCGAGTGCGCCGAGGGATGGGAGAAGCCGGGTAAGTATGCGCAGCGTTCGTAGAAGCCGGGGAAGTATGCGCAGCGTTCGTAACAGAGAGTGATATTTGGAGGTTTATTACAGAGATTGGTGTCTGCTGTTTTGGTTGCTTGTTAAACCTGTTTTCCTTCCTAGTTTTCTCCTTCTCTTCCCTTCTATGTGTACCCTCTGTGGTTGTGTGAGCATTTGGTGAGTTTGAGACTTTTAGTTACCTTGTCTGTATGCCCTGTTTATTGTTATGTTTATACATTGGTGCAGTCCTCCCCCCTGGGGGGAGAGGTGGCCACTTCTAGGGCCTGCACAGGAGACAGGGATACCCTGGCGGCTCGGGCCTCCTAACCATCATAGGTACCCCCGAGATAAGGGAAAGCCAAGGCCCCATTAAAGTGGTAGGGACAGGTGCGGGTCCAAGTACGCCGTCCTGCCCCTTTAACGTCGCTTACGGCGTGACACCACTGTTTGGCAGCAGGTGCTAAAAAAAAAAACATGTACTGTAGCAGATACATTTTGCCAAAGAACTCAACTGAACTAAAGAGAAATGAAGAAACACTTTGTGGATGAAAGTAAAATTATTTAAAATTGTTCTTTGGGGTCCAAGGGCCCCAAACAGTTCGTCTGATGACCCCTTAACTGTGCATTCAAGCCACAGTACACTCTGAAGACAGTGAAGGGTTCAAACATCTTCATATGTGCATGTTTCTTTTACTACTAGATGGTAGCCCGATTCTAACTCATTGGGTATTCAAGAATATGTATGTAGTTTGTTTATGAAGATTTTAGAATAATACATTGAATACACAGGATTCGGCCGGCCGTGACCAATTATAGAAGCGTGGTTGAAATCCCGGACTGCGCCTGTCGTTGATTGTTTGCGGCTGGCCACGTAGTATATAGCACAGCCACGGAGTATATAGCACAACCCACGGAGTATATAGCACAGCCCATGTAGTATATAGCACAGCCCACGTAGTATATTGCACAGCCCACGTAGTATATTGCACAGCCCGCGTAGTATATTGCACAGCCTGCGTAGTACATTGCACAGCCCGCGTAGTATATTGCCCAGCCCGCGTAGTATATTGCCCAGCCCACGTAGTATATTGCCCACCCCACGTAGTATATTGCACAGCCCATGTAGTATATAGCAATGTGGGCATCATATCCCTGTTAAAAAAAAGAATTAAAATAAAAAATAGTTCTATACTCACCCTCCGTTGTCGCCCGGATCCAAGCGAAGCAGTTACCAACCCTCCTCGCGCGCTCCGGTCCCAAGAGTGCATTGTGGTCTCGCGAGATGATGAAGTAGCAGTCTTGTGAGACCGATGCTTCATCATCTCGCAAGATCGCAATGCATTGAGCGGTCACCGGGGCGTCGCTAGGAGCGGAATAGGCCTGTTCATGATCCGGGGGCCAACGGACGGTGAGTATATAACGGTTTTTTTATTTTATTTATTATTTTTAAAATTAGATCTTTTTACTATTGATGCTGCCTAGGCCGCATCAATAGTAAAAAGTTGGTCACACAGGGTTAATAGCAGCGTTAATGGAGTGCGTTACACCGCGGCATAACGCGGTCTGTTGTGAATTCTGTGGCTGAATTCACTCCTGTGGTCACAAGTGGTACTGCAGCTTCTGAGCTTCCTCCCTCAGGTGTTCTGGTGAGCTCGTTAACTGCTTCATTACTTAACTCCGCCTGATGCTGCTATCCTTGCTCCTTGTCTATGTTTCAGTGTTGGATCTGAGCTTCTCCTGATTGTTCCTGTGACCTGCTGCTCTGTATAGCTAAGTGCTTTTTGCTTTTTTGTTGCTTTTTTTTCTGTCCAGCTTGTCTTTTGTTTTGCTGGAAGCTCTGAGACGCAAAGGGTGTACCGCCGTGCCGTTAGTTCGGCACGGTGGGGTTTTTTTGCCCCCTTTGCGTGGTTTTGCTTTAGGGTTTTTTGTAGACTGCAAAGTTCGCTTTACTGTCCTCGCTCTGTCCTAGAATATCGGGCCCCACTTTGCTGAATCTATTTCATCCCTACGTTTTGTCTTTTCATCTTACTCACAGTCATTATATGTGGGGGGCTGCCTTTTCCTTTGGGGAATTTCTCTGGGGCAAGTCAGGCCTATTTTTCTATCTTCAGGCTAGCTAGTTTCTTAGGCTGTGCCGAGTTGCCTAGGTAGTTGTTAGGCGCAATCCACAGCCGCTTTTAGTTGTGTTTAGGATAGGATCAGGTGTGCAGTCTACAGAGTTTCCACGTCTCAGAGCTCGTTCTTGTATTTTTGGGTATTTGTCAGATCACTGTGTGCGCTCTGATCGCTAAGCACACTGTGTTTCTGGATTGCCTTCATAACACCTGTCATTAGCAAACATAACAGTACAAGGAGCCCAACTAATGATTCTCAATAGAGGGAAAGAAAAAGTTCTGACATCATTTTTTTTTTTTTTTTTTCTGCTTTGTGTTCACTTTTTTTTTCCCCCTAGACATTTGGGTGATTCTGGACACAGGTGTGGACATGGATATTCAGGGTCTGTGCTCTTCAATGGATAATCTCGTTATAAATGTACAAAAAATTCAAGATACTATTGATCAGAAATCTATGTTAGAACCAAGAATTCCTATTCCTGATTTGTTTTTTGGAGATAGAACTAAGTTTCTAAGTTTCAAAAATAATTGTAAGCTATTTCTGACCTTGAAACCTCATTCTTCTGGTAATCCTATTCAACAGGTTTTGATTATTATTTCTTTTTTGCGCGGCGACCCTCAAGACTGGGCATTTTCTCTTGCGCCAGGAGACCCTGCATTGAGTAGTGTCGATGCGTTTTTCCTGGCGCTCGGATTGCTGTACGATGAGCCTAATTCAGTGGATCAGGCTGAGAAAAATTTGCTGGCTTTGTGCCAGGGTCAGGATGATATAGAAGTATATTGTCAGAAATTTAGGAAATGGTCAGTACTCACTCAGTGGAATGAATCTGCGCTGGCAGCTTTGTTCAGAAAGGGTCTCTCTGAGGCTCTTAAGGATGTCATGGTGGGATTTCCTATGCCTGCTGGTTTGAATGAGTCTTTGTCTTTGGCCATTCAGATCGGTCGACGCTTGCGCGAGCGTAAATCTGTGCACCATTTGGCGGTACTGCCTGAGGTTAAACCTGAGCCTATGCAGTGCGATAGGACTATGACTAGAGTTGAACGGCAGGAATACAGACGTCTGAATGGTCTGTGTTTCTACTGTGGTGATTCCACTCATGCTATTTCTGATTGTCCTAAGCGCACTAGGCAGTCCGCTAGGTCTGCCGTCATTGGTACTGTACAGTCCAAATTCCTTCTGTCCATTACCTTGATATGCTCTTTGTCGTCGTTTTCTGTCATGGCGTTTGTGGATTCGGGCGCTGCCCTGAATCTGATGGATTTGGATTATGCTAAACGTTGTGGGTTTTTCTTGGAGCCTTTGCGATGTCCTATTCCATTGAGAGGAATTGATGCTACACCTTTGGCCAAGAATAAACCTCAATACTGGGCCCAGCTGACCATGTGCATGGCTCCTGCACATCAGGAAGTTATTCGCTTTCTGGTGTTGCATAATCTGCATGATGTGGTCGTGTTGGGGTTGCCATGGCTACAAACCCATAATCCAGTATTGGATTGGAATTCCATGTCGGTATCCAGCTGGGGTTGTCAGGGGGTACATGGTGATGTTCCATTTTTGTCGATTTCGTCATCCACCCCTTCTGAGGTCCCAGAGTTCTTGTCTGATTATCAGGATGTATTTGAAGAGCCCAAGTCCGATGCTCTACCTCCGCATAGGGATTGTGATTGTGCTATCAATTTGATTCCTGGTAGTAAATTCCCTAAAGGTCGATTATTTAATTTATCCGTGCCCGAACACGCCGCTATGCGCAGTTATGTGAAGGAATCCCTGGAGAAGGGACATATTCGCCCATCGTCATCACCACTGGGAGCAGGGTTCTTCTTTGTAGCCAAGAAGGATGGTTCGCTGAGACCGTGTATTGATTACCGCCTTCTTAATAAGATCACTGTTAAATTTCAGTATCCCTTGCCATTGTTATCTGACTTGTTTGCTCGGATTAAGGGGGCTAGTTGGTTCACTAAGATAGATCTTCGTGGTGCGTATAATCTGGTGAGAATCAGGCAAGGAGATGAATGGAAAACTGCATTCAATACGCCCGAGGGTCATTTTGAGTATCTAGTGATGCCGTTCGGACTTGCCAATGCTCCATCTGTGTTTCAGTCTTTTATGCATGACATCTTCCGTGAGTATCTGGATAAATTCCTGATTGTTTACTTGGATGACATTTTGATCTTCTCAGATGATTGGGAGTCTCATGTGAAGCAGATCAGAATGGTTTTTCAGGTCCTGCGTGCTAACTCTTTGTTTGTGAAGGGATCAAAGTGTCTCTTCGGTGTGCAGAAAGTTTCATTTTTGGGGTTCATCTTTACCCCTTCTACTATCGAGATGGATCCAGTTAAGGTCCAAGCCATCCAGGATTGGATTCAGCCGACATCTCTGAAAAGTCTGCAAAAGTTCCTGGGCTTTGCTAACTTTTATCGTCGCTTCATCTGTAATTTTTCTAGCATTGCCAAACCATTGACCGATTTGACCAAGAAGGGTGCTGATTTGGTTAATTGGTCTTCTGCTGCTGTGGAAGCTTTTCAGGAGTTGAAGTGTCGTTTTTGTTCTGCCCCTGTGTTGTGTCAGCCAGATGTTTCTCTTCCGTTCCAGGTCGAGGTTGATGCTTCTGAGATTGGAGCAGGGGCGGTTTTGTCACAGAGAGGTTCTGATTGCTCAGTGATGAAACCATGTGCTTTCTTTTCCAGGAAGTTTTCGCCCGCTGAGCGTAATTATGATGTGGGCAATCGAGAGTTGCTGGCCATGAAGTGGGCATTCGAGGAGTGGCGTCATTGGCTTGAAGGAGCTAAGCATCGCGTGGTGGTATTGACTGATCATAAGAACTTGACTTATCTCGAGTCTGCCAAGCGCTTGAATCCTAGACAGGCCCGTTGGTCGTTATTTTTTTGCCCGCTTCGACTTTGTGATTTCGTACCTTCCGGGCTCTAAAAATGTGAAGGCGGATGCTCTGTCTAGGAGTTTTGTGCCCGACTCTCCGGGTTTATCTGAGCCAGCGGGTATCCTCAAGGAAGGAGTCATTGTGTCTGCCATCTCCCCTGATTTGCGGCGGGTGCTGCAAAAATTTCAGGCGAATAAACCTGATCGTTGTCCAGCAGAGAAACTGTTCGTCCCTGATAGGTGGACTAATAAACTTATCTCTGAACTTCATTGTTCGGTGTTGGCTGGTCATCCTGGAATCTTTGGTGCCAGAGAGTTAGTGGCTAGATCCTTCTGGTGGCCATCTCTGTCACGGGATGTACGTACTTTTGTGCAGTCCTGTGGGATTTGTGCTAGGGCTAAGCCCTGCTGTTCTCGTGCCAGTGGGTTGCTTTTGCCCTTGCCGGTCCCAAAGAGGCCTTGGACACATATTTCGATGGATTTCATTTCTGACCTTCCCGTTTCTCAAAAGATGTCAGTCATTTGGGTGGTCTGTGATCGCTTTTCTAAAATGGTCCATCTGGTGCCCTTGGCTAAATTGCCTTCCTCCTCTGATTTGGTACCTTTGTTCTTTCAGCATGTGGTTCGGTTGCATGGCATTCCTGAGAATATTGTTTCTGACAGAGGTTCCCAGTTTGTTTCAAGGTTTTGGCGAGCCTTTTGTGGTAGGATGGGCATTGACCTATCCTTTTCCTCGGCTTTCCATCCTCAGACTAATGGCCAGACCGAACGAACCAATCAGACCTTGGAAACATATCTGAGATGTTTTGTTTCTGCAGACCAGGATGATTGGGTGTCCTTTTTGCCGTTGGCTGAGTTCGCCCTTAATAATCGGGCCAGCTCGGCTACCTTGGTTTCTCAATTTTTTTGCAATTCTGGGTTCCATCCTCGTTTCTCTTCAGGACAGGTTGAGTCTTCGGACTGTCCTGGTGTGGATTCTGTGGTGGATAGGTTGCAGCAGATCTGGACTCAGGTAGTGGACAATTTGATCTTGTCCCAGGAGAAAGCTCAACTTTTCGCTAATCGCAGACGCCGTGTGGGTCCCCGACTTCGTGTTGGGGATCTGGTTTGGTTATCTTCTCGTCATATTCCTATGAAGGTTTCCTCTCCTAAATTTAAACCTCGTTTTATTGGTCCGTATAGGATTTCTGAGGTTCTCAATCCTGTGTCTTTTCGTTTGACCCTCCCAGACTCCTTTTCCATACATAATGTATTCCATAGGTCGTTGTTGCGGAGATACGTGGCACCTATGGTTCCATCTGTTGAGCCTCCTGCCCCGGTTTTGGTGGAGGGGGAATTGGAGTATATTGTGGAAAAGATTTTGGATTCTCGTGTTTCTAGACGGAAACTCCAGTATCTGGTTAAATGGAAGGGTTATGCTCAGGAAGATAATTCCTGGGTTTTTGCCTCTGATGTTCATGCTTCCGATCTTGTTCGTGCCTTTCATGCGGCTCATCCTGGTCGGCCTGGGGGCTCTGGTGAGGGTTCGGTGACCCCTCCTCAAGGGGGGGGTACTGTTGTGAATTCTGTGGCTGAATTCACTCCTGTGGTCACAAGTGGTACTGCAGCTTCTGAGCTTCCTCCCTCAGGTGTTCTGGTGAGCTCGTTAACTGCTTCATTACTTAACTCCGCCTGATGCTGCTATCCTTGCTCCTTGTCTATGTTTCAGTGTTGGATCTGAGCTTCTCCTGATTGTTCCTGTGACCTGCTGCTCTGTATAGCTAAGTGCTTTTTGCTTTTTTGTTGCTTTTTTTTCTGTCCAGCTTGTCTTTTGTTTTGCTGGAAGCTCTGAGACGCAAAGGGTGTACCGCCGTGCCGTTAGTTCGGCACGGTGGGTTTTTTTTGCCCCCTTTGCGTGGTTTTGCTTTAGGGTTTTTTGTAGACTGCAAAGTTCGCTTTACTGTCCTCGCTCTGTCCTAGAATATCGGGCCCCACTTTGCTGAATCTATTTCATCCCTACGTTTTGTCTTTTCATCTTACTCACAGTCATTATATGTGGGGGGCTGCCTTTTCCTTTGGGGAATTTCTCTGGGGCAAGTCAGGCCTATTTTTCTATCTTCAGGCTAGCTAGTTTCTTAGGCTGTGCCGAGTTGCCTAGGTAGTTGTTAGGCGCAATCCACAGCCGCTTTTAGTTGTGTTTAGGATAGGATCAGGTGTGCAGTCTACAGAGTTTCCACGTCTCAGAGCTCGTTCTTGTATTTTTGGGTATTTGTCAGATCACTGTGTGCGCTCTGATCGCTAAGCACACTGTGTTTCTGGATTGCCTTCATAACACCTGTCATTAGCAAACATAACAGCGGTCCATTAACGCTGCCATTAACCCTTGTGTGAGGGCTGACGGGAGGGGAGTACGGATCGGGTACTGACTGCAGGGAGGAAGGAGCCGCCATATTGCTGCCGGACTGTGCCGGTCGCTGATTGGTCGTGGCAGTTTTGCCGCAACCAATCAGCGACTTGGATTTTCATGACAGACAGAGGCCGCGACCAATGAATATCTGTGACAGACAGAAAGACAGACAGAAATACATACAGATGGAAGTGACCCTTAGACAATTATATAGTAGATGGTGCCGGGCCTATTTAGACCAGGGATCATGGATCAGTTTGCATATATTAACCCCTTAGGCCTCTTTCACACTAGCGTCGTGGGACCTCTGTCGCAGTCCGTCGTTTTGGGCAAAAAAACTGATCCTGCAAATGTGCTCGCAGGATGCGTTTTTTGCCCATTGACTTGTATTGCCGACGGATCGCGACATATGGACATAATTCGCATCCGTCGTAAACTGGATCCGCCGTGTTTTTGCGGACCGTCGGCACAGAAAAACGTTCAAGTGAACGGTTTTTCGTCCGTCGGATCCGCCATTTCCGACTGCGCATGCGTGGCCGGAACTCCGCCCCCTCCTCCCCAGACTTTAGACTGGGCAGCGGATGCGTTGAAAAACTGCATCCGCTGCCCACGTCGTGACACAATTTCATAGCGACAGACCCATACCGACGCTAGTGTGAAAGAGGCCTTACTCACAAGGCCAATTTTGTACTTAATGACCAGGGCAATTTTCACAATTCTGACCACTGTCACTTTAAATGGTTATAATTCCGGAACGCTTTAGCAGAATCCGCTGATTCTGAAAATGTTTTTTCATGACATATTGTACTTCATGTTAGTAGTAAAATTTCTTCAATATGACTTGCGTTTATTTATGAAAAAACGGAAATATGGCGAAACTTTTTAAAATTTCACAATTTTCAAACTTTTAATTTTTATGCCTTTAAATTAGAGAGATATGTCACACCAAATAGTTAATAAGTAACGATTCCCAAATGTCTACCTTACATCAGCACAATTTTGGAAACAATTTTTTTTGTTGCTGGGAAGTTGTAAGGGTTAAAAGTTGACCAGCGATTTCTCATTTTTACAACCAAATTTAGAAAACCATTTTTTTTAAGGACCACATCACATTTGAGGTCACTTTGAGGGGTGTACATGAAAGAAAATACCCAAAAGTGATGCCATTCTAAAAACTGCACGCCTCAAGGTACTTAACCCCTTCATGACCCAGCCTATTTTGACCTTAATGACCTGGCCGTTTTTTGCAATTCTGACCAGTGTCCCTTTATGAGGTAATAACTCAGGAACGCTTCAACGGATCCTAGCGGTTCTGAGATTGTTTTTTCGTGACATATTGGGCTTCATGTTAGTGGTAAATTTAGGTCAATAAATTCTGCGTTTATTTGTGATAAAAACGGAAATTTGGCGAAAATTTTGAAAATTTCGCAATTTTCGCATTTTTAATTTTTATTTGTTAAACCAGAGAGTTATGTGACACAAAATAGTTAATAAATAACATTTCCCACATGTATACTTTACATCAGCACAATTTTGGAAACAAAATTTTTTTTTGCTAGGAAGTTATAAGGGTTAAAATTTGACCAGCGATTTCTCATTTTTACAACGAAATTTACAAAACCATTTTTTTTAGGGACCACCTCACATTTGAAGTCAGTTTGAGGGGTCTATATGGCTGAAAATGCCCAAAAGTGACACCATTCTAAAAAATGCACCCCTCAAGGTGCTCAAAAGTACATTCAAGAAGTTTATTAACCCTTCAGGTGCTTCACAGCAGCAGAAACAACATGGAAGGAAAAAATGAACATTTAACTTTTTAGTCACAAAAATTATCTTTTAGCAACAATTTTTTTATTTTCCCAATGGTAAAAGGAGAAACTGAACCACGATAGTTGTTGTCCAATTTGTCCTGAGTACGCTGATACCTCATATGTGGGGGTAAACTACTGTTTGGGCGCACGGCAGGGCTTGGAAGGGAAGGAGCGCCATTTGACTTTTTGAATGAAAAATTGGCTCCACTCTTTAGCGGACACCATGTCACGTTTGGAGAGCCCCCGTGTGCCTAAAAATTGGAGCACCCCCACAAATGACCCCATTTTGGAAACTAGACGCCCCAAGGAACTTATCTAGATGCATAGTGAGCACTTTGAACCCCCAGGTGCTTCACAAATTGATCTGTAAAAATGAAAAAGTACTTTTTTTTTACAAAAAAATTCTTTTCGCCTCAATTTTTTCATTTTCACATGGGCAATAGGATAAAATGGATCCTAAAATTTGTTGGGCAATTTCTCCCGAGTATGCCGATACCTCATATGTGGGGTAAACCACTGTTTGGGCACAAGGCAGGGCTCGGAAGGGAAGGCGCGCCATTTGACTTTTTGAATGGAAAATTAGCTCCAATTGTTAGCGGACACCATGTCGCGTTTGGAGAGCCCCTGTGTGCCTAAACATTGGAGCTCCCCCACAAGTGACCCCATTTTGGAAACTAGACCCCCCAAGGAACTTATCTAGATGCATATTGAGCACTTTAAACCCCCAGGTGCTTCACAGAAGTTTATAACGCAGAGCCATGAAAATAAAAAATAATTGTTCTTTCCTCAAAAATGATTTTTTTAGCCTGGAATTTCCTATTTTGCCAAGGGTAATAGGAGAAATTGGACCCGAAATGTTATTGTCCAGTTTGTCCTGAGTATGCTGATACCCCATATGTGGAGGTAAACCACTGTTTGTGCACACGGCAGGGCTCGGAACGGAAGGCACGCCATTTGGCTTTTAAAATGGAAAATTAGCGCCAATCATTAGCGGACACCATGTCACGTTTGGAGAGCCCCTGTGTGCCTAAACATTGGAGATCCCCCACAAATGACCCCATTTTGGAAACTAGACCCCCAAAGGAACTAATCTAGATGTGTGGTGAGGACTTTGAACCCCCAAGTGCTTCACAGAAGTTTATAACGCAGAGCCATGAAAATAAAAAAAAAAATTATTTTCTCAAAAATGATCTTTTAGCCTGCAATTTTTTATTTTCCCAAGGGTAACAGGAGAAATTTAACCCCAAAAGTTGTTGTCCAGTTTCTCCTGAGTACGCTGATACCCCATATGTGGAGGTAAACCACTGTTTGGGCACATGTCGGGGCTCGGAAGTGAAGTAGTGACGTTTTGAAATGCAGACTTTGATGGAATGCTCTGTGGGCGTCACGTTGCGTTTGCAGAGCCCCTGATGTGGCTAAACAGTAGAAACCCCCCATAAGTGACCCCATTTTGGAAACTAGACCCCGAAAGGAACTTATCTAGATGTGTGGTGAGCACTTTGAACCCCCAAGTGCTTCACAGAAGTTTATAACGCAGAGCCGTGAAAATAATAAATACGTTTTCTTTCCTCAAAAATATTTAGCCCAGAATTTTTTAATTTTCCCAAGGGTAACAGGAGAAATTTGACCCCAATATTTGTTGTCCAGTATCTCCAGAGTACGGTGATACCCCATATGTGGGGGTAAACTACTGTTTGGGCACATGCCGGGGCTCGGAAGTGAAGTAGTGACGTTTTGAAATGCAGACTTTGATGGAATGCTCTGCGGGCGTCACGTTGCGTTTGCAGAGCCCCTGATGTGGCTAAACAGTAGAAACCCCCCACAAGTGACCCCATTTTGGAAACTAGACCCCAAAAGGAACTTATCTAGATGTGTGGTGAGCACTTTGAACCCCCAAGTGCTTCACAGAAGTTTATAATGCAGAGCCGTGAAAATAATAAATACGTTTTCTTTCCTCAAAAATAATTATTTAGCCCAGAATTTTTTATTTTCCCAAGGGTTACAGGAGAAATTGGACCCCAAAAGTTGTTGACCAGTTTCTCCTGAGTACGCTGATAACCCATGTGTGGGAGTAAACCACTGTTTGGGCACACGTCGGGGCTCAGAAGGAAAGTAGTGACTTTTGAAATGCAGACTTTGATGGAATGGTCTGCGGGCGTCACGTTGCGTTTGCAGAGCCCCTGGTGTGCCTAAACAGTAGAAACCCTCCACAAGTGACCCCATTTGAGAAACTAGACCCCCCCAAGGAACTTATCTAGATATGTGGTGAGCACTTTGAACCCCCAAGTGCTTCACAGACGTTTACAACGCAGAGCCGTGAAAATAAAAAATCATTTTTCTTTCCTCAAAAAGGATGTTTTAGCAAGCATTTTTTTATTTTCACAAGGGTAACAGGAGAAATTGGACCCCAGTAATTGTTGCGCAGTTTGTCCTGAGTATGGTGGTACCCCATATGTGGGGGTAAACCACTGTTTGAGCACACGTCGGGGCTCGGAAGTGAGGGAGCACCATTTGACTTTTTGAATATAAGATTGGCTGGAATCAATGGTGGTGCCATGTTGCGTTTGGAGACCCCTGATGTGCCTAAACAGTGGAAACCCCTCAATTCCACCTCCAACACTAACCCCCCCCCACACCCCTAACCCTAATCCCAACTGTAGCCATAACCCTAACCACAACCCTAACCACAACCCTAATTCCAACCCTAACCCTAAGGCTGTGTGCCCACGTTGCGGATTCGTGTGAGATTTTTCAGCATCATTTTTGAAAAATCCGCGGGTAAAAGGCACTGCGTTTTACCTGCGGATTTACCGCGGATTTCCAGTGTTTTTTGTGCGGATTTCTGATTGGCAGTTTCACTTTCAACAGCCAATCAGAGAGATCGTAGCCAAGGGGGGTGAAGCCACCCCCCCCCCCTGGGCTGTCTTACCACTCCCCCTGTCCCTGCAGATCGGGTGAAATGGGAGTTAACCCTTTCACCCGATCTGCAGGGACGCGATCTTTCCATGACGCCACAAAGGCGGATTGGCACCGACTTTCATGACGCCTATGGCGTCATGGGTCAGGAAGGGGTTAAAACCACATTCAATAAGTTAATTAACCCTTTACGTGCTTTACAGGAACTGAAGCAATGTGGAAGGAAAAAATGAACATTTAACTTTTTTTTGCAAACATCTTAATTCAGAACCATTTTTTTTATTTTCACAAGTGTAAAAACAGAAATGTAACCATAAATTTTGTTATGCAATTTCTCCTGAATACGCCAATACCCCATATGTGGGGGTAAACCACTGTCAGGGCGCACCGCAGAACTTAGAAGTGAAGGAGCGCCGTTTGACTTTTTCAATGCAGAATTGGCTGGAATTGAGATCGGACACCATGTCACATTTAGAGAGCCCCTGATGTACCTAAACAGTGGAAACTCCCCACAAGTGACACCATTTTGGAAACTAGACCCCTTAAGGAACTTATCTAGATGTGTGGTGAGCACTTTGAACCCCCAAGTGCTTCACAGAAGTTTATAACGTAGAGCCGTGAAAATAAAAAATCGCTTTTGTTGACACAAAAATGATCTTTTTTCCCACAAATTCTTATTTTCACAAGGGTAACAGGAGAAATTAGACCACAAAAGTTGTTGTGCAATTTCTCCTGAGTACGCTGATACCCAATATGTGGGGGTAAACAACTGTTAGGGCGCACCGCAGAGCTTGGAAGAGAAGGAGTGCCGTTTTACTTTTTCAATGTAGAATTGGCTGGAATTGAGATTGGACGCCATGTCGCGTTTGGAGAGCCCCTGATGTGCCTAAACAGTGGAAACCCCCCACAAGTGACACCATTTTGGAAACTAGACCCCTTAAGGAACTTATCTAGATGTGTGGTGAGCACTTTGAACCCCCATGTGCTTCACAGAAGTTTATAACGTAGAGCCGTGAAAAAAAAAATTGCATTTTTTCTACAAAAATGATTTTTTTGCCCACAAATTTTTATTTTCACAAGGGTAACAGGAGAAATTAGACCACAAAAGTTGTTGTGCAATTTCTCCTGAGTACGTCGATACCCAATATGTGGGGGTAAACCACTGTTTGGGCGCACCGCAGAGCTTGGAAGAGAAAGAGTGCCGTTTTACTTTGTCAATGTAGAATTGGCTGGAATTGAGATCGGACGCCATGTCGCGTTTGGAGAGCCCCTGATGTGCCTAAACAGTAGAAATCCCCCACAAGTGACCCCATTTTGGAAACTAGACCCCCCATGGAACTTATCTAGATGTGTGGTGAGAACCTTGAATGCCCAAGTGCATCACAGAAGTTTATAATGCAGAGCCGTGAAAATAAAAAATATTTTTTTTTTCCACAAAAAAGATTTTTTAGCCACCAAATTTTTATTTTCACAAGGGTAACAAGAGAAACTGGACCCCAAAAGTTGTTGTACAATTTGTCCTGAGTATGCTGGTACCCCATATGTGGGGGTAAACCACTGTTTGGGCGCACGGCAGAGCTCGGAAGGAAGGAGCGCCGTTTTGGAATGCAGACTTTGATAGAATGGTCTGCGGGTATTATGTTGCGTTTGCAGAGCCCCTGATGTACCTAACCAGTAGAAACCCTCCACAAGTGACCCCATTTTGGAAACTAGGCCCCCCAAGGAACTTATCTAGATGTGTGGTGAGAACTTTGAATGCCCAAGTGCTTCACAGAAGTTTAGAATGCAGAGTCGTGAAAATAAAAAATATTTTTTTTTCACAAAAAAGATTTTGTAGCCCCCAAGTTTTTATTTTCACAAGGGTAACAAGAGAAATTGGACCCCAGAAGTTGTTGTCCAATTTATCCCGAGTACGCTGATGCCCCATATGTGGGGGTAACCCACTGTTTGGGCGCACGGCAGAGCTCAGAAGGGAGGGAGCACCATTTGACTTTTTGAGCGCAAAATTGGCTGTCGTGTTTGGAGACCCCCTGATGTACCTAAACAGTGGAAACCCCCCAATTCTAGCTCCAACCCTAACCCCAACACACCCCTAACCCTAATCCCAACCTCATCCATAATCCTAATCACTAACCCTAACCATAATCACAACCCTTACCCCAAAACAACCCTAATGTCAACCCTAACCATAACCCTAATCAAAACCCTAAATCCAACACACCCCTAATCCTAATCTCAACCCTAACCTCAAACCTAACCCAAATCCCAATACACCCCTAATCACAACCCTAACCTTAACCCTAATCCCAAACCTAACCCTAATCCCAAGCGTAACCCTAATGCCAACCCTAACCCTAATACGAACCCTAATCCAAACCCTAACCCTAATCCCAGCTCTAACCCTAACTTTAGCCCCAACCCTAGCCCTAACTTTAGCCCCAACCCTAACCCTAGCCCTAGGGCTACTTTCACACTTGCGTCGTTTGGCATTCCGTCGCAATCCGTCGTTTTGGACAAGAAACGGATCCTGCAAATGTGCCCGCAGGATGCGTTTTTTGCCCATAGACTTGTATTGCCGACGGATCGTGACGGATGGCCACACGTCGCGTCCGTCGTGCACTGGATCAGTTGTGTTTTGGCGGAGCGTCGGCACAAAAAAACGTTCAATGAAACGTTTTTTTGTACGTCGCATCCGCCATTTCTGACCGCGCATGCGTGGCCGTAACTCTGCCCCCTCCTCCCCAGGACATAGATTGGGCAGCGGATGTGTTGAAAAACTACAGCTGCTGCCCACGTTGTGCACAATTTTCACAACGTGCGTCGGTATGTCGGGCCGACGCATTGCGACGGCCCCGTACCGACGTAAGTGTGAAAGAAGCCTAACCCTAAGTTTAGCCCCAACCCTAACCCTAAATTTAGCCCCAACCCTAACCCTAAATTTAGCCCCAACCCTAGCCCTACCCCTAACCTAACCCTACCCCTACCCCTAACCTAACCCTACCCCTAACCCTACCCCTAACCCTACCCCTAACCTAATCCTAACCCTACCCCTACCCCTAACCTAACCCTACCCCTAACCTAACCCTACCCCTAACCTAACCCTACCCCTAACCCTACCCCTAACCTAACCCTAGCCTAACCCTACCCCTAACCCTACCCCTAACCCTACCCCTAACCCTAACCTAACCCTACCCCTAACCCTACCCCTAACCTAACCCTACCCCTAACCCTACCCCTAACCTAACCCTAACCCTACCCCTAACCCTACCCCTAACCCTACCCCTAACCTAACCCTAACCTAACCCTACCCCTAACCCTACCCCTAACCCTACCCCTAACCCTACCCCTAACCTAACCCTACCCCTAACCCTACCCCTACCCCTAACCCTACCCCTAACCCTACCCCTAACCTAACCCTACCCCTAACCCTAACCTAACCCTACCCCTAACCCTAACCTAACCCTACCCCTAACCCTAACCCTACCCATAACCTAACCCTACCCCTAACCCTACCCCTAACCCTACCCCTAATTTTAGCCCCAACTGCTGTTCTCCTGCCGGCCGGCAGATGGAGACAGATGGCGGGCGCACTGGGCATGCGTCCGCCATGTTCTGCTGCCGGCGGCCAGGAGGAGCAGCAAGAGGATCCAGGGACCTAGGTGAGTATGCTAGGGTCCCCGAATCCCCCTATTTCTCTGTCCTCTGATGTGCGATCACATCAGAGGACAGAGAATTACACTTTACTTTTTTTTTTTTTTGCGGTCGCCGGTAAACAGTTAATTACCGGCGATCGCAAAACAGGGGTCGGTAATACCGACCCCGATCGTGCTCTTTGGGGTCTCGGCTACCCCTGGCAGCCGAGACCCCAAAGATTCTCCCGGTGCCGGCCGGCGGGCGCACTGCGCATGCGCCCGCCATTTTGAAGATGGCGGCGCCCACCGGGAGACACGAGGAGCATCGGGGGAGCTAGGTGAGTATTGGGGGGCCTCCTGGGACCCCTTTTCTCTGTCCTCCGATGTGCGATCACATCGGAGGACAGAGAAATTAAAAAGAGATCGCTTTTTTTTTTTTTTTTGCGATCGCCGGTAAACGGTTAATTACCGGCGATCGCAAATGCGGGGTGGGTTAAAACCCCCCCGAATCATGTTCTCTGGGGTCTCGGCTACCCTCGGCAGCCGAGACCCCGGAGAAAATCGGCCTCTGGGGGGCGCTATGGACTTTTTCCACAGCGCCGTTAATTAACGGCGCTGTGGTTTAAGTACCCTTAGCGGCCGCCGTTAAAAGGCGTATCGGCGGTCGCTAAGGGGTTAAATGGGAAATCGGCCTATTTTTTATTTGTGGTCGCTGTTATACCATTAATAACGGCGATCGCAACCCCAGGTTCGTGTTAGTAGTCAAGTTCCCACCGCTGCACAGAGGGAATCTCGAACCATGTCTGCTGTGGTCTCCCATTCTTCTCCAGCCGCAGTGGAGCCTGCTCAGCAGAGACGTCGGTCCCAGCGTCTGGCTCAAGCTGATAAAATGCGCTTAGTTACTGCTGCCTTTCCAGGCTCTGCCTTTTTAACCAGTACTGATCAGCCGTGATCAGGCGTTTCAGGGACCAAGTCCTGCTTTTTCCATACTGAGCATGCACACAGGACGACCTCCCATTGGAGGTTCGGGGTCACACACTCAGGTCCTGTAGCAGCTCCTATTGGACTACTAGGAAGGTCCTTGAGTGCTACAGCTATAAATGGTTTGCATGGCCGCATGGCTATGCGCTAGTATAAATCTATATTTGTGTGTGTGGGTGGATGTATGCCTGTTCTGGTGAAAGCTCCAAATCATTCCCTTCCCTAGAGTTGTTGAATGCTCGCGAGTGTTGTAGCTGTCTAGCGCCAGATAGTGCCATCCAGCACCAGGCACAAAATAGACTGCGTCTATCCTGCAGTGACCACCGCTGCGGTACTATACGCACTCTGTGTGGCTATCTTTAGCGTCTCCTGACAATCCCTCAGTGTAGGGTGGGAACTCACGTTTGATCCCAGCATCTGACTCAGGCGCGGGCTCAAAAGCCACCGAGGGTCAGAGCGGGATCAACCACCAGCATAGTGGGGGTGAGTTGCAGGGATCCCACTAGTATCCATTTGCTGCGCCCTGTGAATGCTAAAGGGCACAGCGTTATCTTTAATCCCGGCGACTCTGAAGCAAGAGTTCGCTCTTATACAGACCGGGTGATGGTACCCGTGCCTATTCAGGCGTAGTACCACCATATAGTGCCACCATTTACTAGCAGCAGGTTGCACTCCTGCACGGTGGGCCCCGGGCTGCGAACGCACCTATACTATCTCTGTATTTACTCGGTGCATTCCGCCAGCCCTAACAGTTTGTTAAAAATCATGTTCTCTGGGGTATCGGCTACCCCCAGCACCAGAGACCCTAGAAAAATTCTGACTTTTGGGGGGGCACTATACACTTTTTCCTCAGTGCCATTAATTAACGGCACTGTGGTTTAAGTACTGTAAGACTCATGCTAGTGTGGTAGTTGGAGGCAGGTATATCTCGCCCAGGTGTTTGTCCTATGTGAATTAGGCCACTCAGTATCTTCAGGGTGCTAATGGGTTAATGATTGCAGAAATAAAAGATGACCAGCTGGGGGTTTCCAGTGTCTGCCTGGGGCACACAGATTGCCTGCCTGTGTGAGACAAACGTGAGTGAAGAGCTGTGCTCAAGATCTGTGTGATGTTAGCTGGGTGGGAGAAGCCCCCCAGTTGTTGAGATAGCAACATATTTGTTTAGTTAGTGCCGGACAGGCTAGGATTTATTTTTATGTTTTGTTTTGTTCATGTTGCTTTCACGTTAATAAATCTGACCTGAGGTCAGCCTGCTCAGAAACCTGCTGTACGCCTCAGATTCAATGCACAAACCACGTGACCTTTGACCCCAGCAAAGGCGATCCCAGAGTGTTTTGTCACATTGTGGTGGAGAATGCTGGCATACTGTGGCACAAGCGACAGCATGGAAGACGTGGTGAAAGCCTTAGTACAGTCCACTGCCGTACAGCAGCAGGCCACTGCCGTACAGCACGAAGCTAATCGCTTGATGGCCGCACAGCTGAAGGAGTTAGTGGACATGACGGTTGCAGACCGCCAACTTCTCCAACAGGTGGCGCAGCGCCTGGTGAGCTTGCCTGACGCTGACCCGGAAGCAGAGTCCAGAAGGATCCATGTGAGTCGATACTGGCAAAAGCTGACTGCAGAAGATGACGTCGAGGCATACCTGACAACGTTTGAGCGGACGGCGTTGAGAGAGAAGTGGCCGAAGGCACGATGGGCCGATTTGATCGCCCCGTTTCTCTCCGGCGAGGCCCAAAAAGCTTACCATGATTTGGACCCGGAGGTCGCTCAGGACTTTGAGAAACTGAAAGCTGAGATCCTGGCCCGGCTGGGTGTGACGACGGCTGTCCGGGCACAGAGGGTACATCAGTGGACATACCAGCAAGATAAACCGGCGCAGTCTCAGATGTTCGACCTGATCTACTTAACAAAGAAATGGCTGCAACCCGAGGTACTGACAATACCCGAAATAATCCAGCGGGTTGTCCTGGACAAGTACCTGAGAGTACTACCCCCAGCCCTGAAAAGGTGGGTAAGCCAAGGAAATCCCACGACAGCGGATCAACTTGTGGAGTTGGTCGAGCGTTATTCCGTGGCAGAAGGACTTCCCGACGACACCGCCAACCCCCGGTCTGTGCCTCCTCCTCGTGGAACCGGTAAGACTGTTCCAGGGGCCACGGGTGAAGGAAAATCGCTTAAAACTGTGGGGGAGGAGTCCGGGACTGCTCGCACTCCGAGACCAAGAGTATTGGACGGTGGTCTCAGTAGGGGACCTGTTAGGTGTTTCCGCTGCCATGAGAAGGGTCATGTTTCTGCGAACTGTCCTGTTACCACTGAACCCATGCAGTGCGACGTTATAGACTCTAGAAAACGCATGTCTTTGGTTACACAGCTAGTGAGTGTGAATGCGGGTCAAACTGATACCGTGAAACACCTGTGTGAATTATCTGTTGATGGGAAAAATGTTGTGGCATTACTAGACTCTGGAAGTGTGGTGACTCTGGTGAAAGCTAGTCTGGTGGCACTTCCGTCTGGTCCGTCTGACAAGTTTTCTGTGACGTGTGTGCATGGTGACACCCGCTCGTACTTAACAGCGGTCATATGGATTTCTACTCCCTATGGGTCAGTGCAGCACAAAGTGGGACTCGTTCCCGCATTGTTACAGGATGTAATCCTGGGCAGGGATTTTCCCTATTTCTGGCAGTTGTGGGAGAATCAGTTGCTCCTTCACGGTAGCTGTACCCGTGAATCTTCTCCCATGCCATCTGGAGGTCCCGAGTCCCTAGAGGAGACCCCACAGGAAGATGTTGCTGGGGAGGTTAGTGAATGTAACCTTCAGTACCCCGTCATGGCGGGGGAAACAGAGGAAACTGAGGAACCTCAGCGAGAGGCGGAGGCAGACAGCCATCCGGCACCCTGCCTGCCAGATTTGGGAGTCCAGGTGGATGACTTCCACAGCGAGCAAATGAAAGATCCTACCCTGACTCCGGCTAGGAAAAATGTAAAAATGATAGATGGGGTACCCGTAGAATCTGACACTAGGCTAGCGTACCCATATATGGTTCTTGAAAATTATTTGCTCTACCAGGTAGAAAAAAAAAGGGGAAGACACAGTGCAACGGTTAGTGGTACCCAAACCTTATCGGCGGAAGGTACTGGATTTGGCCCACGGACATATAATGGGGGGACATCTGGGGGTACAGAAAACCACAGAAAGGATATTGCATTGTTTTGTGGGGCCTGGAATACATTATGATGTGCGTAACTATTGTGAGTCCTGTCCAGAGTGCCAAATCGCGGCCCCTAAATCTCAGTTCCGTAGCCCTTTGGTACCCCTTCCCCGATCCGCACGTGGGCACCAACATATCCTCGTCATCGTGGACTATGCCATTCGTTACCCAGAAGCCGTCCCTTTGCGTAACACAGCTACCAAGATGATCGCCAAGGAATTGGTACAAGTGTTTAGTCGGGTGGGAATTCCAAAACAGATACTCACCGACCAGGGGACTCCCTTTATGTCGAGGGTAATGAAGGAGCTCTGCAGGCTCTTACAAATAGACCCGTTGCGTACATCTGTCTATCACCCTCAAACAGATGGCCTGGTTGAGCGCTTCAACAAAACCTTAAAACAGATGCTCCGGAAGGCGATAGACAAAGATGGGAAGAACTGGGATTACTTGTTACCCTATTTGCTGTTTGCCATTAGGGAAGTTCCTCAGTCTTCCACAGGGTTTTCGCCTTTCGAACTGTTGTACGCCCGTCGTCCCCGGGGACTGCTGGACGTCGCAAAAGAAACCTGGGAAGGTCAAGTCACTCCCTTTAAAACGGTGATCGACCATGTAACACAAATGCAGGATCGTATTGGCGCTGTCATGCCCATTGTTAGGGACCATATGTTACAGGCCCAGGGAGCCCAGAGACAAAGTTATGATAGAGGCGCTAAGGTCCGTACATTTGCACCCGGCGATAGGGTGTTGGTCCTAATCCCAACGGTGGATAGTAAATTCCTGGCGAAATGGCAGGGCCCAATTGAGGTCCGAGAAAGAGTTGGTGAAGTGAACTATAAAGTGTACCAGCCGGGTAAGAGAAACCGGAACAGATTTATCATGTGAATCTGATAAAATCCTGGAAAGACCGCTCTGCCCTAACGGCGGATCTGCCCCGTCCGGTTTGTTCACCTACTGTACCAGAGGTGCTGGTTGCCGAGACTCTCTCAGAACGACAAAAATCTGAGGTTAAGCAATTTTTGTTACAGAACCGACAGTTTTTCTCCGAAAAACCTGGCCGGACTAAGTTGGTGAAACATGAGATTGTCACAGAGCCTGGCGTCACTGTTCATGTGAAGCCCTACCGGATTCCGAAAGCCCGCTGTGAAGCCGTCTCCCGGGAAGTGATGGCAATGTTGGACTTAGGAGTCATTGAGGAGTCGCACAGCGCCTGGTCCAGTCCAATTGTGTTGATACCTAAACCGGATGGCTCCATCCGGTTTTGTAATGAATTTAGGAAACTCAATGCAGTTTCTAAATTTGATGCGTACCCTATGCCCCGGGTCGATGAGTTGATCGACCGGCTTGGTAAAGCCCGATACATTACGACCCTGGATTTAACAAAGGGGTACTGGCAGATTCCTCTGGCCGAGGCGGCCAGAGAGAAGACGGCATTTGCTACACCGGAAGGTCTGTTCCAGTATGTCTATATGCCGTTTGGACTTCACGGAGCTCCCGCAACGTTCCAGAGATTGATGGATCGAGTCTTGAGGCCTCACAGACAGTACGCTTCTGCCTACCTGGATATCATCGTAATTTACAGCATGGACTGGGAAACTCATCTCCAGAAGGTACAAGCGGTGATTGATGACCTGCGAGATGCAGGTTTAACGGCAAACCCCAAGAAATGCCACATCGGGCTTGAAGAAGCCCGATACTTGGGCTACGTGATTGGCCGAGGAGTGGTTAAACCCGATCGACAAAATACAGGCAATTCAGGGCTGGCCACAACCAGTGAACAAAAAACAAGTACAGGCTTTCCTGGGGATTGCCGACTATTATCGCCGGTTCATACCCAATTTTGCAGCCATGGCTACTCCCTTGACGGATCTTACCAAGGGGAAGGGTTCCGTCATGGTAAAATGGACCTCAGCTGCTGAAGAGGCCTTCCACAGCCTGAAACGGGCTTTGTGCTCTCAGCCCGTACTAGTGACTCCTGATTTCAGCAGCGAGTTTGTGGTACAAACTGATGCCTCTGATACTGGTGTCGGAGCTGTACTTTCCCAGGTGAGGGACGGAGTCGAACACCCGGTCCTCTATCTCAGTCGGAATCTGAATGTACATGAGCAGAGGTATGCGGTGGTTGAAAAAGAGTGCCTAGCCATTAAATGGGCTCTCGACTCCCTCAAGTATTACCTGGCCGGTAGGAAGTTTAGGCTGGTCACAGACCATGCCCCTCTCAAGTGGATGCACCTCCACAAAGACCGTAATAGTCGGGTAACCCGGTGGTTCCTTGCCCTGCAGGCTTACTCTTTTACGGTGGAGCACCGACCTGGGGTGCAGATGGGAAAAGTGTTCTTGCTCGACCGGAGTGGTCTGAGCAAGGGGGGGGGGGATATGTAAGACTCATGCTGGTGTGGTAGTTGGAGGCAGGTATATCTCGCCCAGGTGTTTGTCCTATGTGAATTAGGCCACTCAGTATCTTCAGGGTGCTGATTGCAGGAATAAAAGATGACCAGCTGGGGGTTTCCAGTGTCTGCCTGGGGCACACAGATTGCCTGCCTGTGTGAGACAAACATGAGTGAAGAGCTGTGCTCAAGATCTGTGTGATGTTAGCTGGGTGGGAGAAGCCCCCCCAGTTGTTGAGATAGCAACATATTTGTTTAGTTAGTGCCGGACAGGCTAGGATTTATTTTTATGTTTTGTTTTGTTCATGTTGCTTTCACGTTAATAAATCTGACCTGAGGTCAGCCTGCTCAGAAACCTGCTGTACGCCTCAGATTCAATGCACAAACCACGTGACCTTTGACCCCAGCAAAGGCGATCCCAGAGTGTTTTGTCACAGTACCCTTTGACTACCACTGTTAAAAGGCATATCGGTGGTCATTAAGGGGTTAAATACATAGAGTTCACGCTGCCTTACGCTGAAGAGCATACGACTTTAAAATGGGTGTTTCAATAAGACAACGACCCTAAACACATCAGTAAATGGGCAAAATCTTGGTTCCAGTCCAACAAAATTAAGGTTATGGAGTGGCCAACCCACTCCCCAGACCTTAATCCGATAGAACACTTGTGGAGTAACATTAAAAGTGCAGTTTCTGATGCAAAGCCAACAAGTACTGAAAAAAATGGGATGTAGTCAAAACATCCTGGGCTGGAATAACAGCTGACAGATGCCAGAAGTTGGTTGACTCTATGCAACATAGATGTGAAGCAGTTCTCAAAAACTGTGGGTATAGAACTAAATATTAGGTTAATGCAGGAATGCTAATAACAGGAATGCTAAATCCAGAAAAAAGTACATTTTGTGAGTTTATAAAGACAAATGCAGACACTGCTATTTTTTTTTAACAGCCCGATGTTCATTTTTTGTTATTTTCTGTAAAGTAGTTAAAAATTATATACATTTCTCTTCATAGTAACATAGTAACATAGTAACATAGTTAGTAAGGCCGAAAAAAGACATTTGTCCATCCAGTTCAGCCTATATTCCATCATAATAAATCCCCAGATCTACGTCCTTCTACAGAACCTAATTGTATGATACAATATTGTTCTGCTCCAGGAAGACATCCAGGCCTCTCTTGAACCCCTCGACTGAGTTCGCCATCACCACCTCCTCAGGCAAGCAATTCCAGATTCTCACTGCCCTAACAGTAAAGAATCCTCTTCTATGTTGGTGGAAAAACCTTCTCTCCTCCAGACGCAAAGAATGCCCCCTTGTGCCCGTCACCTTCCTTGGTATAAACAGATCCTCAGCGAGATATTTGTATTGTCCCCTTATATACTTATACATGGTTATTAGATCGCCCCTCAGTCGTCTTTTTTCTAGACTAAATAATCCTAATTTCGCTAATCTATCTGGGTATTGTAGTTCTCCCATCCCCTTTATTAATTTTGTTGCCCTCCTTTGTACTCTCTCTAGTTCCATTATATCCTTCCTGAGCACCGGTGCCCAAAACTGGACACAGTACTCCATGTGCGGTCTAACTAGGGATTTGTACAGAGGCAGTATAATGCTCTCATCATGTGTATCCAGACCTCTTTTAATGCACCCCATGATCCTGTTTGCCTTGGCAGCTGCTGCCTGGCACTGGCTGCTCCAGGTAAGTTTATCATTAACTAGGATCCCCAAGTCCTTCTCCCTGTCAGATTTACCCAGTGGTTTCCCATTCAGTGTGTAATGGTGACATTGATTCCTTCTTCCCATGTGTATAACCTTACATTTATCATTGTTAAACCTCATCTGCCACCTTTCAGCCCAAGTTTCCAACTTATCCAGATCCATCTGTAGCAGAATACTATCTTCTCTTGTATTAACTGCTTTACATAGTTTTGTATCATCTGCAAATATCGATATTTTACTGTGTAAACCTTCTACCAGATCATTAATGAATATGTTGAAGAGAACAGGTCCCAATACTGACCCCTGCGGTACCCCACTGGTCACAGCGACCCAGTTAGAGACTATACCATTTATAACCACCCTCTGCTTTCTATCACTAAGCCAGTTACTAACCCATTTACACACATTTTCCCCCAGACCAAGCATTCTCATTTTGTGTACCAACCTCTTGTGCGGCACGGTATCAAACGCTTTGGAAAAATCGAGATATACCACGTCCAATGACTCACCGTGGTCCAGCCTATAGCTTACCTCTTCATAAAAACTGATTAGATTGGTTTGACAGGAGCGATTTCTCATAAACCCATGCTGATATGGAGTTAAACAGTTATTCTCATTGAGATAATCCAGAATAACATCCCTCAGAAACCCTTCAAATATTTTACCAACAATAGAGGTTAGACTTACTGGCCTATAATTTCCAGGTTCACTTTTAGAGCCCTTTTTGAATATTGGCACCACATTTGCTATGCGCCAATCCTGCGGAACAGACCCTGTCGCTATAGAGTCCCTAAAAATAAGAAATAATGGTTTATCTATTACATTACTTAGTTCTCTTAGTACTCGTGGGTGTATGCCATCCGGACCCGGAGATTTATCTATTTTAATCTTATTTAGCCGGTTTCGCACCTCTTCTTGGGTTAGATTGGTGACCCTTAATATAGGGTTTTCATTGTTTCTTGGGATTTCACCAAGCATTTCATTTTCCACCGTGAATACCGTGGAGAAGAAGGTGTTTAATATGTTAGCTTTTTCCTCGTCATCTACAACCATTCTTTCCTCACTATTTTTTAAGGGGCCTACATTTTCAGTTTTTATTCTTTTACTATTGATATAGTTGAAGAACAGTTTGGGATTAGTTTTACTCTCCTTAGCAATGTGCTTCTCTGTTTCCTTTTTGGCAGCTTTAATTAGTTTTTTAGATAAAGTATTTTTCTCCCTATAGTTTTTTAGAGCTTCAATGGTGCCATCCTGCTTTAGTAGTGCAAATGCTTTCTTTTTACTGTTAATTGCCTGTCTTACTTCTTTGTTTAGCCACATTGGGTTTTTCCTATTTCTAGTCCTTTTATTCCCACAAGGTATAAACCGCTTACACTGCCTATTTAGGATGTTCTTAAACATTTCCCATTTATTATCTGTATTATTAGTTCTGAGGATATTGTCCCAGTCTACCAGATTAAGGGCATCTCTAAGCTGGTCAAACTTTGCCTTCCTAAAGTTCAGTGTTTTTGTGACTCCCTGACAAGTCCCCCTAGTGAAAGACAGGTGAAACTGTACAATATTGTGGTCGCTATTTCCTAGATGCCCGACCACCTGCAGATTTGTTATTCTGTCAGGTCTATTAGATAGTATTAGGTCTAAAAGTGCTGCTCCTCTGGTTGGATTCTGCACCAATTGTGAAAGATAATTTTTCTTGGTTATTAGCAGAAACCTGTTGCCTTTATGGGTTTCACAGGTTTCTGTTTCCCAGTTAATATCCGGGTAGTTAAAGTCCCCCATAACCAGGACCTCATTATGGGTTGCAGCTTCATCTATCTGCTTTAGAAGTAGACTTTCCATGGTTTTTCATGTTTTGAATAAGTAAACAGTGTGCAATGTTCCCAATGCATGGGGATAAAAACTAGTATACAGATTTTGTGATCAACTCGTATGTTTGAGCACACTGCTGTTATTTTTGTTGTGTATCACCAAGGTTGGTAGCTTCAGTGATATTAGCAATGGCAAAACAAGTTCCAGCACATATAATGCTGAGAGAGTTAATAGGGTGTATCAGGGCCGGGTTTTATGTGCAGTCAAAAAGATGGGTGGGACCGACTGCTCACATACCCCCACCCCGAGGGCATGGTTTGATATATATATATATATATATATATATATATATATATATACTGTATATATATATATATACATATATATATATATATATATATACTTTTCTTTCTCAAAAATTCCCTTTAGACCTAATTTTTTCTTTTTTTTCCTTTTGCAAGGGTAAGCGGAGAAAATAGACCATAAAATTGGTTTTGGAATTTTTCCTCAGCATACTGATGCCCCATATGTGTAGGAAAACAACTGTTTGGACACACGGCAGGGCTTGTGTCACTGTTCACACCGTGACAGTCACCCCTACGTCACGGATCAGGGTGACTTTAGGCCAACAGACGGCTATCACATGTGCAGGGGGGCTTATCTTAGTAATCCCTCCACTGCTACAATGTGATGAAAAAAACACACCAGGCTATTGACCTATCGGTTTAGAGCAGGGGCTTATTCTAGTTATCCCATTGCTCTACAATATACCACGAACTGCAGGGATTTATGTATATCCCGCTTTACAGTTCCGCTTGAAAACTTGCAGCTCTCTGGCGCCCCCCTCACCCTCAGGTCAGATTAGGTATTGCACCTAGGGTAATTAGTCGCCAGAAAGGCTGCCTGCTATCTACTGGCTATTGGGTACGCTGCGAGGCGATATAACTGCTCCCACTCAGGCAGGAACAATAATTATCAATGCCGCCACCAGCTTTGGTTAAACGGGTCTGAAGCTAACCCAAAACAGTAGCGTAATTCCCCTCAGAAGACTTAGGGTACGTTTTAGAGCAGGAAGAACAAAGCTAGTATTTTAGATATTTTACTCCGAAAGAAGGCAGTGTTTAGAAAAAAAGGCAAGATGTTACAATATGAGACTGAAAATATGTACAAGGGTAATTATAAAAATAACAGGGATTAAATAAGAAAGGTAAAACTCACATGTTCTCAGTTCATTTCAGGCAAAACCATGCTGGTAGGCGGAACCCCAAATGTCCCAGTGCATCAGGAGGTCTGGATAGGAACAGCTCCTCCAGTAAGACTCAGACTACAAACTGAAGGCTGGGTTAAGGGTAGAGACTTTTAAACCCCTGCCTCGTGACATCACTAAAGGGGTTGGTTTCCTCGGACCCTCCCATCTCATCAAACATACCAAATTTAACACAAAGTTTTATAATGCTCGTATCTCTGCTTCAGAACATGCCAGAATCCCAGCACACCCCTCATTCAGCTTATTTTAAAATTGGTTTTCTAATTAAACCAAATTTGGGCTAGCTGGGACATACAGTTTCAGAGAAATCCATACTTTTTTACCTGGTGGAATTAGAGGCTCGGGCTTACAGTGGCTGATAGATCCGCCGATGGAGGTTAGCAATATATACTTATTTTTCTAGCCCAAATCGGTAGCCCAATATCTTACTATAACCGAACAAAGAACCGCATGTCTTTGAGAAGGATATCAGACCAGTTCTAGCTG
Source organism: Ranitomeya imitator (assembly GCF_032444005.1). NCBI lineage: Eukaryota > Metazoa > Chordata > Amphibia > Anura > Dendrobatidae > Ranitomeya > Ranitomeya imitator. The sequence goes on from NC_091282.1 coordinate 589,933,781, forward strand.
GAGAGATATTTGTGCCGCTACAAGCGCAATAAACCTTCCTGGGCTTGGGGGCAGGGCAGAGCATTGAGACGAATAGCTTCACACACATATAGAAGCAAAGGGAGACAGAGAAGGGGGGGTTCAGCCCGCAGCATGGGTCTAACAGGCAAGCTACAAAATCATATCACATTTCATACAATATAGTGACACCTCCCCCTTTTGGTCTGCGCTAGGGAGGCAGAACCCCTCGGTATGCCTCCATGCGCACCTCAGTAGGTTCACCCTGGCGGGACAGTCCATCTGCATTGCCATGGTCCCTGCCCGTTTTGTGTTCAATGGTGAAGTCAAACTGCTGAAGGGCAAGGCTCCAGCGTAGAAACCTGCCGTTGGTTCCACACATGGCGTTTAGCCAGAGCAGAGCGTTGTGCTCAGTCACCACAGTGAAGGCACGACCGTACAAGTAGGGCTGCAAGCGCTGCAGGGCCCAGACTATGGCCAGGCACTCCTTCTCAATGGTGGAGTAGGCCACTTCCCTCGGCAAAAGTTTCTGGCTCAGGTATAACACGGGGTGCTCTAAGTCCTCTGAGTCAACCTGGCTGAGCACAGCACCAAGGCCAAACTCGCTGGCGTCGGTCTGCACCAAGAACGGTCGACTGCTGTCGACTGCTTTCAACACAGGGGCATTGCACAGTGCTGTTTTAACGCCTGGAAGGCCCCTAACAGCCGTCGGTCCAGTTGACGATGTGGGGTAGCTTCTTCCTGGTGAGGTCCGTCAAAGGTTTACCAGGCTACTATAGTGCTGTACGAAGCGCCTATAGTACCCTGCAGTGCCCAGGAAGGACATAACCTGTTTCTTGGTCCTCGATGTGGCCCAGTTCACGATCGCTCCCCCTTTCTCAGGCTCTGGCTTTAGGGTTCCTCCGCCTACCCGGTGCCCCAGGTAGTGGACCTCACTCATGCCCATCTGGCACTTTCCCGGCTTGATAGTCAGTCCAGCTCGGTGAATTCGCCTGAGCACCTTCTCGAGATGCTGCAGGTGTTCCTCCCAGGAGGAACTGAAGATGGCAGTGTCATCCAAGTACGCCACGGCGTACTTCTCCAGTCTCTGAAGCAGGAGGTTGACCATCCGCTGGAAAGTGGCAGGGGCATTCTTCATGCCGAAGGGCATGACCGTGGACTCATACAGTCCAAAGGGTGTGATAAAGGCGGACTTCTCCTGCGCCTTGGGGCTCGGGAATCTGCCAGTATCCTCGACTCAGATCCATTATTGTTAGGTAATCTGCGCCAGTTAACCTCTCAAGCAGCTCCTCGATGCGCAGCATTGGGTACGCGTCAGAGGCTGTGATGGAGTTGCGCCACCTGTAGTCCACGCAGAACCGGGTGGTCCGGTCCTTCTTGGGCACGAGAACTACAGGTGAGGGCCATGCACTCTTTGACCGTCGAATCACCCCTAGCTGTAACATCTCATCAATCTCCTGGCGCATAACCTGCTGCACCTCGTCGGAGATTCGATAGGGTGTTCGCCGTAGTGGGGCATGATTCCCGGTGTCCACGTCATGGACTGCTAACTCAGTCCTTCCAGGTCGGTTGGAGAACACTCCCTGGAAGGGTTCCAGCTTGGTCCGCAACTGCGACCACTGGAGTTTGGTTAGTGAGGCGCTTACCTCCACGTCTTCGATGGACCCACCGGCCTTGGCTTGGGCCAGCATGTCCAGGAGGGTGTCTTCCTTCCCGTCTTCGGGCAGGCTGCAGACCGGTAGGACGAAAGGTTCACGTTCGTGATGAGCCTTCATCATGTTGACGTGAAATGCCTTTCGCCTACCCCGAACGTGGTCGTGTGACCACATAGGTGACCAGGTTGAGCTGTTGGTGGACGACGTACGGGCCCTCCCAGGCTGCCTGAAGCTCATCCTTTGGCACGGGGACCAGCACCCACACCTTTTGACCCACGTGGTAGGTCCGCTCTCGGGCGTTCTGGTCGTACCAGTGCTTCTGATCAGCCTGAGCCTGCGTCATGTTGTCATGCACCAACTGCGTCAAGGTCTGCATCTTGTCACGGAAGCGCATGACATACTCCACTATGGACACTTCAGAAGGGTTCAGCTCCTCTTCCCAGGATTCTCTTACCAACCCAAGGGGTCCCCGGACTCGCCTGCCATACAGGAGCTCGAAGGGGGAGAACCCCGTCGAGGCCTGCGGAACCTCTCGGTAAGCGAATAGCAGGTGTGGGAGGTACCGCTTCCAGTCGCACCCTTGGGTCTCAAACAGCATGCATAGCATCTGTTTGAGGGTACCATTGAAGCGTTCACACAAGCCAGTGGTCTGTGGGTGATACGCACTCGATACCAGGTGCTTCACCTGCATTCTATTACACAGAGCCTGCATTAGGCGAGACATGAATTGGGTCCCTTGATCAGTTAGCATCTCCCTGGGAAATCCTACACGTGAAAAGATGGCCAACAGGGCATCCGCCACCTTATCTGCCCTAGTTGACTACTGAGCTACTGCCTCTGGGTATCGGGTAGCGTAGTCTACCACAGTAAGGATGTATTGCTTTCCAGAACTGCTGGGGACGGCCAGCGGGCCCACAATGTCCACCGTGATCCTCTGGGGAAAGGCTCCTCTATCACTGGCAAAGGGATCAGGGGAGGCTTAAGAGCAGGCCCCACCTTCCCCACTCTTTGACAGGTGACACAGGAGCGGCAGTAGTTTGACACATCTGTCCCCATCTTAGGCCAATAGAAGTGTTCAGACAGCCGGGCCTTTGTTTTGCTGATCCCCAAGTGTCCAGCTAGTGGAATCTCATGGGCAATCCGTAACAACTCACCCCAGAATTGCTGCGGGACGACCAGCTGTCTTTCCCTCAACCACTCCTTTTGCGATTCTCTGGGTACTGTCTCCCGGTATAACCTTCCTCCTTCCCAGAACACCCTCTCCTTATCAGTCACGGAGGTGGGCGTCTCGGCGAGTTGTCTCAAACTCTCTAGGCTCACATCTGCGTGCAGAGCGGCCTGAAATTCCTGGCTATGGGAAGCCAGAAGCGACATCAGGGTCCCTTCCCCACGGGAACCCTCTGGGACCTGCTCTGGTTCCACCTCTGGTTCAGTCACAATGATGACTGAGGAGGGTCCGGAAAGCAGACAGTTATCTGTGTTCCGGGCACTCTGACTGCGGGTGACAGCAGCTACGTAGGCTGTCTCCCCGGGGATTTCTACAGACCCATCAGCCGGCACTGCTATGGGCTCTACCTCCCCATCCACCCCCAACACTTCAGGGGCAGTGCTACTTATGGGCCAGTTACCTTCCTCGGTGGCACTGGTCAATTTCATGGCATCACCTTTCTCATGGTTTCCATGCATCTCCCCATTTCCTTTAGCACCATTGCTTGCTCCTGTTAGGGGTTCCTCAGCCATTCCACCCCGCAGAGTGACGTGGCACCTGTAGACACATCATTTTAAGGAAATAAATGGTTAGCATGTAAAACATGCTAGCAGCGATCGTGGTCATTGCTGGAGTGTCAGCTCGCACACAGAGCTGACACCAGCACCCGTTTGCCCCGTTTGCAGCGTGAGGCTGCATGATCGAGGCACTATACATATACTGCTATTTGTGGGAACGCAGCTCCCGCAGAGCAGTATATGTATGGTGCATGTCAGGAAGGGGTTAATGAGGTTGTCCGCTCCAAATCAATAAGTCTGCAGCCACTCTGTATGACTGCAGACTTATGAATGCACCAAGCGCACACTCTGTGCTCTGCTGGAATGCAACGATTTCTGAGCCTGGGCTGGAAGGTGTGTATGAGTTACCCCCTCTAGTGGGTGTGGCCTCGCTCCATACACTTTTATATTGAGCGTATGCCCCGGAAGAAGAATTCCATCGAAACGTGCGTAGGGGATTTGGCAGGTCCTGTGTGCTCCTCTTGTGGTAATTATGCTCTGAGGTTTCTTTTCAAGCTATATTGTATCCGCTTAACTTAGGGGTGTGATTAGTGGCAGTTATTGTTTGGCACATGGTACCACTGTTTAGGTATTTTCCTTGGTAGTACATGTTTAGCCATGTCCACTCCACTGACCCTTTGGTGTGTTTAACGGGTACATACACGCATAGCATCTGTGCACTGGTTGTGGTTGCTTTAGATTTCCTCATACATTTTTCCTACTATCACTACGTTATGTTTCGGCAACTCACCAATTAGTAGTTGGCCGAAAGTACACATTGTTAGGGATAAGGAGATATTCACATGTGACCTGTCTAATTTTTGATCGGAGGTACTTTTTAACATTATGATTGATCTGTATATATCTGTTTGAGATTTTTTATCCTTTTGATACCAATAAAATTGATCATGTTTTGAACTTTACATTCATGTGGCCTGTCTGATTTCCTGGTAGGCCCTTGTGTGTTTATAGTGTGACGGCAGCCTAACTCATACATCAAAGAATGACTGCAGGCTTATCGATTTGGACCGGACAATCTCTTTAAGATTATATATTTATTTTAACCACTTTACCCCCGAGGGTGGTTTGTACGTTAATGACCGGGCCAATTTTTACAATGCTGACCACAGTCCCTTTATGAGGTTATAACTCAGGAATGCTTCAACGGATCCTGGTGATTCTGACAATGATTTCTCGTGACCTATTTTACTTCATGACAGTGGTAAAATTTCTTTGATATGACTTGCGTTTATTTGTGAAAAAATAGCGGAAATTTGGCGAAAATTTTGCAATTTTCCAACTTTGAATTTTCTTGCCCTTAAATCACACAGATATGTCACACAAAATACTTTAAAAAGTAATATTTCCCACGTGTGTACTTTACATCTGCACAATTTTGGAACCCAAATTTTTTTGGGGGGATAGGGAGTTATAAGGGTTAAAAGTTGACCAGCGATTTCTCATTTTTACAACACCATTTTTTTTTAGTGACCACATCACAATTGAAGTCACTTTGAGGAGTCTATATGATAGAAAATACCCAAAAGTGACACCATTCTAAAAACTGCACCCCTCAAGGTGCTCAAAACCACATTCAAAGAGTTTATTAACTCTTCAGGTGCTTCACAGGAATTTTTGTAACATGAGAAATTGGACCCCAAAAGTTGTTCTTCAGTTTGTGCTGTGTACGCTGATACCACTGTTTGGGCGTATGGCAGATCTTGGAAAGGAAGGAGTGCCGTTTGGCTTTTTCAAACTAAAATTGGCTGGAATCATATTTTTTTTCGCAAAAATGATCTTTTCGCCCCCAATGTAATATTGTCTCAAGGGCAACCGGAGAAATTGAAAGTTGTAGTCCAATTTGTTCCGAGTGCGCCGATACCCTATATGTGGGGGGGGGGGGGGTAAATCACTCTTTGGGCTCACAGCAGAGCTCGGAAGGGAAGGAGCACCGTTTGACTTTTTCAACACAGAATTGCCTGGAATTGTGATTGGACGCCATGTCGCATTTGAAGAGCCCCTGATGTGCCTAAACAGTGGAAGCCCCCCAATTCTAACTCCAACCCTATCCCCATCTCACCCCTAACCTTAATCCCAGCCATAACCCTAACACAAACCTAACTCTAACACACCCCTAACCCTAATCCAAACCCTATCTTTAGCCCCAACCCTAACTTTAGCCCCAACCCTAACCCCAACTTTAGCGTAAACTGTAACCCTAACTTTAGCCCCAACCCTAATCCTAATGGGAAACTGGAAATAAACACATTTTTTTTTTATTATCATTTTTCCGTAGCTAAGGGTGTGATAAAGGCGTGTCTGATTTACTATTTATAGCAGGTTTTTATATCGGGTTTTTGTGTTTGGCAGCTGTCACGCTAAAAGACACTTTTTATTGCAAAGAATAGTTTTTACATCACCACTATTGATGAGCGAGTATATTCATTGCTCGGGTTTTCCAACCTACGAGTATTCATGACTGCTCGGAGATTTAGTTTTCATCATGGCAGCTGAATGATTTACAGCTACTAGCCAGGCTGAGTACATGTGGGGGTTGCCTGGTTGGTAGGGATTCTCCACATGTAATTAAGCGGGCTAGTAGCTGTAAATCATTCAGCTGCCGTGATGAAAACTAAATCACCGAGCAGTCATAAATACTCGGAGGTCACCCGAGCGTGCTCGGGAAAACCCGAGGAAAGATTGCACTCGCTTATCACTAATCACCACATTTTGAGAGCTATAATTTTTCCATATTTTGTCCCACAGAATCATGTGAGGTCTTGTTTTTTGCGGGACGAGTTGACATTTTTATTGGTACCATTTTCGGGCACATGACATTTTTTAATCGCTTTTTATTCCGATTTTTGTTAGGCAGAATGAGCAAAAACCAGCAATTCATAAATTTATTTTGGGTGGGGTGTTTATACTGTTCCACGTGTGGTAAAATTGATAAGGCAGTTTTATTCTTTAGGTCCGTACAATTACAGCGATACATCATTTATATAATTTTTTTATGTTTTGGTGCTTTTATACAATAAAAGCTATAACTTATTTAATTTTTTCGCTGATGACGCTATATGGCGGCTTATTTGCAGAACAAGATGACGTTTTCAGCGACACCGTGTTTATTTATATCTGTCTTTTTGATCGCGTATTATTCCATTTTTTTTTCGGCGTTATGATGATAAAGCATTGTTTTTTGCCTCGTTATTTACTTAATTATTTTACGATGTTCACTGAAGTGGTTAACTTTGTGGGACAGTTTTATAGGTCGGGTCCTTCCATGCGTTCAGCGATCTGACAGGCAGTGTAGGAGGCTTCTCAGCGCCTGCTCTTAGGCACTGAGAAAGCCACCTCCGTGCAGGACCAGGAAGGACCCCGTGGCATCTTGGATCTGGGAGCCTGCAGGAAGGAGACCCTCGAACTGCACGATCACATCGCATTCTGAGCATCTCAGGGAAGCACGAAGGGAGCCCCCTCCCTGTGCATTGCTTCTCTTTGCCACTGTAATGCTGTGATCTTGTTTGATCGCAGTGTTCTGGGGGGTTAAAGTGCCGGGAGCATTCTGTAACGGCTCCTGGCACTTAGTACCAGGTGTTAGCTGTGATAATCAGTTGACACTCGGCCGCGCTCCCCCGAAGCACGGCTGATTGCATGTGACGTACTGTTCCATCAATGGGAATTAGGGGCCAGATCACATGGACGGAATAGTACGTCGGATGGCATAAAGGGTTTAATGTATATAAATTATTAAAATTTAATTATTATTATTTTTACCTTTTTGCTATTGTTTTATTTATTGAGGGTTAGTGAACGAATAGGGTTCAGTGATCCTAAAACATTCTATGGTTTTGATTTAAAATGGCTGTAACATTGAAGTTTCAGAGCAGGTTAATGTTGTTCTCCTTATCATGTTAAAGTTGGAATGGTATAGTTGGAAACGATCTCCAGAGTCATTGTGTCCAACCCCTTGCTCAATGCAAGATTTACTAAACTATCTCAGACAGAGGTCTGTCCAGCCCTTGAAGACTTCCATTGAAGTAGAACTTAACACCTCTTGTGTCAGCCTGTTACATTCATGGATTACCCTCAATGTCAAAAAGTTTTTTCTAATATCTGATCTGTATCTTCTCCCTTTCAGTTTCATTCCATTTCTTCTCTTGTTTCCATGTGCAAATGAAAATAAGGATGATCCATCTATACTGTGACATCCCTTCAGATATTTATAGACCGCTATTAAGTCTCCTCCTTCTTTTTCACAGCAACATTCCCAGATCCTTTCACCGTTCCTCGTAGGAAATACTTTGCTCACCATCCTGGTAACTCTTCTCTGAACTTTCTCCAGTTTTTCAATGTCTTTTTTAAAAATGTGTTGCCCAGAACTGTACATAGTATTCCAGATGAGGTCTAGGAGGAGAACGGTAATTACTTTACGTAATCTAGACTCCTAGGCTTCTCCTAATACATCCTAGAACTGTTTGCCTTTTTTGCTGTTGCATTACACTGTTGACTGTTGTGCAGTCTGTGATCTATTAGTATGCTAAAGTCTTTTTCACACTTGCTGTTGCCTAGTTCTATTACTCCCATTCTGTAGATGTAATTTTTGCTTTTCTTGCCCAAATGTAGAATCTTGCATTTCTCTGTTAAATGCCATTCTATTAGTTGCAGCCTATTGTTTAAGCTTATCTAGATCCTTCTAAATCCTTTATATGTCTATTCTAGTGTTAAGGTACCTTCACACTCAGCAACTTTACAACGAGAACGACAACGATCAGTGACGTTGCAGCGTCCTGGATAGTGATCTCGTTGTGTTTGACACGCACCAGCGATCTGGATCCTGCTATGATATTGCTGGTCGGAGCTAGAAGTCCAGAACTTTATTTGGTCGTCAGATCAGCGTGTATCGTCGTGTTTGACAGCAAAAGCAACCGATGCCTGCAATGATTTACATGGAGCTAACGACCTGTGACGACCTGTGAGAACAATAAGTGAGTAACCCTTACGTCACTGGATCGCTCCTACATCGTTCTGGAGCTGCTGTGTTTGACATCTCTACAGCGACCTAAACAGCGACGCTCCAGCGATCTGCTTGTTGTCTATATCGCTGCAGCGTCGTTGAGTGTGAAGGTACCTTTAGCTATCCCTCCTAGCTTTGCATAGTGTGCAAATTTGATTAGTTTACCTTCAGTTCTCTTATCTAGATCATTTATAAAAAAACAATATTGAACAAGACTTGGACCAGGACAGAACCTTGTGGTACTCCACTTGAGGCACTTTTCCAATTGGATGAGCAACCATTTATTACCTCTCTTTGAGTACAATCACTTAGCCAGTTATGAATCCAACTAACCGTTGCCTTTGTCAATCCCATACATGATCAGTTTTTCAATAAGGATAGTGTAGCACTGCTACAGGCGCTCCTGCATGGTGTCTCCTTATACCGTATATACTCGAGTATAAGCCGACCCGAGTATAAGCCGACCCCCCTAATTTTGCCACAAAAAACTGGGAAAACTTATTAACTCGAGTATAAGCCTAGGGTGGAAAATGCAGCAACTACTGGTAAATTTCAAAAATAAAAATAGATGCTCCATACCGTTCATTATTGCCCCATAGATGCTCCATATACAACTGTGCTATATAGAATGCTCTATACCGTTCATTATGGACCCATAGATGCTCCATAGAAAGCTGTGCCATATATATATTGCTCTGCACCGTTGATTATGGCCCCATAGATGCTCCTTATAAAGCTGTGCCCCATATATATTGCTCTGCACCGTTGATTATGACCCCATAGATGCTCCATATAAAGCTGTGCCCCATATATATTGCTCTGCACCGTTGATTATGGCCCCATAGATGCTCCATAGAAAGCTGTGCCATATATAATGTTCTGCACCGTTGATTATGGCCCCATAGATGCTCCATATATAATGCTGTGCCATATAGAATGCTGCTGGTGCTGCAATAAAAAAAAAAAAAAAATCACATACTCACCTCTCTTGCTCAGGACGCCGGCACTTTCAATATTCACCTGCTCCTCGTGCGGCTCCGTCTCCAGCACTGACGCTCAGCAGAGGGCGCGCACTGACTACGTCACCGCGCCCTCTAACCCGAGCGTCACTGCTAGAGGGCGCTGCAGACAGAGCAGCACCGGAGCGAGGAGCAGGTAAATATCGCGCAGCGCTGCGCTCCCCTTAACTGCTCCTGGCGCGGTCCCTGCAGTCCCTGGCTTCCCCGGCGCTGCAGCTTCTTCCTGTAATTGAGCGGTCACAGCATTTACAGCAATGAATATGCGGCTCCACCCCTATGGGAGGGGGAGCCGCCTATTCATTTCTGTAATGAGCGGTGCCATGTGACCACTCAGTACAGGAAGAATCTGCAGCGCCGGGAAGCCAGGGACTGCAGGGACCGCGCCGCAGCAGGTAAGTATAACTACACAGCCCCCGCTCCCCCTCACCTGCCGACCTCCCGGTATATGACTCGAGTATAAGCCGAGAGGGGGACTTTCAGCCCCCAAAAATGGGCTGAAAATCTCGGCTTATACTTGAGTATATACGGTACTTCCTGCTTTCTGTTGTGTGTGCTCCGCAGCTTCCAGCGGCATGCAATTTTGGTAAATGCCCTTAGATTATTGCTGAGAGGCATTTATCATAAATAGTACACCTGCAGGTTGGCTGCTAACCAATAGCTGGTAGGCATCTTGTATAAAAGACTCCCTCAACTCTAGGGAGTGGCCAAGCAACCTATTGAATAATTAGTAAGGTGTACAGCTAGTGAGTTGAAGTCCCCTGGTCCCGATGTAGCAAGAGCCTGAACGTTATCCCCTGGTGCTGTTCTGGCTAGTCCTGTATCCGAAGTCCCATGTTTCCGGTCAGGTTGTTGCCTGAACCTCATACCATGGTCCCGGAGAAGACAGTGCCTGAACCTCATCCCCTTGTCCCAGAGTGGCTTGATCATTGTCCCCTGGTCCTGGTATGGCCAGTGCATGAACATTGTCCCCAGGTCAGTACAGGTCAAACCCTGATACAGTCAATTGAAGCAGAAACCATCCAAAAACTGATAAATTCAATGGACGAGAGAGTTCAGAAGCTTCTTTCGAACAAGGCGTCCTATGTGCAAATGTAACATCACCTAGAATAAAGTTTTCATTGAAAACTGTTTGATTTCATTTTGTAATAAGCTGATAATGCTTATAACTTCACAATTGACCATTTGTTTGTTCAAACTTAAATAAAAAAGGTTGAAAACTCTGCTGTGCATAATAATTTGAAACATGCATTTTGAGTGTTTTATTTTTTTTAAAAGATACTGTTTTCATAGGCAGTTTGTTCCAAAACATTGCAATTATACTAGAACTAGATGGTGGCCCGATTCTAACGCATCGGGTATTCTAGAATATGCATGTCCACGTAGTATATTCGCCAGCCACGTAGTATATTACCCAGCCACGTAGTATATTGCCCAGCCACGTAGTATATTGCCCAGCCACATAGTATATTGCCCAGCCATGTAGTATATTGCCCAGCCACGTAATATATTGCCCAGTCACGTTGTATATAGCAGAGGCACGTAGTACGGTATATTGCTCAGTCACGTAGTATATTGCTCAGCCACATAGTATATAGCAGAGCCATGTAGAATATTGCCCAGTTACGTAGTATATTGCCCAGTTACATAGTATATTGCTCCGTTACGGAGTATATTGTCCAGCCACATAGTATATTGCCCAACCATGTAGTATATTGCCCAGCACAGAGCCACGTAAAAAAAAAATAAACATATACTCACCTTCCGAAGGCCCGTTGGAAGTCGTGCTATACTCACCCTCCGCCGCCTTTGCCGCTCCTCGCCACGTTCCCGGGACCGCTCCATTGCAAGCGGCAAGGTCCTTGTCGTGCAGGACCGTGTAGCGGTCACATGACCGTAACGTCACGGCAGGTCCTGTTCGCGCAGGCGCACAGGACTTGTGATGACGTCGCGGTCACATGACCGTGACGTCATGGCAGGTCCATCTGCCAGACCATCCGTGCGACCGGAACGTACCGGTTGCATCGCGAGGAGCGGGAAAGGCGGCGTAGGTGAGTATATAATAATTTTTTATTTTTTAAATTATTTTTAACATTCGATGTTTTTACTATTGGCGCTGCATAGGCTGCGTCAATAGTAAAAAACTTGGTCACACAGGGTTAATAGCAGCGGAAACGGACTCCATTACACCGTGGTCCGTTACCGCTGCCATTAACCCTGTGTGAGGGCAGACTGGAGGGGTGTATGCGGGCGCCGGGCAGTGAGTGCGGGGAGTAAGGAGCGGCCATTTTCTTCCGGACTGTGCATGTCGCTGATTGGTCGCGGAAGCCATGACAGGCAGCTGCCGAGAGCAATCAGCGAACCAATAACCGTTACAGAAGGACAGACAGACAGACGGAAGTACCCCTTAGACAATTACCGTATGTATATAGATAGTAGATGACTGGAAAATAACAAAAACTGCAATTCAGATAGATAATTTAGAGAAAGTATGAGGAAATATTATTTGCATAATAATTTGAAACACAGTGTATACACACACACACACATATATACAGTGGGGCAAAAAAGTATTTAGTCAGTCAGCAATAGTGCAAGTTCCACCACTTAAAAAGATGAGAGGCGTCTGTAATTTACATCATAGGTAGACCTCAACTATGGGAGACAAACTGAGAAAAAAAAATCCAGAAAATCACATTGTCTGTTTTTTTAACATTTTATTTGCATATTATGGTGGAAAATAAGTATTTGGTCAGAAACAAACTATCAAGATTTCTGGCTCTCACAGACCTGTAACTTCTTCTTTAAGAGTCTCCTCTTTCCTCCACTCATTACCTGTAGTAATGGCACCTGCTTAAACTTGTTATCGGTATAAAAAGACACCTGTGCACACCCTCAAACAGTCTGACTCCAAACTCCACTATGGTGAAGACCAAAGAGCTGTCAAAGGACACCAGAAACAAAATTGTAGCCCTGCACCAGGCTGGGAAGACTGAATCTGCAATAGCCAACCAGCTTGGAGTGAAGAAATCAACAGTGGGAGCAATAATTAGAAAATGGAAGACATACAAGACCACTGATAATCTCCCTCGATCTGGGGCTCCACGCAAAATCCCACCCCGTGGGGTCAGAATGATCACAAGAACGGTGAGCAAAAATCCCAGAACCACGCGGGGGGACCTAGTGAATGAACTGCAGAGAGCTGGGACCAATGTAACAAGGCCTACCATAAGTAACACACTACGCCACCATGGACTCAGATCCTGCAGTGCCAGACGTGTCCCACTGCTTAAGCCAGTACATGTCCGGGCCCGTCTGAAGTTTGCTAGAGAGCATTTGGATGATCCAGAGGAGTTTTGGGAGAATGTCCTATGGTCTGATGAAACCAAACTGGAACTGTTTGGTAGAAACACAACTTGTCGTGTTTGGAGGAAAAAGAATACTGAGTTGCATCCATCAAACACCATACCTACTGTAAAGCATGGTGGTGGAAACATCATGCTTTGGGGCTGTTTCTCTGCAAAGGGGCCAGGACGACTGATCCGGGTACATGAAAGAATGAATGGGGCCATGTATCGTGAGATTTTGAGTGCAAACCTCCTTCCATCAGCAAGGGCATTGAAGATGAAACGTGGCTGGGTCTTTCAACATGACAATGATCCAAAGCACACCGCCAGGGCAACGAAGGAGTGGCTTCGTAAGAAGCATTTCAAGGTCCTGGAGTGGCCTAGCCAGTCTCCAGATCTCAACCCTATAGAAAACCTTTGGAGGGAGTTGAAAGTCCGTATTGCCAAGCGAAAAGCCAAAAACATCACTGCTCTAGAGGAGATCTGCATGGAGGAATGGGCCAACATACCAACAACAGTGTGTGGCAACCTTGTGAAGACTTACAGAAAACGTTTGACCTCTGTCATTGCCAACAAAGGATATATTACAAAGTATTGAGATGAAATCTGACCAAATACTTATTTTCCACCATAATATGCAAAAAAATGATAAAAAAACAGACAATGTGATTTTCTGGATTTTTTTTTCTCAGTTTGTCTCCCATAGTTGAGGTCTACCTATGATGGAAATTACAGACGCCTCTCATCTTTTAAGTGGTGGAACTTGCACTATTGCTGACTGACTAAATACTTTTTTGCCACACTGTATATATATATATATACAGTGGGGCAAAAAAGTATTTAGTCAGTCAGCAATAGTGCAAGTTCCACCACTTAAAAGATGAGAGGCGTCTGTAATTTCCATCATAGGTAGACCTCAACTATGGGAGACAAACTGAGAAAAAAAAATCCAGAAAATCACATTGTCTGTTTTTTTATCATTTTTTTGCATATTATGGTGGAAAATAAGTATTTGGTCAGAAACAAACAATCAAGATTTCTGGCTCTCACAGACCTGTAACTTCTTCTTTAAGAGTCTCCTCTTTCCTCCACTCCTTACCTGTAGTAATGGCACCTGTTTAAACTTGTTATCAGTATAAAAAGACACCTGTGCACACCCTCAAACAGTCTGACTCCAAACTCCACTATGGTGAAGACCAAAGAGCTGTCAAAGGACACCAGAAAGAAAATTGTAGCCCTGCACAAGGCTGGGAAGACTGAATCTGCAATAGCCAACCAGCTTGAAGTGAAGAAATCAACAGTGGGAGCAATAATTAGAAAATGGAAGACATACAAGACCACTGATAATCTCCCTCGATCTGGGGCTCCACGCAAAATCCCACCCCGTGGGGGCAGAATGATCACAAGAACGGTGAGCAAAAATCCCAGAACCACGCGGGGGGACCTAGTGAATGAACTGCAGAGAGCTGGGACCAATGTAACAAGGCCTACCATAAGTAACACACTACGCCACCATGGACTCAGATGCTGCAGTGCCAGACGTGTCCCACTGCTTAAGCCAGTACATGTCCGGGCCCGTCTGAATTTTGCTAGAGAGCATTTGGATGATCCAGAGGAGTTTTGGGAGAATGTCCTATGGTCTGATGAAACCAAACTGGAACTGTTTGGTAGAAACACAACTTGTCGTGTTTGGAGGAAAAAGAATACTGAGTTGCATCCATCAAACACCATACCTACTGTAAAGCATGGTGGTGGAAACATCATGCTTTGGGGCTGTTTCTCTGCAAAGGGACCAGGACGACTGATCCGGGTACATGAAAGAATGAATTGGGCCATGTATAGTGAGATTTTGAGTGCAAACCTCCTTCCATCAGCAAGGGCATTGAAGATGAAACGTGGCTGGGTCTTTCAACATGACAATGATCCAAAGCACACCGCCAGGGCAACGAAGGAGTGGCTTCGTAAGAAGCATTTCAAGGTCCTGGAGTGGCCTAACCAGTCTCCAGATCTCAACCCTATAGAAAACCTTTGGAGGGAGTTGAAAGTCCGTGTTGCTAAGCGAAAATCCAAAAACATCACTTCTCTAGAGGAGATCTGTTATGACCTGGTGGTTAGGACAATAATGGACCTGATGATTAAGAGCACCCGGAAAGACCTGATAGCTACAAAAACACAGGACAAGCTCTGGGAAGTGGAAACTCTGCTGACCGCAATCCCTAATCCTATCACACACACTAGAAATAGCCGTGGATTGCTCCTAACGCTCCCTATGCAACTCGTCACAGCCTCAGAACTAGCTAGCTCTAAGAAAGGAAAATAAAGCCTAACTTGCCTCAGAGAAATTCCCCAAAGGAAAAGGCAGCCCCCCACATATATTGACTGTGAGTTAAGATGAAATCACAAACACAGAGATGAAATAGATTTAGCAAAGAGAGGCCCGACTTACTGAACAGACAGAGGATAGGAAAGGTCGCTTTGCGGTCAGCACAAAAACCTACAAAAAGCCACGCAGAGTGTGCAGGGAAAAAAAACCTTCCGCACCGACTCACGGTGCGGAGGCGCCACACTGCGTCCCAGAGTTTCCAGCAAGCAAGGCAATATTCACAATAGCAAGCTGGACAGAAAAAATAGCAAACAGGAAAATAGCAAAGAGGAACTTAGCTTCTGCTGGAGTAAACAGGTAACAGAACGATCCAGGAGCGAACTAGACCAATAGTACAACATTGACAGCTGGCATGGGGCAAAGATCTAAGTGGAGTTAAATAGAGCAGTCCACTAACGAATTAGCCTCGTCACCTGTGGAAGGAAACTCAGAAACACCCACAGCCACCAGAGGAAGTCCATGGACAGAACCAGCCGAAGTACCATTCATGACCACAGGAGGGAGCTCGACAACAGAATTCACAACAGTACCCCCCCTTGAGGAGGGGTCACCGAACCCTCACCAGAGCCCCCAGGCCAACCAGGATGAGCCAAATGAAAGGCACGAACCAGATCGGCCGCATGAACATCAGAGGAAAAAACCCAGGAATTATCCTCCTGACCATAACCCTTCCACTTGACCAGGTACTGGAGTTTCCGTCTCGAAATACGAGAATCCAAAATCTTCTTCACCACATACTCCAACTCCCCCTCAACCAACACCGGGGCAGGAGGATCAACGGATGGAACCACAGGCGCCACGTGTCTCCGCAATAACGACCTATGGAACACATTATGGATGGCAAAAGAATCTGGAAGGGCCAAACGAAATGACACAGGATTGATAACCTCAGAAATCTTATACGGACCAATGAAACGAGGCTTAAACTTAGGAGAGGAAACCTTCATAGGAACATAACGAGACGACAACCAAACCAAATCCCCAACACGGAGTCGGGGACCCACACAGCACCGGCGGTTAGCGAAACGTTGAGCCTTCTACTTGGACAATGTCAAATTGTCCACCACATGAGTCCACATCTGCTGCAACCTATCCACCACAGTATCTACACCAGGACAGTCCGAAGACTCAACCTGCCCTGAAGAGAAACGAGGATGGAAACCAGAATTGCAGAAAAACGGCGAAACCAAAGTAGCCGAGCTGGCCCGATTATTAAGGGCGAACTCAGCCAATGGCAAAAAGGACATCCAATCATCCTGATCAGCAGAAACAAAGCATCTCAGATATGTTTCCAAAGTCTGATTAGTTCGTTCGGTTTGGCCATTTGTCTGAGGATGGAAAGCCGAGGAAAAAGACAAATCATTGCCCATCCTAGCACAAAAGGATCGCCAAAACCTCGAAACAAACTGGGAACCTCTGTCCGAAACGATGTTCTCCGGGATACCATGTAAACGAACCACATGCTGGAAAAACAATGGCACCAAATCAGAGGAGGAAGGCAATTTAGACAAGGGTACCAAATGGACCATCTTAGAAAAACGATCACAAACCACCCAAATGACCAACATCTTTTGAGAGACGGGGAGATCCGAAATAAAATCCATAGAAATATGCGTCCAGGGCCTCTTCGGGACCGCCAAGGGCAAAAGCAACCCACTGGCACGAGAACAGCAGGGCTTAGCCCGAGCACAAGTCTCACAGGACTGCACAAAAGAATGCACATCCCATGACAAAGACAGCCACCAAAAGGATCTAGCCACCAAATCTCTGGTACCAAAGATTCCAGGATGCCCAGCCAACACCGAACAATGAACCTCAGAGATAACTCTACTAGTCCATTTATCAGGGACAAACAGTTTCTCCGTTGGGCAACGGTCAGGTCTATCAGCCTGAAATTTTTTCAGCACCTGCCGCAAATCAGGGGAGATGGCAGACAAAATTACCCCCTCTTTGAGAATACCCGCCGGCTCAGGAACACCCGGAGAGTCAGGCATAAAACTCCTTGACAGGGCATCAGCCTTCACATTCTTAGAGCCACGGAAGGTACGAAACCACAAAATCAAAACGGGAGAAAAATAACGACCATCGAGCCTGTCTCGGATTCAACTGTTTGGCAGACTCAAGATAAGTCAAATTCTTGTGATCTGTCAAGACCACCACGCGATGCTTGGCTCCTTCAAGCCAATGACGCCACTCCTCGAATGCCCACTTCATAGCCAACAACTCTCGATGACCAACATCATAATTGCGCTCAGCAGGCGAAAACTTTCTAGAAAAGAAAGCACATGGCTTCATTCCCGAGCCATCAGAACTTCTTTGCGACAAAACAGCCCCTGCTCCAATCTCAGAAGCATCAACCTCAACCTGAATCGGGAGCGAAACATCTGGCTGGCACAACACAGGGGCAGAAGAAAAACGACGCTTCAATTCCTGAAAAGCTTCCACAGCCGCAGAAGACCAATTGACCACATCAGCACCCTTCTTGGTCAAATCAGTCAACGGTTTAGCAACACTAGAAAAATTAGCTATGAAGCGACGATAAAAATTAGCAAAGCCCAGGAACTTTTGCAGGCTCTTCACAGATGTCGGCTGAGTCCAATCGTAAATGGCCTGGACTTTAACAGGGTCCATCTCTATAGTAGAAGGGGAAAAAATGAACCCCAAAAATGAAACCTTCTGAACTTCAAAGAGACACTTTGACCCCTTCACAAACAAGGAATTCGCACGAAGGACCTGGAACACCATTCTGACCTGCTTCACATGAGACTCCCAATCATCCGAAAAGACCAAAATATCATCCAAATACACAATCAGGAATTTATCCAGGTACTCTCGGAAGATGTCATGCATAAAGGACTGAAATACTGATGGAGCATTGGAAAGCCCGAATGGCATAACCAGGTACTCAAAATGGCCCTCAGGCGTATTAAATGCTGTTTTCCATTCATCGCCCTGTTTAATACGTACAAGATTGTACGCCCCTCGAAGATCTATCTTGGTGAACCAACTAGCCCCTTTAATACGAGCAAACAAATCAGACAGCAACGGCAAAGGATACTGAAATTTGACTGTAATTTTATTAAGAAGGCGGTAATCAATACAAGGTCTCAAAGAACCATCCTTCTTGGCCACAAAAAAGAACCCTGCTCCTAACGGTGATGACGACGGACGAATATGGCCTTTCTCCATGGATTCCTTTATATAACTTCGCATAGCGGCGTGTTCTGGCACAGATAAATTGAACAATCAGCCCTTAGGAAACTTGCTACCAGGAATCAAATTAATTGCACAATCGCAATCTCTATGAGGAGGTAGGGCACTGGCTTTGGGCTCATCAAATACATCCCGATAATCCGACAAAAACTCCGGAACTTCAGAAGGAGTGGAGGACGAAATAGAAAAAATGGAACATCACCATGTACCCCCTGGCAACCCCAGCTGGACACAGACATAGATTTCCAGTCCAATACTGGATTATGAACCTGTAGCCATGGTAACCCCAAAACGACCACATCATGCAGATTATGCAACACCAAAAAGCGGATATCCTCCTGATGTGCAGGAGCCATGCACATGGTCAATTGGGTCCAGTACTGAGGCTTATTCTTGGCCAAAGGCGTAGCATCAATTCCTCTCAATGGAATAGGATACTGCAAGGGCTCCAAGAAAAACCTACAGCGCCTAGCATACTCCAAGTCCATCAAATTCAGGGCAGCGCCTGAATCCACAAGTGCCATAACAGAATAGGATGACAAAGAGTAAATCAGAGTAACGGACAATAGAAATTTAGACTGTACCGTACCAATGGTGGCAGACCTAGCGAACCGCTTATTGCGCTTAGGACAATCGGAGATAGCATGAGTGGAATCACCACAGTAAAAACACAGCCCATTCCGACGTCTGTGTTCTTGCCGTTCCGCTCTGGTCAAAGTCCTATCACATTGCATAGGCTCAGGCCCATGCTCAGATAATACCGCCAAATGGTGCACAGCTTTACGCTCACGCAAGCGTCGATCGATCTGAATGGCCAAAGACATAGACTCATTCAGACCAGCAGGCATGGGAAATCCCACCATGACATCCTTAAGGGCTTCAGAGAGACCCTTTCTGAAGATTCCTGCCAGGGCACATTCATTCCACTGAGTGAGCACAGACCACTTTCTAAACTTCTGACAATATATCTCCGCTTCATCCTGACCCTGACACAGAGCCAGCAAGATTTTCTCTGCCTGATCCACTGAATTAGGTTCGTCATAAAGCAATCCAAGCGCCAGGAAAAACGCATCAACATCACGCAATGCCGGATCTCCTGGCGCAAGGGAAAATGCCCAGTCTTGAGGGTCACCACGTAACAAAGAAATAATGATCCTTACTTGTTGAACAGGATCACCTGAGGAGTGAGGTTTCAAGGCAAGAAACAATTTACAATTATTTTTGAAATTCAAGAACTTAGATCTATCACCAAAAAACAAATCAGGAATTTGAATCCTAGGCTCTGACATCGGATTCTGAACCACAAAATCTTGAATGTTTTGTACCCTTGTAGTGAGATTATCCATCCAAGAGGACAGACCTTGAATTTCCATGTCTACACCTGTGTCCTGAACCACCCAGAGATAAAGGGGAAAAGAGAGACAAAACACGTTGCAAAGAAAAAAAAATGGTCTCAGAACTTCTCTTATCCCTCTATTGAGATGCATTAATACTTTGGGCCAGCTGTACTGTTATGACCAGGTGGTTAGGACAATAATGGACCTGATGATTAAGAGCACCCGGAAAGACCTGATAGCTACAAAAACACAGGACAAGCTCTGGGAAGTGGAAACTCTGCTGACCGCAATCCCTAATCCTATCACACACACTAGAAATAGCCGTGGATTGCTCCTAACGCTCCCTATGCAACTCGTCACAGCCTCAGAACTAGCTAGCCCTAATAAAGGAAAATAAAGCCTGCCTTGCCTCAGAGAAATTCCCCAAAGGAAAAGGCAGCCCCCCACATATATTGACTGTGAGTTAAGATGAAATCACAAACACAGAGATAAAATAGATTTAGCAAAGAGAGGCCCGACTTACTGAACAGACAGAGGATAGGAAAGGTCACTTTGCAGTCAGGAAAAAAACCTACAAAAAACCACGCAGAGTGTGCAGGGAAAAAAAACCTTCCGCACCGACTCACGGTGCGGAGGCGCCACGCTGCGTCCCAGAGCTTCCAGCAAGCAAGGCAATATTCACAATAGCAAGCTGGACAGAAAAAATAGCAAACAGGAAAATAGCAAAGAGGAACTTAGCTTCTGCTGGAGTAAACAGGTAACAGAACGATCCAGGAGCGAACTAGACCAATAGTACAACATTGACAGCTGGCATGGGGCAAAGATCTAAGTGGAGTTAAATAGAGCAGTCCACTAACGAATTAGCCTCGTCACCTGTGGAAGGAAACTCAGAAACACCCACAGCCACCAGAGGAAGTCCATGGACAGAACCAGCCGAAGTACCATTCATGACCACAGGAGGGAGCTCGACAACAGAATTCACAACAGAGATCTGCATGGAGGAATGGGCCAACATACCAACAACAGTGTGTGGCAACCTTGTGAAGACTTACAGAAAACGTGTGACCTCTGTCATTGCCAACAAAGGATATATTACAAAGTATTGAGATGAAATTTTGTTTCTGACCAAATACTTATTTTCCACTATAATATGCAAATAAAATGTTAAAAAAACAGACAATGTGATTTTCTGGATTTTTTTTCTCAGTTTGTCTCCCATAGTTGAGGTCTACCTATGATGTAAATTACAGACGCCTCTCATCTTTTTAAGTGGTAGAACTTGCACTATTGCTGACTGACTAAATACTTTTTTGCCCCACTGTATATATATATATATATATATATATATATATATATATATATTTGCATATACAAATCGATAAGCATGTACTATAAATGGCTGAGAGCATGTTTGGTAAAGAAAGCTCTCCCAATCTAGATATAAATATGCGAGAGCATCGCTCCCAATGGAATATATACTACACTAGCGAAAAAGGGAGCATAGACACTAAAATTTGTAAAAAAAACATATAACAATTTTATTATTATACAAATTCAAGAAATATCATACACAAAAAAAATAATTATACATACTGGAAAAAATACATAAAAAATTCCAACATGTGTGTCACTCCCCCTTTGAGAAAGCGATAGAGCGAAACGTCAGGGGTGGTGGGAAGGCCACACACTTATCCTGATCCACCATGGGTAAGCTCATTCTGCTTGTAAGATATGTGTAATGTTGGGACACTATGGCGTACTATATGCTATGGCACGCTAGTCCTTTAAGAGGTGTCTCCTCATCATAGGAGCACGTATCATTTGTTAGGTTTTTCATTCTTACCCAGATTATACTATGGATGTGTGCCTTACCTCTTAGTGTACTGGCTGGTTTTCCTCCTCCTTCACATGTTGGAATTTTTTATGTATTTTTTCCAGTATGTATAATTATTTTTTTTGTGTATGATATTTTGTATATTATGGATATTATGTTTTTTTACAAATTTTAGTGTCTATGCTCCCTTTTTCGCTAGTGTAGTGTATATATATACAGGTCCTTCTCAAAAAATTAGCATATAGTGTTAAATTTCATTATTTACCATAATGTAATGATTACAATTAAACTTTCATATATTATAGATTCATTATCCACCAACTGAAATTTGTCAGGTCTTTTATTGTTTTAATACTGATGATTTTGGCATACAACTCCTGATAACCCAAAAAACCTGTCTCAATAAATTAGCATATCAAGAAAAGGTTCTCTAAACGACCTATTACCCTAATCTTCTGAATCAACTAATTAACTCTAAACACATGCAAAAGATACCTGAGGCTTTTATAAACTCCCTGCCTGGTTCATTACTCAAAACCCCCATCATGGGTAAGACTAGCGACCTGACAGATGTCAAGAAGGCCATCATTGACACCCTCAAGCAAGAGGGTAAGACCCAGAAAGAAATTTCTCAACAAATAGGCTGTTCCCAGAGTGCTGTATCAAGGCACCTCAATGGTAAGTCTGTTGGAAGGAAACAATGTGGTAGAAAACGCTGTACAACGAGAAGAGGAGACCGGACCCTGAGGAAGATTGTGGAGAAGGACCGATTCCAGACCTTGGGGAACCTGAGGAAGCAGTGGACTGAGTCTGGTGTGGAAACATCCAGAGCCACCGTGCACAGGCGTGTGCAGGAAATGGGCTACAGGTGCCGCATTCCCCAGGTAAAGCCACTTTTGAACCATAAACAGCGGCAGAGGCGCCTGACCTGGGCTACAGAGAAACAGCACTGGACTGTTGCTATGTGGTCCCAAGTACTTTTTTCTGATGAAAGCAAATTTTGCATGTCATTCGGAAATCAAGGTGCCAGAGTCTGGAGGAAGACTGGGGAGAAGGAAATGCCAAAATGCCTGAAGTCCAGTGTCAAGTACCCACAGTCAGTGATGGTGTGGGGTGCCATGTCAGCTGCTGGTGTTGGTCCACTGTGTTTCATCAAGGGCAGGGTCAATGCAGCTAGCTATCAGGAGATTTTGGAGCACTTCATGCTTCCATCGGCTGAAATGCTTTATGGAGATGAAGATTTCATTTTTCAGCACGACCTGGCACCTGCTCACAGTGCCAAAACCACTGGTAAATGGTTTACTGACCATGGTATTACTGTGCTCAATTGGCCTGCCAACTCTCCTGACCTGAACCCCATAGAGAATCTGTGGGATATTGTGAATAGAAAGTTGAGAGACGCAAGACCCAACACTCTGGATGAGCTTAAGGCCGCTATTGAAGCATCCTGGGCCTCCATAACATCTCAGCAGTGTCACAGGCTGATTGCCTCCATGCCACGCCGCATTGAAGCAGTCATTTCTGCCAAAGGATTCCCGACCAAGTATTGAGTGCATAACTGAACATTATTATTTGATGGTTTTTTTGTTTGTTATTAAAAAACACTTTTATTTGATTGGATGGGTGAAATATGCTAATTTATTGAGACAGGTTTTTTGGGTTATCAGGAGTTGTATGCCAAAATCATCAGTATTAAAACAATAAAAGACCTGACAAATTTCAGTTGGTGGATAATGAATCTATAATATATGAAAGTTTAATTGTAATCATTACATTATGGTAAATAATGAAATTTAACACTATATGCTAATTTTTTGAGAAGGACCTATATATATATATATATATATATATATATATATATATGTATATATGTATACTAGATGGTGGCCCGATTCTAATGCATCGGGTATTCTAGAATATGTATGTATGTATGTATATAGCAGCCACACAGTTAATAGCACAGGCCACATAGTATATAGGAGCCATGAAGTATATAGCAAATACTACATGGCCTGTGCTATATACTATGTGGCTGCTATATACATACATACATATTCTAGAATACCCGATGCGTTAATACAGGCCACGCAGTATATAACACAGCCCAAACAGTATATAACACAGCCCACGTACTATATAACACAGCCCACACAGTATATAGCAGCCACGCAGTATATAACACAGGCGACATAGTATATAACACAGGCCATGCAGTATATAACACAGGGCACGCAGTATATAGCACAGCCCACGCAGTATATAACACAGCCCACGCAGTATATAACACTGTCCATGTAGTATATAGCACAGCCCACGCAGTATATAGCACAGCCCCCGCAGTATATCGCATAGCCCCCGCAGTATATCACACAGCCCCCGCAGTATATCACACAGCCCCCGCAGTATATCACACTGCCCCCGCAGTATATCGCACAGCCCCCGCAGTATATCACACAGGCCCCGCAGTATATCACACAGCCCCCGCAGTATATCACACAGCCCCCGCAGTATATCACACAGCCCCCGCAGTATATCACACAGCCCCCCCTGCAGTATATCACACAGCCCCTGCAGTATATCACACAGCCCCTGCAGTATATCACACAGCCCCTGCAGTATATCATACTGCCCATGTAGTATGTAAGAAACACCACAGAAAAAATTCAGTGATCAAAGGTCCCAGGAGATTATAGGATAAATTGCAACAAATATATTTATTAATACATCTTGGAACAGGCCCTCCAGGATGGCATTATCACCAAAGAATTGGCATTGGCGCTTGTATCTCCTTCCAAAAATACATAAAAATATCTCCTCACCACCGGGCAGACCAATTATTTCTGGCAGAGGTAACTTCCTTGAACATGTCAAAAAGTGGATCGATTACCACCTTCAACCTCGTGTCTCGGGCCTCATTTCCTTCCTCAAGGACACAGGGGATTTGTTGTGCAGGGTCGATGGGTTGTGTTTAAAGGGTGATACTCTTCTAGTTTCAGTGGATGTTGAATCCCTCTATACTAGTATTAAACATACAGGTGGTATTTCAGTTGTACGTTTTTTTCTGGGTACCTCTTCGCTATCTTTGGGTATGAGGGACCTTCTGCTGGAACTATTGGAGTTCACCCTCACCCACAACTTTTTTGTGTTTAAGGGGTCTTTCTACCTACAGCTCCAGGGGACCGCCATGGGGGCGGCCTTTGCACCTGCCTACACTGGCCTCTTCCTGGGGCTCTGGGAGAGGGACCTCTTCTTGTCTGATGAACAGGGGTTGATGGACCGTTTCCCATTTTGGACACGGTATATTGACGACATCTTCTTCATCTGGTAAGGCACGCCCGTCGATCTTGGGCAACTAATCTGTACTTTGAAAAGGAATGACCTTAACATACATCTAACTTTCTGTCATAGTGATGAATTCCTGGACTTTTTAGATGTCACTATCAGGCGGGATCGTTCTGGTGCTTTACAAACTGATAGGAAGGAGACATCAACTAATACCTTATTCTATGCTTCGTCTGGACATCCCAGACATATGATTCGTTCAGTGCCGGTGGGACAGTTCCTTCGTCTCCGTCGGATCTGTTCCTCTGGTAATGACTTTGAGCTCAGGGCAGATGAATTAAGGCAGCGTTTTATAGCATGCGGCTATAGTCGTAGGATGGTTAAAGCTGCTTACCATCGAGTAAGGCATGCCTCGAGACATGATTTGTTATACAACACTGAGTCCAAAAGAAAATCTAAGATGGATGACAAAGTGAGGTTTGTAACGACTTTCAGCTCCCAGTCCGACATTGTTCACTCCATTTTGGAGCAGGCGTGGCCGATTCTTAGGGTTGATCCTGTTTTAAAGAAATGTATTCCACCTAAACCCTCTATGTCTTTTAGACGTGCTAAAAACCTGAGGGACCACCTTGTCTCCAGCCATCACCCTGAATGGCTGGTGCCCACCTTTTTGGATAATTTTAGAATGAGAGGTGGTTGCGTTCCGTGTGGAAAATGTGTCGCCTGTCCCAATATTGATTGGTGCAATAGTTTTACTAATTCTGATAGCACAAGGTCTTTTGAAATTCGCCAACGTATCACATGCACCACTAGGTAAGTGATATATTATGCTACCTGCCCATGTGGCCTTATTTATGTTGGACTGACAACACGCCAACTGAAGGTACGCACTAGGGAGCACGTATTGGGTATTCAGGCGGCGGCAGGCCACATGGATGCTTCCACCCTCAAGACGATACCACGGCATTTAAAAAATTTACATAATTGTGACAGCACTCTGCTAAGGATACGTGGTATTGATGCTTTGAAGATTAATATCAGAGGTGGTGGGTTATCTAGGCGTTTAGCGAGGCTGGAGACAAGGTGGATTTGGACTCTGAATACGGTTCAACCCTGTGGCCTAAATGAGTCTTTAGGTACCATCACATTAAGCGATGCTGCAGCGATATAGGCAACGAGCCGATCGCTGCAGCGTCGCTGTTTAGGTCGCTAGGAGACGTCAAACACCGGCAACAGCAGAACGATGCAGGAGCGATCCAGTGACGTACTTACGTTCTTGCTGGTTGTTGCTCCATGAAAAAACATTGCAGGCATCGTTGTTTTTGCTGTCAAACAGGAAGAATCACGCCGACCTGACGACCAAATAAAGTTCTGGACTTCTAGCTACGACCAGCGATGTCACAGCGGGATCCTGATCGCTGCTGCGTGTCAAACACAACGAGATCGCTATCCAGGACGCTGCACCGTCATGGATCGTTCTCGTTGAAAAGTTGTTCAGTGTGAAGGTAGCTTTTGTCATTTGCCCCTTTTCTGGAGACCCGTGGGTGATGTGAACCAATCTGTGCGGTCTTTTCCACATATATATTTATTTTATTCGTGTTTTAATTGTATTCTCTATATTTGTACTCTAGTGATACTCGTTGACTTTGCTGGATGTGATGAACACGTTGGTAAGAGGAAGATCTTCAAGTTATAGAATCTATATAACATCATATGTCTATGTATTTTTAGTGTTAACTGCGGCCTGTATACATGGGTTGGGTATAAGAGATTTGCAATATTGATGTCATGTTTGTTTTACATATATATGGCCAGATTGGTGTAAATTTCACTTGCCTGATGCAGTATGAATTTATGTATAGGGCACCTATTTTTATGTTTATGGATATACATTTAATTGTGCATCAAAATATTTGATATGTATAACCTTTATATTGGTTGGTGACTGTAGTTATCCACTAGCTGATATATATTACCCTGTATTTGTTTTAAGTCTGGTTGCCCATACTTATATTTATGCATTGTGATAGTATTCGCCTTATTTATTTACCATATTTGTACATTTGTATTGTGTCTTCTATAATCAATAACCTACTTTATATACTCTCGCTTGCATATATTTAGTGTTTATGCATTTCTGGCTGTTTGCCCATGATCAAGATGGCCGCCGGAGTACGTTGGTCATTTGACGGCACCTTGCCTTACCCACTGACTCTGCCCGCTGTCTGATTAATTGATCATATGGGGCCCCATGTGATCTTGCGTTGGCGCTCAGGGCGGCACTGGTGTGTGGGCGGGGCAGTGCTCACTGGCCGGCGCACATTTCCGGATTAGGGATTTATAAATGCTTACCAGTGCTCATTGCCACACGCCCCCTGAGGAAGGAAGGAGAACTTCCGAAGCGCGTGTTGGGGAGGGCGGGAGATTGCATGCGCCCCTTCTGTGTACCAGTAGGTATGTGATTTTCGTGTTGATACTATGTATTACTATTTGGGAAGTTATAGGTCTATACTTATCTACCATTTCAGGGGTACCATGCTGTCTATCACCGCCTATGTGTATGTGGCATTGCCTGTCACCTTTTAGCAATGTCCTTTGTCAGTTGACCTTTTGTATTAATATATTTGTTGCAATTTATCATATAATCTCCTTGGACCTTTGTTCACTGAATTTTTTCTGTGATGTTTCTCATTTTTGCTTCAGTGGGTCTTCATTAGTCCAGTATATTTGCTATGGGATATGTGTTTATAGTCAATACTAGCTATTGAACCCGTTCTACGCCCGGGTGGCGAGCATTTATATTGGTATATGGTCTCCATCCTGGTATGTGCTGCTCCATCCTGCACCCCCATTCTGTCATGTTCTGCTTCCATCCTACGCAACCATTCTGTCATGTGCTGCTCCCATCCTGCCTCCATTCTGACATGTGCTGCACCCATCCTGCGCCTCCATTCTGACATGTGCTGCACCCATCCTGCGCCTCCATTCTGACATGTGCTACACCCATCCTGCGCCTCTATTCTGACATGTGCTACACCCATCCTGCGCCTCTATTCTGACGTGTGCTGCACCCATCCTGCGCCTCCATTCTATCATGTGCTGCTCCCATCCTGCGCCCCCGTTCTGTCATGTGCTGCTCCATTCTGCACCCCCGATCTGTCATGTTCTGCTCCCATCCTGCGC
The DNA here is from genome assembly GCF_032444005.1 of Ranitomeya imitator. Classification (NCBI taxonomy): domain Eukaryota; kingdom Metazoa; phylum Chordata; class Amphibia; order Anura; family Dendrobatidae; genus Ranitomeya; species Ranitomeya imitator. The sequence continues at coordinate 589,961,809 of NC_091282.1, forward strand.
CCCCGTTCTGTCATGTGCTGCTTCCATCCTGCACCCCCGTTCTGTCATGTGCTGCTGCCATCCTGCGCCCCCGTTCTGTCATGTGCTGCTCCCATCCTGCACCCCCGTTCTGTCATGTGCTGCTGCCATCCTGCACCCCCATTCTGTCATGTGCTGCCCTATTCTGTCATGTGCTGCTCCCATCCTGCGCCCCCGTTCTGTCATGTGCTGCTGCCATCCTGACCCCCCGTTCTGTCATGTGCTGCTGCCAACCTGCACCCCCGTTCTGTCATGTGCTGCTTCCATCCTGCGCCCCCGTTCTGTCATGTGCTGCTGCCATCCTGCGCCCCCGTTCTGTCATGTGCTGCTGCCATCCTGCGCCCCCGTTCTGTCATGTGCTTCTCCAATCCTGCACCCCCGTTCTCTCATGTGCTGCTGCCATCCTGCGCCCCCGTTCTGTCATGTGCTGCTGCCATCCTGCGCCCCCGTTCTGTCATGTGCTGCTCCCATCCTGCACCCCCGTTCTGTCATGTGCTGCTCCCATCCTGCGCCCCAGTTCTGTCATGTGCTGCTCCCATCCTGCGCCACCGTTCTGTAATTTACTGCTCCCATATATGTGCCCCATACGCTGCTCCATAAAGGTTTATGGCCCCCATAAGATGCTCCATAGTATATGCCCCCGTACACTGCTCCATAAAGGTTGATGGCCCCCATAAGATGCTCCATAGTATATGCCCCGTACACTGCTCCATTATGGTTGATGGCCCCATAAGATGCTTCATAGTATATGCCCCCGTACACTGCTCCATTGTGGTTGATGGCCTCCATAAGATGCTCCATAGTTTATGCCCCCGTACACTGCTCCATTATGGTTGATGGCCCCCATAAGATACTCCATAGTATATGCCCCCGTACACTGCTCCATTATGGTTGATGGCCCCCATAAGATGCTCCATAATATATGCCCCGTACACTGCTCCATTATGGTTGATGGCCCCCATAAGATGCTCCATAGTATATGCCCCCGTATACTGCTCCATTATGGTTGATGGCCCCTATAAGATGCTCCATAATATATGCCCCGTATGCTGCTGCGATATATAAAAAAAAAATACCATACTCGCCTATCGTAGCTGGGCGCCGAGTGCTGGGGGTCCTGAGCAGGCAGGGACACCGGCGCGCTGTGGGGGTCAGGTGCCGGTATCGCCGCCAGCTCAAGCCCCCGACACTTGCTATACTCACCTGTTTGTCCCGTTCCAGCGCTACGTGCCGCCATCTTCCGGATCCTCTGGCTGTGACTGTTCAGTCAGAGGGCGGCGCGCATTAAGCGCGTCATCGCGCCCTCTGAACTGTGAACGTCACAGCAGAGGACCCGGAACACGGAGCCGCACGCAGCGCTGGAACGTGGGACAGGTGAATATACTTACCCTCCTGGCGGTCCCTGCCTCTCCTTTGGAGATCGCAGTGTGCGTTCAGTGTTTACGCATACCGCTATCTCCTGGGAGCGTCACTCTGTGGGGTCCAGACTGCGCCGGCGCTTGCGCTTGCGCAGTCTAAAAAGGCTTCGGACAGAGTGACGCTCCCAGCGTTATATTATAGATTTACCTCAAGTATGTTGTATCTCAATAGCTACATGTGTTTTTCTGCTTGTTACCATGTAGTATATAGCAGCCACGCAGTATATAACACTGCCCACGCAGTATTTAGCAGTGTTGGCACCATATCACTGTTAAAAAAAAGTAATTGAAATAAAAAATAGTTATATACTCACCCTCTAGGATCCAGCGAAGCTCCGGCGATACGCGCGCGGCTGGCGCCATCTTCCGTTCCCAGGATGCATTGTGAAATTACCCAGATGACTTAGCGGTCTCGCGAGACCGCTAAGTCTTCTGGGTAATTTCGCAATGCATCTCTGGGACCGGAAGCTGGCGGCAGGCGCGAACGCATCGTCGGACGACAGAGGGTGAGAATAGCAGTTTTTTTTTAAATTATTTTTAACATTCGATCTTTTTACTATTGATGCCGCATAGGCAGCATCAATAGTAAAAATTTGGGGACACACAGGGTTAATAGCAGCGGTAAAGGAGTGCGTTACCTGCGGCATAAAGCGGTCCGTTACCGCCGGCATTAACCCTGTGTGAGCGGTGACTGAAGGGGAGTATGGAGCGGGTGCTGGGCACTGACTGCGGGGATTAAGGAGCGGCCATTTTTCCGCCGAACTGTTTTGCCGCGACCAATCAGCGACTTGGATTTCCGTGACAGAGGCCGCGACCAATGAATATCTGTGACAGACAGAAAGACAGACAGACAGAAAGACGGAAGTGACCCTTAGACAATTATATAGCAGATATATATATATATATATACATATATATATATATACACATATATAGTAAAATATATATATATATATATGTATATATATATATATATATATATATATATATATATATATATACACACATATCTACTATATAATTGTCTAAGGGTCACTTCCGTCTTTCTGTCTGTCTGTCTTTCTGCCACAGATATTCATGGGTCGCGGCCTCTGTCTGTCATGGAATCCAAGTCACTTATTGGTCTCTCAAGCTGCCTGTCATGGCTGCCGCGACCAATCAGCGATGGCCACAGTCCGATTAGTCCCTCCCTACTCCCCTGCAGTCAGTGACCCGCGCCCGCTCCATACTCCCCGCAGTCACCGCTCACACAGCGGTAACGGACCGCGTTATGCCGTGGGTAACGCACTCCGTTACCGCCGCTATTAACGTTGTGTGACCAAGTTTTTACTATTGATGCTGCCTATGCAGCATCAATAGTAAAAGGATCTAATGTTAAAAATAATAATTAAAAAAAAATCATTATATACTCACCGTCCGCCGCTCCTCGCGACTCTCCGGTAACTGCTCCATGCATGCGGCAGTTTGCGGTCGCAAGGATGGTATGCGACAAGGACCTGCCATGACGTCACGGTCATGTGACCGCAACCTCATCACAGGTCCTGCGCGACAAGGACCTGCCGTGACGTCACGGTCATGTGACCGTGACGTCATCACGGGTCTTGCGCTACCAACCCTGGGACCGGAAGCTGCCGAGTGCACCGCACCGCACACAGGCGACATGACTACAAGGGCTCCTTCGGAAGGTGAGTATATGTTTATTTTTTATTTTTTCACCTGTGACATACGTGGCTGGGCAATATATTACGTGACTGGCCAATATACTACGTGGCTGGGCAATATACTTTGTGGCTCTGTGCTGTATACTATGTTGCTGTGCAATATACTACGTGGCTCTGTGCTGTATACTACGTCACTGGGCAATATACTACGTGGCTCTGTGCTGTATACTACGTCACTGGGCAATATACTATGTAACTGGACAATATACTACATGGCTGGGCAATATACTACATGGCTGGGCAATATACTACGTGACTGGGCAATATACTACGTGACTGGGCAATATACTACGTGGCTGGGCAATATACTGCGTGAGTGTGCAATATACCACGTGCCTGGGCAATATACTACGTGGCTGGGCAATATACTACGTGGCTGGGCAATATATCAATACATGGACTGTGCAATATACTACGTGAATATGCATATTCTAGAATAACCGATGCATTAGAATCGCTACGTGGCTGGGCAATATACTACGTGGCTGGGCAATATACTACGTGAGTGGGCAATATACCACGTGGCTGGGCAATATACTACCTGGCTGGGCAATATACTACGTGGCTGGGCAATATATACATACATGGACTGTGCAATATACTACGTGAACATGCATATTCTAGAATAACCGATGCATTAGAATCGCTACGTGGCTGGGCAATATACTACGTGGCTGGGCAATATACTACGTGGCTGGGCAATATACTACATGGCTGGGCAATATACTACGTGGCTGGGCAATATACTACGTGGCTGGGCAATATACTGCGTGACTGGGCAATATACTACGTGGCTGGGCAATATACTACGTGGACTGTGCAATATACTACGTGGACATGCAAATTTTTGAATTCCCGATGCGTTAGAATCGCTACGTGGCTGGGCAATATACTATGTGGCTGGGCAATATACTACTTGGCTGGGCAATATACTACGTGACCGGGCAATATACTTCGTGACTGGGCAATATACTACGTGGCTGGGCAATATACTACGTGGCTGGGCAAAATACTACGCGACTGGGCAATATACTACGTGGACATGCATATTCTAGAATACCCGATGCGTTAGAATCGGGACACCATCTAGTACATATATATAGTAGCTGTTTCCAGCCAGCTAACCCTCGGCACGCTCATTGCTATCTAATTAACGCTGCTGGTGCTTAAACTAAAGTAAATAATGACAACATTCAATCGCGCCTACGCAGGTGGTAAATTAACTTAAAATAAAAAATGTTGCCTTGTTCGTGTGTTCAGTTAACCATGCTTGAAACTGCTGAGGATATTCATTTACTTCACATAAGTGTATATTACCTCTTCCGCAGCACGACGCAAACTTTGCACTGTGTAATTTTTCTTTCCAAAAGTGAGATGCACCGCAATCACTACACGTAACGTCTCGCTTTCCCACGTGGTGTTCACTGGGTATATTCTCTGGATTTCTTGCTGCATACCTCGAAGGTGGTGGCAGTTTACGTCGACGGGCATTGTTGTTTTCAACTTCCACAGGTGTCAAATTCCTTCTTCATTGACGCTGGTTATATATACAGTATCAGCTTCCCTTCTTTCTGTCACTCGGTTGATATAAACCTTGTGATATCTCTCTCTGTCCTTATCAATCTACTCAGGCGTTCGTTATTGATAACCAATCCTACGATTTTGTCGATATTGTTGTTGTTGATCAGCTACTGCATCATTGTCCGGATTTTCCTGTGGCCTGTGAGATGGACCTGACGACTCTTCTTGGCTCATTTTGTTTGGAAGAATGCGGATGCAATTAAATGTACATTTTCCTTGGCTGAAGTGGTTGAATTACATAGAAAGGAAGTGCTGCGTGTGGTAATATGGGGGGGCGGAGCCTCATGTGTAATGTGTGGGGATGGAGCCTCATGTGGTAATGTGTGGGGACGCAGCCTCTTGTGGTAATGTGTGAGGACGGAGCCTCGTGTGGTAATGTGCGGGGACGCAGCCTTGTGTGGTAATGTGTGAGGATGGAGCCTCATGTGGTAATGTGTGGGGATAAAGCCTCGTGTGGTAATGTGGAGGGACGGAGCCTCGTGTGTTAATGTGTGAGGACGGAGCCTCGTATGGTAATGTGTGGGGTCAGAGCCTTGTGTGGTAATGTGTGGGGATGCAGCCTCGTGTGGTAATGTGGAGGGACGAAGCCTCGTGTGGTATTGTGTGGGGACGGAGCCTCATGTCGTAATGTGTGGGGACGGAGCCTCGTGAGGTAATGTGTGAGGATGGAGCCTCATGTGGTAATGTGTGGGGATAAAGCCTCGTGTGGTAATGTGGAGGGACGGAGCCTCGTGTGTTAATGTGTGAGGACGGAGCCTCGTATGGTAATGTGTGGGGTCAGAGCCTTGTGTGGTAATGTGTGGGGATGCAGCCTCGTGTGGTAATGTGGAGGGACGAAGCCTCGTGTGGTATTGTGTGGGGACGGAGCCTCATGTGGTAATGTGTGGGGACGGAGCCTCGTGAGGTAATGTGTGAGGATGGAGCCTCATGTGGTAATGTGTGGGGATAAAGCCTCGTGTGGTAATGTGGAGGGACAGAGCCTCGTGTGTTAATGTGTGAGGACGGAGCCTCGTATGGTAATGTGTGGGGTCAGAGCCTTGTGTGGTAATGTGTGGGGATGCAGCCTCGTGTGGTAATGTGGAGGGACGAAGCCTCGTGTGGTATTGTGTGGGGACGGAGCCTCATGTGGTAATGTGTGGGGACGGAGCCTCGTAGCCTCGTGAGGTAATGTGGGGGGACGGAGCCTCATGTGGTAATGTGTGGGGACGGAGCCTCGTGTGGTAATGTGGGGGGCGGGATTATGTGTGGTGATGTGGTGGGGGCGGGATTATGTGTGGTAATTGGGTGGGGGGCGGGATTATGTGTGGTAATTGGGTGGGGGGCGGGATTATGTGAGGTAATGGTGTGGGGGGGATTATGTGTGGTGATGTGGTGCGGATTGTGTGTGGTAATGTGGTAGGGGCGGGATTTTGTGTGGTAATGTGGTGGGGGGCGGGATTGTGTGTGGTGATGTGGGGGGCGGAGCTACTATGCATGGGGCGGGATTAGCGAGTAATCAAGATGCCTCATATATATATATAGAGAGAGATATATAGTAGTATATTGCCCAGTCACGTAGTATATTGCCCAGTCACATAGCATATTGCCTAGCCACGTAGTATATTGCACAGCCACGTAGTATATTGCCCAGTCGTAACCCAACGACGTAGTATATTGCCCAGCGACGTAGTATATTGCCCAGTGACGTAGTATATTGCCCAGTGATGTAGTATATTGTCCAGCCACGTAGTATATTGCCCAGACACGTAGTATATTGCCCAGTGATATAGTATATTGCCCAGTGACGTGGTATATTGCCCAGCCACGTAGTATATTGCCCAGCCACGTAGTATATTGCCCAGCCATGTAGTATATTGCCCAGCCACGTAGTATATTGTCCAGCCACGTAGTATATTGCCCAGTCACGTAGTATATTGCCCAGTGACGTAGTATATTGCGCAGCCACGTAGTATATTGGCCAGTTACGTAGTATGTTGCCCAGTCACGTAGTATATTGCCTAGTGACGTAGTATATTGCGCAGCCACGTAGTATATTGGCCAGTTACGTAGTATATTGTCCAGCCACGTAGTATATTGCCCAGTCATGTAGTATATTGCCCAGTGACATAGTATATTGCCCTGTCACGTAGTATATTGCCCTGTCACGTAGTATATTGCCCAGTTACGCAGTATGTTGCCCAGTGACGTAGTATATCGCACAGCAACGTAGTATGCAGCACAGAGCCGCGTAGTATATTGGCCAGTAACGTAGTATATTGCCCAGTGACGTAGTATATTGCCAAGTGACGTAGTATACAGCACAGAGCCACGTAGTATATTGCACAGCGAAGTAGTATACAGCACAGAGCCACGTAGTATATTGGCCAGTCACATAGTATATTGCCCAGCTACGTAGTATATTGCCCAGCCAGGTTTGTCACAGGTGGAAAAATAAACATATACTCACCTTTCCGAAGGCCCCTTGTAGTGCACGGCAGCTTCCGGTCCCAGCGTTGGTATGGGTGCAGGACCTGTGATGACGTCGCGGTCACATGACCGTGACATCATGGCAGGTCTTTCTAGCGCAGGTGCGCAGGGCCTGTGATGACGTCGCGGTAACATGACCGTGACGTCATGGCAGGTTCTTGTCGCGCAGGGCCTGGGATGATGTCGCGGTCACATGACCGTGACGTCATGGCAGGTCCTTCTGCCATACCATCTTTGCCACCGGAAACTGCAGCGGAAGATGGCGGCCGGCGGGAGCGGCTCAGCGGACTACAGAGGATGAGTATAGCAGGTTTATTTTTTTTAATTATTTTTAACAATACATTTTTTACTATTGATGCCGCATAGGCAGCATCAATAGTATAAAGTTGGGGACACACAGGGTTAATAGCGGCGGTAACTGAGTGTGTTACCCGCAGCATAATTCGTCCGTTACCACCGGCATTAACCCTGTGTTAGCGGTGACCAATGGGGACTATGCGGGCGACAGGCACTGACTGCGGGGAGTAAGGAGCGGCCATTCTCTTCCGGACTGTGTGCCCGTCGCTGATTGGTCCCGGCAGCCATGACAGGCAGCTGGCGATACCAATCAGTGAATGAATAACCGTGACAGAAGGACAGACAGACGGAAGTGACCCTTAGACAATTATATGGTATATAGTGGAGATATATATATATATATATACAGTGGGGCAAAAAAGTATTTAGTCAGTCAGCAATAGTGCAAGTTCCACCACTTAAAAAGATGAGAGGCGTCTGTAATTTACATCATAGGTAGACCTCAACTATGGGAGACAAACTGAGAAAAAAAAATCCAGAAAATCACATTGTCTGTTTTTTTAACATTTTATTTGCATATTATGGTGGAAAATAAGTATTTGGTCAGAAACAAAATTTCATCTCAATACTTTGTAATATATCCTTTGTTGGCAATGACAGAGGTCAAACGTTTTCTATAAGTCTTCACAAGGTTGCCACACACTGTTGTTGGTATGTTGGGGCAGATCTCCTCTAGAGCAGTGATGTTTTTGGCTTTTCGCTTGGCAACACGGACTTTCAACTCCCTCCAAAGGTTTTCTATAGGGTTGAGATCTGGAGACTGGCTAGGCCACTCCAGGACCTTGAAATGCTTCTTACGAAGCCACTCCTTTGTTGCCCTGGCGGTGTGCTTTGGATCATTGTCATGTTGAAAGACCCAGCCACGTTTCATCTTCAATGCCCTTGCTGATGGAAGGAGGTTTGCACTCAAAATCTCACGATACATGGCCCCATTCATTCTTTCATGTACCCGGATCAGTCGTCCTGGCCCCTTTGCAGAGAAACAGCCCCAAAGCATGATGTTTCCACCACCATGCTTTACAGTAGGTATGGTGTTTGATGGATGCAACTCAGTATTCTTTTTCCTCCAAACACGACAAGTTGTGTTTCTACCAAACAGTTCCAGTTTGGTTTCATCAGACCATAGGACATTCTCCCAAAACTCCTCTGGATCATCCAAATGCTCTCTAGCAAACTTCAGACGGGCCCGGACATGTACTGGCTTAAGCAGTGGGACACGTCTGGCACTGCAGGATCTGAGTCCATGGTGGCGTAGTGTGTTACTTATGGTAGGCCTTGATACATTGGTCCCAGCTCTCTGCAGTTCTTTCACTAGGTCCCCCCGCGTGGTTCTGGGATTTTTGCTCACCGTTCTTGTGATCATTCTGACCCCACGGGGTGGGATTTTGCGTGGAGCCCCAGGTCGAGGGAGATTATCAGTGGTCTTGTATGTCTTCCATTTTCTAATTATTGCTCCCACTGTTGATTTCTTCACTCCAAGCTGGTTGGCTATTGCAGATTCAGTCTTCCCAGCCTGGTGCAGGGCTACAATTTTGTTTCTGGTGTCCTTTGACAGCTCTTTGGTCTTCACCATAGTGGAGTTTGGAGTCAGACTGTTTGAGGGTGTGCACAGGTGTCTTTTTATACTGATAACAAGTTTAAACAGGTGCCATTACTACAGGTAATGAGTGGAGGAAAGAGGAGACTCTTAAAGAAGAAGTTACAGGTCTGAGAGAGCCAGAAATCTTGATTGTTTGTTTCTGACCAAATACTTATTTTCCACCATAATATGCAAATAAAATGTTAAAAAAACAGACAATTTGATTTTCTGGATTGTTTTTTCTCAGTTTGTCTCCCATAGTTGAGGTCTACCTATGATGTAAATTACAGACGCCTCTCATCTTTTTAAGTGGTGGAACTTGCACTATTGCTGACTGACTAAATACTTTTTTGCCCCACTGTATATATATATATATATGTATATATATATATATAAATACAGTTGTGGCCAAAAGTATTGACACCCCTGCAATTCTGTCAGGTAATACTCAGTTTCTTCCTGAAAATGATTGCAATCACAAATTCTTTGATACTATTATCTTCATTTATTTTGTCTTAAATGAAAAAACACAAAAGAGAATAAAGCAAAAAGCAAGACATTGATCATTTCACACAACTCCAAAAATGGGCCAGACTAAAGTATTGGCACCCTCAGCCTAATACTTGGTTGCACAACCTTTAGCCAAAATAACTGCGACCAACCACTTCCGGTAACCATCAATGAGTTTCTTACAATGCTCTGCTGGAATTTTAGACCATTCTTTGGCAAACTGCTCCAGGTCCCTGATATTTGAAGGGTGCCTTCTCCAAACTGCCATTTTTAGATCTCTCCACAGGTGTTCTATGGGATTCAGGTCTGGTCTCATTGCTGGCCACCTTAGACGTCTCCAGTGCTTTCTCTCAAACCATTTTCTGGTGCTTTTTGAAGTGTGTTTTAGGTCATTGTCCTGCTGGAAGACCCATGACCTCTGAGGGAGACCCAGCTTTCTCACACTGGGCCCTACATTATTCTGCAAAATTTGTTGGTAGTCTTCAAAATTCATAATGCCATGCACACGGTCAAGCAGTCCAGTGCCAGAGGCAGCAAAGCAACCCCAAAACATCAGAGAATCTCCACCATGTTTGACTGTAGGGACCGTGTTCTTTTCTTTGAATGCCTCTTTTTTTCTCCTGTAAACTCTATGTTGATGCCTTTGCCCAAAAAGCTCTACTTTTGTATCATCTGACCAGAGAACATTCTTCCAAAACGTTTTAGGCTTTTTCAGGTAAGTTTTGGCAAACTCCAGCCTGGCTTTTTTATGTCTCGGGGTAAGAAGTGGGGTTTTCCTGGGTCTCCTACCATACAGTCCCTTTTCATTCAGACGCCGACGGATAGTACGGGTTGATACTGTTGTACCCTCAGACTGCAGGGCAGCTTGAACTTGTTTGGATGTTAGTTGAGGTTCTTTATCCAACATCTGCACAATCTTGCGTAGAAATCTCTTGTCAACTTTTCTTTTCTGTCCACATCTAGGGAGGTTAGCCACAGTGCCATGGGCTTTAAACTTCTTGATGACACTGCGCACGGTAGACACAGGAACATTCAGGTCTTCGGAGATGGACTTGTAGCCTTGAGATTGCTCATGCTTTCTCACAATTTGGTTTCTCAAGTCCTCAGACAGTTCTTTGGTCTTCTTTCTTTTCCTCATGCTCAATGTGGTACACACAAGGACACAGGACAGAGGTTGAGTCAACTTTAATCCATGTCAACTGGCTGCAAGTGTGATTTAGTTATTGCCAACACGTGTTAGGTGCCACAGGTAAGCTACAGGTGCTGTTAATTACACAAATTAGAGAAGCATCTCATGATTTTTCGAACAGTGCCAATACTTTTGTCCACCCCCTGTTTTATTTTTGGTGTGGAATTATATCCAATTTGGCTTTAGGACAATTCTTTTTGTGTTTTTTCATTTAACACATTAAATGAAGATAATAATAACAAAGAATTTGTGTTTGCAATCGTTTTCAGGAAGAAACTGAGTATTATCTGACAGAATTGCAGGGGTGTCAATACTTTTGGCCAAAACTGTGTGTGTATACATATATATATTTTTTTGTACAATATGTTTAGCTTTGGATCATTAAATAGAAAAATCATAAAAGGCCCAAAATATTTTAATAATATATAATCTCTAAAATGCCACCAACCTGTGGCTGCACCAGAAAAAATAAAAAACAACAAAACACACTGTGAAAAAACTAGTGTAGGGGGAAGGAATATTCCCTAGATAATACCTATACTGGTGTCTGCCTATCAGCGGGGGTTGGCGCCCTAGGGGGAACGTTGTGGCGCCCCCGCTCAACGAAGGCTTACCCTGGGGTCCCTACAAAGCCCTGATGTAGCCAATGGGTCCCTCTACCCACACAATATATATAGACTAAGGGTACCCCTCATATACTAAACAGATGACACACCTATGTATAGGGAATCCTAGACCCCAGCACCGTGAATATAAAAACAAATGAGAACATGTATTAGGCTGACGGGCATGAAATGTGTAGATGGAACGCCTAGTCACTATATCTCAGAGCAGGCATTTTTATATATACTGTATATATATATATATACAGTGGGGCAAAAAAGTATTTAGTCAGTCAGCAATAGTGCAAGTTCCACCACTTAAAAAGATGAGAGGTGTCTGTAATTTACATCATAGGTAGACCTCAACTATGGGAGACAAACTGAGAAAAAAAAATCCAGAAAATCACATTGTCTGTTTTTTTAACATTTTATTTGCATATTATGGTGGAAAATAAGTATTTGGTCAGAAACCAAATTTCATCTCAATACTTTGTAATATATCCTTTGTTGGCAATGACAGAGGTCAAACATTTTCTGTAAGTCTTCACAAGGTTGCCACACACTGTTGATGGTATGTTGGCCCATTCCTCCATGCAGATCTCCTCTAGAGCAGTGATGTTTTTGGCTTTTCGCTTGGCAACACGGACTTTCAACTCCCTCCAAAGGTTTTCTATAGGGTTGAGATCTGGAGACTGGCTAGGCCACTCCAGGACCTTGAAATGCTTCTTACGAAGCCACTCCTTCGTTGCCCTGGCGGTATGCTTTGGATCATTGTCATGTTGAAAGACCCAGCCACGTTTCATCTTCAATGCCCTTGCTGATGGAAGGAGGTTTGCACTCAAAATCTCACGATACATGGCCCCATTCATTCTTTCATGTACCCGGATCAGTCGTCCTGGCCCCTTTGCAGAGAAACAGCCCCAAAGCATGATGTTTCCACCACCATGCTTTACAGTAGGTATGGTGTTTGATGGATGCCACTCAGTATTCTTTTTCCTCCAAACACGACAAGTTGTGTTTCCACCAAACAGTTCCAGTTTGGTTTCATCAGACCATAGGACATTCTCCCAAAACTCCTATGGATCATCCAAATGCTCTCTAGCAAACTTCAGACGGGCCCGGACATGTACTGGCTTAAGCAGTGGGACACGTCTGGCACTGCAGGATCTGAGTCCATGGTGGCGTAGTGTGTTACTTATGGTAGGCCTTGTTACATTGGTCCCAGCTCTCTGCAGTTCATTCACTAGGTCCCCCCGCGTGGTTCTGGGATTTTTGCTCACCGTTCTTGTGATCATTCTGACCCCACGGGGTGGGATTTTGCGTGGAGCCCCAGATCGAGGGAGATTATCAGTGGTCTTGTATGTCTTCCATTTTCTAATTATTGCTCCCACTGTTGATTTCTTCACTCCAAGCTGGTTGGCTATTGCAGATTCAGTCTTCCCAGCCTGGTGCAGGGCTACAATTTTGTTTCTGGTGTCCTTTGACAGCTCTTTGGTCTTCACCATAGTGGAGTTTGGAGTCAGACTGTTTGAGGGTGTGCACAGGTGTCTTTTTATACTGATAACAAGTTTAAACAGGTGCCATTACTACAGGTAATGAGTGGAGGAAAGAGGAGACTCTTAAAGAAGAAGTTACAGGTCTGTGAGAGCCAGAAATCTTGATTGTTTGTTTCTGACCAAATACTTATTTTCCACCATAATATGCAAATAAAATGATAAAATAACAGACAATGTGATTTTCTGGATTTTTTTTTCTCAGTTTGTCTCCCATAGTTGAGGTCTACCTATGATGTAAATTACAGACGCCTCTCATCTTTTTAAGTGGTGGAACTTGCACTATTGCTGACTGACTAAATACTTTTTTTCCCCACTGTATATATATATATATATATATATATATATATACATACTGATAGCTACACACCAAGAGCACCTGTGCAGTGGATCATAGGCAACAGTACATCCCCTGGACTAATTTATAAGTCCCACAGTGGGTATCTGCCCGATAGACAGTAACCTGTAGTGCCTAGGCGAGTGCCTATGCTATGAGCAAGAATCCCCTATCATAATCAATTGATCTTAAATAAGTCTGCACGATTGGTACTCACCGTCCGATGCCGTGCCCCTCCATCAGCCCGCTGTCATAAGTCGCCTCGACGCGTTACTATATGCCCCGTATGCTGCTCCATTATGGTTGATGGCCCCCATAAGATGCTCCATAGTATATGCCCCGTATGCTGCACCATTATGTTTGATGGCCCCCATAAGATGCTCCGTAGTATATGCCCCGTATGCTGCTCCATTATGGTTGATGACCCCCATAAGATGCTCCATAGTATATGCCTCATACGCTGCTCCATTATGGTTTATGGCCCCCATAACATGCTCCATAGTATATGCCCTGTATGCTGCTCCATTATGGTTGATGGCCCCCATAAGATGCTCCATAGTATATGCCCCGTATGCTGCTCCATGATGGTTGATGGCCCCCATAAGATGTTCCATAGTATATGCCCCGTAGGCTGCTCCATTATGGTTGATGGCCCCCATAAGATGCTCCATAGTATATGCCCGTATGTTGCTCCATTATGGTTGATGGCCCCCATAAGATGCTCCATAGTATATGCCCCGTATACTGCTCCATTATGGTTGATGGCCCTCATAAGATGCTCCATAGTATATGCCCCGTATGCTGCTCCATTATGGTTGATGGCCCCCATAACATGCTCCATAGTATATGCCCCGTATACTGCTCCATAAATGTTGATGGCCCCCATAAGATGCTCCATTGTATTGTATGCCCCGTATACTGCTCCATAAATGTTGATGGCCCCCATAAAATGCTCCATAGTATTATATGCCCTGTATGCTGCTGCGATATATTAAAAAAAAAACATACTCACCTATCGTCGCTGGGCGCCGAGTGCTGGGGGGGCCTAAGCAGGCGGGGACACCGGCGCGCTGTGGGGGTCAGGTGCCGGAGTTGCCGCTAGCTCAGGCCCCCGACACTTGCTATATTCACCTGTCCCGTTCCAGCGCTGCGTGCCGCTTCTTCCGGGTCCTCTGGCTGTGACTGTTCAGTCAGAGGGCGGCGCGCATTAAGCGCGTCATCGCGCCCTCTGAACTGAACGTCTGCGTCACAGGCAGAGGACCCGGAAGATGGAGCGGCACGCAGCGCTGGAACGGGGCTTATGCTCACCCTCCTGGCACGTCCCTGCTTCTCCGTTGGAGATCGCAGTGTGCGTTCAGTGCTTATGCATACCGCGATCTCCTGGGAGCGACACTCTGTGGGGTCCAGACTGTGCCGGCGCTTGCGCTTGCGCAGTTTATAAAGGCTTCGGACAGAGTGACGCTCCCAGCCTTATATTATAGATATATAATTCAATTTCAATTCATAGAAGCTTTATTGGCAGGACCAAACTAACATCAGTTTTGCCAAAGCACGTGTTCAGTAGGGAACAGGGAGTAGGGACTGTAGGAACGATGGATGGGGCTAAGGAAGTCCATGGCATATTATGACTGTCTTTCTCGCAGTCTATGGCACGCGCTCACATACTGCGCTGCTATCTCCACTGTGCTCTCTTCTTCCCCCAGCAGGATATATGTTTTCTTTTCCTCCTTCATGGTGCTGAAATCCGGGAAGAGATCGGAGAGTCTCCTGAAGTGAGTTTCTCTCACTGCTGAGTATTTGGGGCACTGTAGCTGGAAGTGGGTCTCATTCTCCAGGGCCTCGAGGTCACAATGTACGCACAGTCTGTCCTCCCTGGGCTTGAAGCTCTGTCTGTGCCGGCCGACCTCGATGGCCAGACTGTGGGCACTGAGTCTATAGCAGATCAGGATCTGGCGATCTCTGGGGTCCGAGAGTTTCTCCAGATATGGAGCCAGTCTGTAGTCTCTCTGTAGACTCTGGTACATGGACAGTTTCTGTGAGCTGTTGATCTCGTTCCTCCAGACATTGACGTACCTCTCCTGCCCCTCCTCTACCTTCTCCCTGATTGTGGCTTTTGTCAAGTTGTTTTGGTTGACGTTTCGGTCAGTTTACATAGTTACATAGTTATTAAGGTTGAAGGAAGACTATATGTCCATCTAGTTCAACCCATAGCCTAACCTAACATGCCCTAACATGTTGATCCAGAGGAAGGCAAAAAAAAACCATGTGGCAAAGAGTAAGCTCCACATTGGGGAAAAAAATTCCTTCCCGACTCCACATACGGCAATCAGACTAGTTCCCTGGATCAACGCCCTATCAAGGAATCTAGTGTATATACCCTGTAACATTATACTTTTCCAGAAAGGTATCCAGTCCCCTCTTAAATTTAAGTAATGAATCACTCATTACAACATCATACGGCAGAGAGTTCCATAGTCTCACTGCTCTTACAGTAAAGAATCCGCGTCTGTTATTATGCTTAAACCTTTTTTCCTCCAAACGTAGAGGATGCCCCCTTGTCCCTGTTTCAGGTCTATGATTAAAAAGATCATCAGAAAGGTCTTTGTACTGTCCCCTCATATATTTATACATTAAAATAAGATCACCCCTTAGTCTTCGTTTTTCCAAACTAAATAGCCCCAAGTGTAATAACCTATCTTGGTATTGCAGACCCCCCAGTCCTCTAATAACCTTGGTCGCTCTTCTCTGCACCCGCTCCAGTTCAGCTATGTCTTTCTTAAACACCGGAGACCAGAACTGTGCACAGTATTCTAAGTGTGGTCGAACTAGTGACTTGTATAGATGTAAAATTATATTCTCCTCATGAGCATCTATGCCTCTTTTAATGCATCCCATTATTTTATTTGCCTTTGTAGCAGCTGCCTGACACTGGCCCCTGAATATGAGTTTGTCATCCACCCATACACCCAGGTCTTTTTCATTGACGGTTTTGCCCAGAGATTTAGAATTAAGCACATAATTATACATCTTATTACTTCTACCCAAGTGCATGACCTTACATTTATCCCCATTAAAGCTCATTTGCCATTTATCAGCCCAAGCTTCTAGTTTACATAAATCATCCTGTAATATAAAATTGTCCTCCTCTGTACTGATTACCCTGCAGAGTTTAGTGTCATCTGCAAATATTGAAATTCTACTCTGAATGCCCCCTACAAGGTCATTAATAAATATGTTAAAAAGAAGAGGGCCCAATACTGACCCCTGTGGTACCCCACTGCTAACCGCTACCCAGTCCGAGTGTGCTCCATTAATAACCACCCTTTGTTTCCTATCCCTGAGCCAGCTCTCAACCCACTTGCACATATTTTCCCCTATCCCCATTATTCTCATTTTATGTATCAACCTTTTGTGTGGCACCGTATCAAAAGCTTTTGAAAAGTCCATATACACTACATCCACTGGGTTCCCTTGGTCCAATCCGGAACTTACCTCTTCATAGAAACTGATCAAATTAGTCTGACATGAACGGTCCCTAGTAAACCCGTGCTGATACTGGGTCATGAGGTTATTCCTCTTCAGATACTCCAGTATAGCGTCCCTTAGAATGCCCTCCAGGATTTTACCCACAGTAGAGGTTAAGCTTACTGGCCTATAATTTCCGAGTTCAGTTTTTGTTCCCTTTTTGAATATTGGCACCACATTTGCTATACGCCAGTCCTGTGGCACATTTCAAAAAACCTGATCTGCACATCCAAACATAGACTGAGTGTGAACAGGTGCTGAACCCAGAGTCGCCAACTCGTATATAGTTAAATAAATAGGGCAGCACACTGCAGCGCCAAAACATGCAAACTTGAAAACACGAAATTTAAACTGCATTACTGCACTAGAAATATGAAAAATGAGAGCTTTTAGCGCATAAAAATGGCCAATTTTATGTGTACCTCGTAGCCACTTTACGGCATCTCTCTTATACGAGGTCCTACTCTAAACCTACCTCGCTGAGAATAAACGTCTCCATCTGAATGGGTACATGTGAAACCTCTCCTTGGACTCAAATTCTCTCTCACTATGGAGGGGTATTGGACCTACTATAATTAAAACACCTGAAGCTAGGAGGCAGGGAGTGCACGATCAGAAGGCTAGAGAATACATTTCAAAAAACCTGATCTGCACATCCAAACATAGACTGAGTGTGAACAGGTGCTGAACCCAGAGTCGCCAACTCGTATATAGTTAAATAAATAGGGCAGCACACTGCAGCGCTAAAACATGCAAGCTTGAAAACACGAAATTTAAACTGCATTACTGCACTAGAAATATGAAAAATGAGAGCTTTTAGCGCATAAAAATGGCCAATTTTATGTGTACCTCGTAGCCACTTTACGGCATCTCTCTTATACGAGGTCCTACTCTAAACCTACCTCGCTGAGAATAAACGTCTCCATCTGAATGGGTACATGTGAAACCTCTCCTTGGACTCAAATTCTCTCTCACTATGGAGGGGTATTGGACCTACTATAATTAAAACACCTGAAGCTAGGAGGCAGGGAGTGCACGATCAGAAGGCTAGAGAATACATTTCAAAAACCCTGATCTGCACATCCAAACATAGACTGAGTGTGAACAGGTGCTGAACCCAGAGTCGCCAACTCGTATATAGTTAAATAAATAGGGCAGCACACTGCAGCGCCAAAACATGCAAACTTGAAAACACGAAATTTAAACTGCATTACTGCACTAGAAATATGAAAAATGAGAGCTTTTAGCGCATAAAAATGGCCAATTTTATGTGTACCTCGTAGCCACTTTACGGCATCTCTCTTATACGAGGTCCTACTCTAAACCTACCTCGCTGAGAATTAACGTCTCCATCTGAATGGGTACATGTGAAACCTCTCCTTGGACTCAAATTCTCTCTCACTATGGAGGGGTATTGGACCTACTATAATTAAAACACCTGAAGCTAGGAGGCAGGGAGTGCACGATCAGAAGGCTAGAGAATACATTTCAAAAAACCTGATCTGCACATCCAAACATAGACTGAGTGTGAACAGGTGCTGAACCCAGAGTCGCCAACTCGTATATAGTTAAATAAATAGGGCAGCACACTGCAGCGCCAAAACATGCAAACTTGAAAACACGAAATTTAAACTGCATTACTGCACTAGAAATATGAAAAATGAGAGCTTTTAGCGCATAAAAATGGCCAATTTTATGTGTACCTCGTAGCCACTTTACGGCATCTCTCTTATACGAGGTCCTACTCTAAACCTACCTCGCTGAGAATAAACGTCTCCATCTGAATGGGTACATGTGAAACCTCTCCTTGGACTCAAATTCTCTCTCACTATGGAGGGGTATTGGACCTACTATAATTAAAACACCTGAAGCTAGGAGGCAGGGAGTGCACGATCAGAAGGCTAGAGAATACATTTCAAAAAACCTGATCTGCACATCCAAACATAGACTGAGTGTGAACAGGTGCTGAACCCAGAGTCGCCAACTCGTATATAGTTAAATAAATAGGGCAGCACACTGCAGCGCCAAAACATGCAAACTTGAAAACACGAAATTTAAACTGCATTACTGCACTAGAAATATGAAAAATGAGAGCTTTTAGCGCATAAAAATGGCCAATTTTATGTGTACCTCGTAGCCACTTTACGGCATCTCTCTTATACGAGGTCCTACTCTAAACCTACCTCGCTGAGAATAAACGTCTCCATCTGAATGGGTACATGTGAAACCTCTCCTTGGACTCAAATTCTCTCTCACTATGGAGGGGTATTGGACCTACTATAATTAAAACACCTGAAGCTAGGAGGCAGGGAGTGCACGATCAGAAGGCTAGAGAATACATTTCAAAAAACCTGATCTGCACATCCAAACATAGACTGAGTGTGAACAGATGCTGAACCCAGAGTCGCCAACTCGTATATAGTTAAATAAATAGGGCAGCACACTGCAGCGCCAAAACATGGAAACTTGAAAACACGAAATTTAAACTGCATTACTGCACTAGAAATATGAAAAATGAGAGCTTTTAGCGCATAAAAATGGCCAATTTTATGTGTACCTCGTAGCCACTTTACGGCATCTCTCTTATACGAGGTCCTACTCTAAACCTACCTCGCTGAGAATAAACGTCTCCATCTGAATGGGTACATGTGAAACCTCTCCTTGGACTCAAATTCTCTCTCACTATGGAGGGGTATTGGACCTACTATAATTAAAACACCTGAAGCTAGGAGGCAGGGAGTGCACGATCAGAAGGCTAGAGAATACATTTCAAAAAACCTGATCTGCACATCCAAACATAGACTGAGTGTGAACAGGTGCTGAACCCAGAGTCGCCAACTCTGTGGCACAGACCCTGTTATTATGGAGTCTTTAAAGATTAAAAATAATGGTCTATCAATGACTGTACTTAATTCCTGCAGTACTCGAGGGTGTATCCCATCCGGGCCCGGAGATTTGTCAATTTTAGTGATTTTTAGACGCCGCCGCACTTCCTGCTGGGTTAAGCAGGTGACATTTAATTGGGAATTTTTATCACTAGACATTTTGTCTGCCATGGGATTTTCTTGTGTAAATACTGATGAAAAAAAGTCATTTAGCATATTGGCTTTTTCCTCATCCTCATCCACCATCTCACCCAGACTATTTTTAAGGGGGCCAACACTATCATTTTTTAGTTTCTTACTATTTATGTAGTTAAAGAATATTTTAGGATTATTTTTACTCTCTCTGGCAATGAGTCTCTCTGTCTCAATCTTTGCTGCCTTGATTTGCTTTTTACAGAATTTATTTAATTTTCTGTATTTATTTAATGCCTCCTCACTACCTACTTCCTTTAATTCTCTAAATGCTTTCTTTTTGTCACTTATTGCGCCCCTTACAGCTCTATTTAGCCATATTGGTTTCCTCCTATTTCTAGTATGTTTATTCCCATACGGTATATACTGTTCACAGGTCCTATCCAGGATGCTAATAAACATCTCCCATTTTCTTTGTGTATTTTTGTGTCTCAGGATATCGTCCCAGTTAATTGCACCAAGATCCTCTCTCATCCGTTGGAAATTTGCCCTCCTGAAGTTTAGTGTCCTTGTAACCCCTCTACTACACATCTTTTTAAAGGATACATGAAAACTTATTATTTTGTGATCGCTATTTCCCAAGTGACCCCCAACCCTTATATTTGATATACGGTCTGGCCTGTTGGTTAATATTAGGTCTAGCAGTGCCCCCTTTCTTGTTGGGTCCTGAACCAGTTGTGAAAGGTAATTGTCTCTCATAGTTGTCAAAAACCGATTACCTTTGCTGGAACTGCAGGTTTCTGTTCCCCAATCTATTTCAGGGTAGTTGAAGTCCCCCATAATAATGACTTCTCCTTGAGTCGCAGCTTCATCTATTTGCTTTACGAGGATATTCTCCATTGCTTCCATTATTTTTGGAGATTTATAACAAACCCCTATCAGTAATTTATTATTTTTTCCCCCTCCCCTTATCTCCACCCACAGGGATTCTACATTTTCATTAAATTCACCTATATTATCGCGCTGGATGGGTTTTAAGGACGATTTTACATACAGACACACCCCTCCCCCTCGCTTATCTATACGGTCATTTCTGAACAGGTTGGGTTTGGGTGAGCTGTTTCGGGGATCCTGGTTTGTGGGGACCACCTATATGTAGCATGGCTTTATGGTGATGGGAGCTTGGGTTGCTACTCTGTAGGTGAGCCTGGAAGGACAGCACCCCTTCAGGACTGCTAGGTACAGTGGGAATCTGCCCAGCTCGGCAGGCATTGTTGGTGGTGATCCGATGGACCTGGAGAAGGTGTTTACAGAATTCCAGGTGGAATATTTCTGTTGGACTGAAATCTCACTTTGACCAGTCTGGGTATGTGTGAGGGCCCCAGACTTCACTGCCGTATGGGAGGATTGGGGTGATTATGGCATCGAAAATTTTTAGGCAGAGCCTCACTGGTGGCTTCATATGGTAGAGCTTCCTTCGGATGGCATAGAAGGTTTTGCAGGCCTTGTCCTTCAGGGTCTCTATGGCTTGTTTGAAGCTCCCTGACTGGTGAATTTCCAGGCCCAGGTAGGTATATTTGTCCGTTTCTGTAAGAGCACAGTTGTTTAGCATGAATGGAAGATTCGTTCTTGGCTTTCTCTTCTGCAACACCATGATGTTGGTTTTATTTGCATTGATCGGTAGTGCCCACAAGGAGTTTAATTTCTCCAGGTTTTTCAGGTTTTCTTGGAGACCTTTCTCAGTTGGTGACAGCAGCAATAGGTCATCTGCATACAGCAAGAATTTCACCTGGGCATCATGGAGTGTGAGACCTGGTGCCCTGGAAGATTCCAGAGTGGTGGAAAGCTCATTGATGTAGATATTGAAGAGCGTTGGGCTTAGGGTGCAGCCCTGTCTGACTCCGCGGCTCTGCTGGAAATCAGCCGTTCTTCTACCATTCACACTCACACTGCAGCGGTTCTCGGTGTAGGAGCTTTTCATGACATCGTAGGTCTTTCCTCCTATTCTGCTCTCCAGCAGTTTCAATAACAGGCCTGGGTGCCACACTGAGTCAAAAGCCTTTCTGAAATCCACAAAACAAGTGTACATCTTCCAGTGCTTTGTGTTGTGGATGTGGCTCTGAATGAGGCTGTGCAGGGTGTAGATGTGGTCGGTAGTGCGATGTTTTGGCATGAACCCCACTTGGCTTTTGCTGAGGACACTATGCTTGGTGAGAAAATTAAGGATCCTTTTGTTCAGGATGCTATTGAACAGTTTCCCCAGGTTGCTGCTGACACATATTCCTCTGTAGTTGGTAGGGTCGAACCTGTCCCGACTCTTGTGAATGGGCGAGATGAGGCCTTGATTCCAGGTACGAGGAAAGTAGCCTGCACTCAGCACAATATTGAACAGTTTGACCATTGCTGCCTGTATTTCTGGTGGGCTGTATTTCAGCATTTCTGGTGGGATTCCATTGGGCCACTGGCTTTTCTACACCTTATGGAAGATATTCTCTCTGTAACTTCCTTAAGTGTGATTGGTGTATCCGGTGGGTTTTGGAAATGTTTGACTTTTTCCTCCATAGCTTTTAGTTTTTCTGTTATGTTTTTGTGTTCTTGGTTCAGTTCTTCCTTCGGGATGTCTTTGTAGAGGTCTCTGAAGTACTGAAGCCAGATATTGCCACATTGGATATGGATGTGGTTTTTCTTGTTTTTTGTGCCCATGTGGTTCCATACTTCCCAGAAGGTGTTGTCTTGGAGGGCGTCTTTCTCTGTAGATGTTATGTACAGAAGAAGTTGTCTGTGATCTGATAGGTGCGTTTGTAGGGCGACTATGAAGCCGCTGATATTTTCAATGTCCATATCTGTAATGGCGTAGTCTACTACACTCCTTCCCATATGGGAGTCTAATGTATATGTTCCTAGGGAGTCTCCCTTGGTATGGCCATTAAGAATATGAAGTACTCAACTTCTACATAGGTTCAGGATCTTTTTGCCATTTTTGTTGACTGTACTGTCGTAGCTGTTTCTCTCCATGTGTATTGAGTCATGGCTGTCAGCCTCTGCTCCAAGAATGTAGATGTTTCCATCCGTGGTCAGAAAGTCTTTTTCTCTTCCAGTTCTTGCTTTGAGGTCTCCGATCATGAGAACTTTGCCCAGGGCCTAAAAATGGGCAGGTTCTCCTTGTAAGTTCTCAAAGCTCTCTGGATTGAAGTAGGATGACTCTGGTGGTGGTATATAGATGGCGCAGACATAGAAATCAGACTGAGAGGTGAGGATGGAACTCCTGATTCTAAACCATATGTGGCTGTCTCCTCTTTTCACCAGTTTGATGTACTGGTGGAGCTCTTCTTTATGCCAGATCAATATTGTTTAATGTTCTTATTTTTCAGGGCAGGGACACAGATTTCCCTGTGTCCGATGGGCACCAGGGATTCATTTTCGGCCCTGGTCCATGTTTCTAGGAGAATCTGAATGTCTATGTTTTTCAGTATTCGTATAAAATCTGGGTTATTTTGTTTTACACCCAAACTGGATGTTCCAGCTGCTAATTTTAAGTGAAGTCATTTTTTTTATATCACTTGTGTGTGTATACTTTGTAATGAGTGTGGCTGTGTAGGACACATCGGATCTCTGACTGGTTTAGTAATGATGATCTATCCAGTCATTAGTTTCCTGCACAATGTGTTGAGCAGAGTCCTGATCTCCTCCATGTCTCTGCTCTGTATATCTCTGCTCTGGATGCCTCTGTTTTGTATGTCTCTGTGTGAGTTCGGTGGTGGTCTCTTCCATGGTGGTCTTCTCCTCTGATGGTCAGATTTTGGGTGAGGGCGTTTGTTTCCAGCTTCCTTAGATATAGTTGTGGTTTCCTGCCTTTTCATTGTTGAGGGTCTTTCCACGAGATTGTGGTTGGTGTTGGATCCAGGCCTAGGGTCCCTGTTCAGTACAATATCCTTCAGCTCTTTGGCCAGAAGGATGACCCCTAGTTTATTCAGGTGTTTGCTGTCATAGAGGTGATGGTGATTTATGGAGGGATGTTGTGCCAGAATCACTCCTGGCACAGATTTCATTCTTGCGGTTAGGTCCGTGTTGATGTTCTGGATGGTGTGGCTGGATATATCCTTTCTTGGGAGCAGAGATGACAGAATGATTTTGCTGTCAGGGAATTTTAGTTGTGCCGTCTTGCTAGTTGGGTCAATTGTCCTGAGATCTGCTGGTGCTGGTCTGGCAGATTGTTTGTGCCGGTGTGTATAATGATGGTTTTGTTGATGATGGCTTGGGTTGGTAAACCGTGGATTATTGATGACCGCTGTCACCTGTTCAATAGTTGCACAGCGGATTTTATTGACCCTTTTTCCTGGGAATAGCCACCGTGTATTTAGGTATTTCCCATTTGAGTCCATTATGAGGATGGTATCAGGACTTTGTGACGTTGTGGATATATATATATATATATATATATATATCTACTATATAATTGTCTAAGGGTCACTTCCGTCTGTCTGTCACAGATATTCATTGGTCGCGGCCTCTGTCTGTCATGGAATCCAAATCGCTGATTGGTCTTGCCAGCTGCCTGTCATGGCTGCCGCGACCAATCAGCGATGGATTAGTCCTTCCCTACTTGTTATGATCTGGTGACCTTGGAGCAGCATGAAAACTTTCACTGGAGTAGGTGGTAACTATACTGACCGCAAACTCTGATCTTAACACCACAACTAGAAGTAGCCGTGGGGTGTGCATAACAAAACCTAGACACCTCGACACAGCCGGAGGACTAAATACCCCTATAGATGGAAATAGGAATTCTATCTTGCCTCAGAGCAGAACCCCAAAGAATAGGCAGCCCCCCACAAATAATGGCTGTGAGTAGTAGAGGAAAAGACACACGCAGGCAGGAAACAGGATTTAGCAAAAGAGGCCACACTAGCTAAAATAGGAAAGGAGAGGACAGGATACTAAGCGGTCAGCATTAAAATCCTTCCAAAAATATCCACAGCAGAAAATACAAAAACTCCACCATCTAACTAAAGATGTGGAGCGTATATCTGCAACTCCAGAGAATCCAACAAGACTGGGAAAACACTGACCCAGTCTAAGCTGGACAAGAGAAAACACATGAATAGCACAGAATATAAGCACACTGCATGTGTGCCACAGAAAAAGGAACAGACATTTATCTTTGCTGAATTGGCAGCTAAGCAGGAGAAGCCAAAAATAGATCCAACACTTCACAAGAAACATTGACAACTGGAAAGGACTAATGAATCCTGCACACCTAAATATCCCAGTCAGAACTGCAATCAGCAGATACACCTGGCCAGGACTGCGACTCAGAGACAACTGCATTCCCAAGTACAACCACTGGAGGGAACCCAAAAGCAGAATTCACAACAGTACCCCCCCCCTTGAGGAGGGGTCACCGAACCCTCACCAGGGCCCCCAGGACGATCAGGATGAGCCAGATGAAAGGCACGGACCAAATCAGCAGCATGGACATCAGGGACAAAAACCCAAGAATTATCCTTCTGGCCATAACCCTTCCATTTGACAAGGTGCTGAAGCCTCTGCCTCGAAAAACGAGAATCCAAAATCTTCTCAACCACATACTCCAACTCTCCATCAACCAACACAGGGGCCGGAGGATCAACAGAGGGAACAACGGGCACCACATATTTCCGCAATAAAGATCTATGGAAGACATTATGGATAGCAAAAGAGGCCGGAAGCGCCAAACGAAAACACACCGGATTAATAATCTCAGAAATCTTATAAGGACCAATAAACCGAGGCTTAAACTTAGGGGAAGAAACCTTCATAGGAACATGACGGGAAGACAACCAGACCAGATCCCCAACCCGAAGCCGGGAACCAACACACCGACGACAGTTTGCAAAACGTTGAGCCTCCTCCTGAGACAACACCAAATTGTCCACCACATGAGCCCAAATCTGCTGCAACCTGTCAACCACAGAATCCACACCAGGACAGTCAGAAGGCTCAACCTACCCAGAAGAAAAACAAGGATGAAAACCAAAATTACAAAAGATAGGCAAAACCAAAGTAGCCGAACTGGCCCAATTATTAAGGGCAAACTCGGCCAATGGCAAGAAGGTCACCCAATCATCCTGATCAGCAGACACAAAGCATCTCAAATAAGTCTCCAAAGTCTGATTAGTTCGCTCGGTTTGGCCATTTGTCTGAGGATGAAATGCAGAAGAAAAAGACAAATCAATGCCCAGCCTAGCACAAAAGGCCCGAAAAAACCTAGAAACAAACTGGGAACCTCTGTCGGACACAATATTCTCCGGAATACCATGCAAACGAACCACATGCTGAAAAAACAACGGAACCAAATCTGAAGAGGAAGGCAATTTAGGCAAAGGCACCAAACCAAATGAACCATCTTAGAGAACCGGTCACAAACAACCCAGATAACAGACATCTTCTGGGAGACCGGAAGATCAGAAATAAAATCCAACAAAATATGCGTCCAGGGCCTCTCAGGGACTGGCAATGGCAAAAGCAACCCACTAGCACGGGAACAACAAGGCTTGGCCCGCGCACAAGTCCCACAGGACTGCACAAAAGAATGAACATCACGCGACAAAGAAGGCCACCAAAAGGACCTACCAACCAAGTCTCTGGTACCAAAAATGCCAGGATGACCAGCCAACACGGAGCAGTGAACCTCAGAAATCACTCTACTAGTCCATCTGTCAGGAACAGACAGTTTCCCCACAGAACAGCGGTCAGGTTTGTCAGCCTGAAATTCCTGAAGAACCCGTCGTAAATCAGGGGAAATGGTAGAAAGGACCACCCCTTCTTTCAGAATACCTACCGGTTCTAAGACCTCAGGAGAATCAGGCAAAAAACTCCTAGAGAAGGCATCTGCCTTAATATTCTTAGAACCCGGAAGGTACGAGACCACGAAATCAAAACGGGAAAAAAACAAGGACCATCGAGCCTGTCTAGGATTCAGCCGTTTGGCAGACTCGAGGTAAATCAAATTCTTATGATAGTCAATACCACAATACGGTGCTTAGCTCCCTCAAGCCAATGTCGCCACTCCTCAAACGGCCACTTCATAGCCAACAACTCCCGATTGCCGACATCATAATTGCGTTCAGCAGGCGAAAACTTACGGGAAAAGAAGGCACACGGTTTCATTAAGGAACCAACAGGATCCCTCTGAGACAAAACGGCCCCTGCCCCAATCTCAGAAGCGTCAACCTCAACCTGAAATGGAAGAGAAACATCCGGTTGGCGCAACACCGGAGCAGAAGTAAATCGACGTTTAAGCTCCTGAAAGGCAGAGACAGCCGCAGAGGACCAATTCGCCACATCAGCGCCTTTCTTCGTCAAATCGGTCAAGGGTTTAACCACGCTGGAAAAATTAGCAATGAAACGGCGATAAAAATTTGTAAAACCCCAAAATTTCTGAAGGCTCTTCACGGATGTGGGCTGAATCCAATCACGAATGGCCTGAACCTTAACCGGATCCATCTCTATAGACGAGGGAGAAAAAATAAAGCCCAAAAAAGAAACCTTCTGCACCCTATAGAGACACTTAGACCCTTTCACAAACAAAGCATTGTCACGAAGGATCTGAAATACCATCCTGACCTGTTGCACATGAGACTCCCAATCATCGGAAAAAATCAAAATATCATCCAAATATACAATCAAGAATTTATCAAGATAAGTCCGGAAGATATCATGCATGAAGGACTGAAAAACAGATGGAGCATTAGAGAGTCCGAATGGCATCACAAGGTATTCAAAATGGCCTTCGGGCGTGTTAAACGCAGTTTTCCATTCATCACTCTGCTTAATACGAACAAGATTATATGCCCCCCGAAGGTCAATCTCCGTAAACCAACTAGCTCCCTTAATCCTAGCAAACAAATCGGAAAGCAAAGGTAAAGGGTATTGAAACTTGACCGTGATCTTATTCAAGAGGCGATAATCAATACAGGGTCTCAAGGAACCATCTTTTTTAGCAACAAAAAAGAACCCCGCTCCCACCGGTGAAGAAGATGGTTGAATATGCCCTTTCTCCAAAGACTCCTTAATATAGCCCCGCATGGCGGTATGTTCAGGCACAGACAGGTTGAAAAGTCGACCCTTAGGAAACTTACAGCCTGGAATCAAGTCAATAGCACAATCGCAGTCCCTGTGCGGTGGAAGGAAACTGGACTTGGGCTCATCGAATACATCCTGAAAATCAGACAAAAACTCTGGAATTTCAGAAGAGGAAGAAGAGGAGATTGACATCAAAGGAACATCATTATGAACCGCCTGACTACCCTAACTTGTCACAGACATGGACTTCCAATCCAACACATGATTATGTACCTGCAACCACAGAAAACCCAGCACGATAGCATCATGCAAATTATGCAACACCAGAAATCGACAATCTTCCTGATGGGCTGGAGCCATGCGCATGGTCACCTGTGTCCAAAACTGGGGCTTATTTTTAGCCAAGGGTGTAGCATCAATGCCCCTTAAAGGAATAGGGTTCTGCAAAGGCTGCAAGGGAAAACCACAACGCTTGGCAAACTCAAAGTCCATTAAGTTCAAGGCGGCACCTGAATCCACAAATGCCATGAGAGAAAATGATGACAATGAGCAGATCAAGGATACAGATAACAAAAATTTAGGTTGTACAGTACTGATGGTAAATTGAACTGGCGATCCTCTTTGTCCGCTTAGGGCAGACAGAAATGACATGAGAAGCGTCGCCACAATAATAACACAACCTATTCTGACGTCTGAAACCTTGTCGTTCCGTTCTAGACAGAATCCTATCACACTGCATTGGCTCTGGAATTTGCTCTGAGGATAACGCCACAGCGCGCACAGTTCTGCGCTCCCGCAAGCGTCGGTCAATCTGAATGGCCAGAGACATAGAATCACTCAGACCGGAAGGTGTGGGAAACCCCACCATAACATCTTTAACGGATTCAGAAAGACCCTTTATGAAAATTGCCACCAAAGCATCATTATTCCATTTAGTCAACACAGACCATTTTCTGAATTTCTGACAATACAATTCTGCCGCCTCTTGACCCTGAGACAGGGCCAACAAGGTCTTCTCAGCTTGATCCACAGAATTAGGTTCATCATATAATAATCCCAAAGCCTGAAAAAAGGAGTCTACATTAAGCAAAGCCGGATTCCCAGATTCCAGGGAAAATGCCCAATCCTGCGGGTCGCCACGCAGCAGGGACATGACGATTTTAACCTGCTGAATGGAGTCACCGGAGGATCGAGGTCTCAAAGCAAAAAACAGTTTACAGTTGTTTTTAAAACTCAAAAATCTGGACCTGTCACCAAAAAACAAATCAGGAGTAGGAATCTTCGGTTCTAAAACAGGAGTCTGAACAATATAATCAGAAATACCCTGCACCCTAGCAGCAAGCTGGTCTACACGAGAATCTAATTCCTGAACATTCATGCTAGCACAAGGCTCTTCAGCCACCAGAGATAAAGAGGGAGGAGAAGACAAAGTAGACTGAAGAAAAAAAATGGCTCAAGACCTTTCTTCCCTTCTTCTGAGATGCATTTAACTCATTATGGGCCAGTTGTGCTGTTATGATCTGGTGACCTTGGAGCAGCATGAAAACTTTCACTGGAGTAGGTGGTAACTATACTGACCGCAAACCCTGATCTTAACACTGCAACTAGAAGTAGCCGTGGGGTGTGCCTAACAAAACCTAGATACCTCGACACAGCCGGAGGACTAAATACCCCTATAGATGAAAATAGGAATTCTACCTTGCCTCAGAGCAGAACCCCAAAGAATAGGCAGTTCCCCACAAATAATGACTGTGAGTAGTAGAGGAAAAGACACACGCAGGCAGGAAACAGGATTTAGCAAAAGAGGCCACACTAGCTAAAATAGGAAAGGAGAAGACAGGATACTAAGCGGTCAGTATTAAAATCCTTCCAAAAATATCCACAGCAGAAAATACAAAAACTCCACCATCTAACTAAAGATGTGGAGCGTATATCTGCAACTCCAGAGAATCCAACAAGACTGGGAAAACACTGACACAGTCTAAGCTGGACAAGAGAAAACACATGAATAGCACAGAATATAAGCACACTGCATGTGTGCCACAGAAAAAGGAACAGACACTTATCTTTGCTGAATTGGCAACTAAGCAGGAGAAGCCAGAAATAGATCCAACACTTCACAAGAAACATTGACAACTGGAAAGGACTAATGAATCCTGCCAAAGGAGAATAAATAGCAACAATACCTATACAAACCTAGATCTATCTATATACATGTGCACCGGTAATTTATGAGTCATATGGTTCCTATATAGCAGAAGACATAGACCGTAGCCAGACGTACAGACCACATGAACGGAGCTAATAAAAAAAAAAAGCTTTTTTGGAAGTGCATTTGAACAGCAAGGTGGATTGCTGTTGAGGGGAACTAGAAAAAAAAATCTATAAATCTTCAGCATAACGAGTGTGAGCAAGCTGAGTGTGAGCTGAGTGTAAGTGTGGACGGCGGTAAGTGTGACTTGTGATTCAGTGACTTTGGAGTCAGGGAGTTTTGAAGGGAGGAATTACTGAATTGCTGTCTGTTTTGTATTAATACTTTGTATTTATTTATTTATTTTTTTATTATTTAACTTTTCTGTCTGGTGCAATCCCCATTAGGAAATGTGCTCCACGATTGTTAATGCCATCCAGTGCACGTCTTGCCACATGTATGCAGTCCTTGAGCAGCCGATCGAGGGTGCATACTGCTGTGCGAGATGTGAGCACGTTGTGCATTTGGAAACCCAGATTCTGACTCTAAATGTGCAGCTGGCAACACTGAGATCCATTGACAATATGGAGAGGAGTCTTCTGCTCACGGAGCAGACGCTCAATGGGACAGATGAGGGGGGATGGTAGGATGGAGCTGCAGGAAGGTGAAGTAGCAAGCTGGGTGACAGTTAGGAAGCGGGGTAGAGGGAAGAGTGCCAGGGAGGCTAGTCCTGGTCTGGAACACCCCAATAAGTTTGCTAAGTTAACAGATGAGGGGGGTGCCAGTACAGGGGTAGCACTGCTGCAGCCAGGCATGTCCTCTGAAAGCCGGGGGAGTGACTGCTCCAGTAAGGAGGGAAATAGGAGAGCAGGGCAAGCCAGACAGGTGCTGGTAGTGGGGGACTCAATTATTAGGGGAACAGATAGGGCAATCTGTCACAAAGACAGGGATTGTCGAACAGTGTGCTGCCTACCTGGCGCTCGAGTCCGACACATCGCTGATCGGGTGGACAGATTATTGGGAGGGGCTGGTGAGGACCCAGCGGTCATGGTGCACATTGGCACAAATGACAAAGTTAGAGGTAGGTGGAAGGTCCTTAAAGATGATTTCAGGGAATTAGGCTGCAAGCTGAAAGCAAGGACCTCCAACGTGGTATTCTCCGAAATACTGCCTGTACCACGTGCCACGCCAGAGAGGCAACGGGAGATTAGGGAGGTTAATAAGTGGCTCAAGAATTGGTGTAGGAAGGAGGGGTTTGGGTTCCTGCAGAACTGGGCCGACTTCTCAGTTGGCTACAGGCTCTACGCTAGGGATGGACTGCACCTCAATGGGGAAGGTGCAGCTGTGCTGGGGGAGAAAATGGCTAGAAGGTTGGAGGATTGTTTAAACTAGGGATTGGGGGGAGGGTATTCAATTTATAGGAGGGGAAGATAGTGCAGACAGAGACCTGGGCACAAATAAGGAAGATGGGGGTGGCGGTGGCATGGGGGGTGGGGTTAGAACAGTTAATTATTTAAGAAAGAGTAGAGGTACAGAGAGGAACATCAAGTGCATGTATACTAATGCCAGAAGCCTCGCCAACAAAATGGACGAATTAGAACTGATGTTGTTGGAGCATAATTATGACATGGTGGGGATATCTGAGACATGGCTGGATGAGAGCCATGACTGGGCTGTTAACTTGCAGGGCTATAGTCTGTTCAGAAATGACCGTACAGATAAGCGAGGGGGAGGGGTGTGTCTATATGTAAAATCGTCCTTAAAACCCAGCCGGCGTGATAATATAGGTGAATTTAATGAAAATGTAGAATCCCTGTGGGTGGAGATAAGGGGAGGGGGAAAAAATAATAAATTACTGATAGTGGTTTGTTATAAATCTCCAAAAATAATGGAAGCAATGGAGAATATCCTCGTAAAGCAAATAGATGAAGCTGCGACTCAAGGAGAAGTCATTATTATGGGGGACTTCAACTACCCTGAAATAGATTGGGGAACAGAAACCTGCAGTTCCAGCAAAGGTAATCGGTTTTTGACAACTATGAGAGACAATTACCTTTCACAACTGGTTCAGGACCCAACAAGAAGGGGGGCACTGCTAGACCTAATATTAACCAACAGGCCAGACCGCATAGCAAATATAAGGGTTGGGGGTTACTTGGGAAATAGTGATCACAAAATAATAAGTTTTCATGTATCCTTTAAAAAGATGTGTAATAGAGGGGTTACAAGGACACTAAACTTCAGGAGGGCAAATTTCCAACGGATGAGAGAGGATCTTGGTGCAATTAAATGGGACGATATCCTGAGACACAAAAATACACAAAGAAAATGGGAGACGTTTATTAACATCCTGGATAGGACCTGTGCACAATATATACCGTATGGGAATAAACATACTAGGAATAGGAGGAAACCAATATGGCTAAATAGAGCTGTAAGGGGCGCAATAAGTGACAAAAAGAAAGCATTTAGAGAATTAAAGGAAGTAGGTAGTGAGGAGGCATTAAATAAATACAAAAAATTAAATAAATTCTGTAAAAAGCAAATCTAGGCAGCAAAGATTGAGACAGAAAGAGTCATTGCCAGAGAGAGTAAAAATAATCCCAAAATATTATTTAACTACATAAATAGTAAGAAACTAAAAAATGATAGTGTTGGCCCCCTTAAAAATAGTCTGGGTGAAATGGTGGATGAGGATGAGGAAAGAGCCAATATGCTAAATGACTTTTTTTCATCAGCATCTACACAAGAAAATCCCATGGCAGACAAAATGACTAGTGATAAAAATTCCCCATTAAATGTCACCTGCTTAACCCAGCAGGAAGTGCGGCGGCGTCTAAAAATCACTAAAATTGACAAATCTCGGGGCCCGGATGGGATACACCCTCGAGTACTGCAGGAATTAAGTACAGTCATTGATAGACCATTATTTTTAATCTTTAAAGACTCCATAATAACAGGGTCTGTACCACAGGACTGGCGTATAGCAAATGTGGTGCCAATATTCAAAAAGGGGACACAAACTGAACTCGGAAATTATAGACCAGTAAGCTTAGCCTCTACTGTGGGTAAAATCCTGGAGGGCATTCTAAGGGATGCTATACTGGAGTGTCTGAAGAGGAATAACCTCATGACCCAGTATCAGCACGGGTTTACTAGGGACCGTTCATGTCAGACTAATTTGATCAGTTTCTATGAAGAGGTAAGTTCCGGACTGGACCAAAGGAACCCAGTAGATGTAGTGTATATGGACTTTTCAAAAGCTTTTGATACGGTGCCACAAAAAAGGTTGATACATAAAATGAGAATAATGGGGATAGGGGAAAATATGTGTAAGTGGGTTGAGAGCTGGCTCAGGGATAGGAAACAAAGGGTGGTTATAAATGGAGCACACTCGGACTGGGTCGCGGTTAGCAGTGGGGTACCACAGGGGTCAGTATTGGGCCCTCTTCTTTTTAACATATTTATTAATGACCTTGTAGGGGGCATTCAGAGTAGAATTTCAATATTTGCAGATGACACTAAACTCTGCAGGGTAATCAATACAGAGGAGGACAATTTTATATTACAGGATGATTTATGTAAACTAGAAGCTTGGGCTGGTAAATGGCAAATGAGCTTTAATGGGGATAAATGTAAGGTCATGCACTTGGGTAGAAGTAATAAGATGTATACCGTATTTTTCCGACCATAAGATGCACTTTTTTTCCTCCAAATTTGGGAGGAAAGTGTGGGTGCGTCTTATGGTACGGATGTAGCATGTGGGGAGGGGGGCAGCAGTGAGTGGGATCGCACTGTTATCCCACTTCAGGATGTCCCCGCTGCCCAGAATCAGCGCTGGAGAAACCATGTGCTCCCGATGATTAAGTGCAGTGAATATTCATTAGCGGCTCCCCGCCCACCTATCAGCTGAGCGGTGAGCCGGGAGCAGCAAATGCTTAAGCAGGGACACACATGGCTTCTCCAGCGCTGATTCCTGCAGCAGCTGGGCAGGTCTGTGTGTCCGGGGGAGAGGAGGCAGCAGCAGGGGCCAAGGGAGAGAGGAGATGGCTGCATACCTGCCTGCCATGCCTGGGCTGGACGCTGAGTTCTGTGCAGGAGGACCTGTGATGATGTCAGGAGTGGTCGGGCTGGAGCATCACATGGCAGCTCAGAGCCCTCCCTCTTCTTGACATCATCACAGGTCCTTCAGGCTCTCCAGTCTCCACTAGAATCTGCAGCTTCCTCATAACCTGTGCTGTGGAAAGGAAACGAGGGACTGCTCTGGGTACAGTAATGGGATGCTCTAGCTTTAACCTCACCATAGTGTGGCTGGCTGCCACATTTAAGAGGTTAGTCTTTACAAAACACAATAAAGCACTCTGCCACTCCTTTGGTGAACTATAACTCCCAGCATGTCATAGGATCTGCAGGACATGCTGGGAGTTATAGTTCTCCCATGTGTGAGGAAGTGACCGGTGTCATATGCGAGGGTCGCTATGTGTCCCCCAGGATGTGCTTAGAAGCATATTAGATCCGCTGGAGTGCCCTGTGCTCACAGCAGGTTGCCTGTGAGGCCCAGGGAAGAATAAAAGTAAGTGTGAACTGGGTCAAGTTATTTGTCCCAGAATTTATTCAGGAAAACCTGGTATGGGCTTTTATTTTGAAACGGACTGCAGGATGGTAGTGGGGCCGGTCCGTTTCCTCCAGCCCAGATCTTATAGTGGCCCATGGCCATAGAATCTGGAGGATAGAAAAAAAAAACCCAGCAAGAGAGTTTGGATGTGTCAGTCTGGTCTGGGATTCAGACCTAGCAGGAGGCTTGTGCAGAGCTCCTTCCGTGTGGAGAAACACGGGCCAGGCAGAGCCTGAAAAGCCAGACACCCCAGCGTACACGGGGGTGTAATACGCTCACGGCAGCGGACTGTGGACTGTTGTTATTTTTCCCGGCTGCATACCGAAGGACTTGTTTGTTTTCTTTTCCGGTTTGTCAGTATGCGGTGAAATAAACAAGACTTTATTTGAACTTTATATGGGTCACTGCCTATTCACTGCACAGCAAGGACATCGCTACATCACAATTGGTTGGAGAATGCGGAGCAGTGTGAATTGAGGCATACCCCAACGCCATTTGCATGTCTGTTATTAAGCCGGCTACATTGCAATTCAGGCCTACAGACAAAATGGAGGAGATCCTGAGGCAGCTAGTCCTCACACAGCAACAACAGCAACAAACTAATAATCTGTTGCTGCAGCAAATTACAGCCCTGCGAGAGGCACCTCCAGCACCGACCCCGGAACATCGCGATGCCCGTGACAAGGTCCGCTCCGCTTTGAGGAAATTGAGTCCGGAAGATGACGTGGAAGCTTTCCTCACCGTCTATGAGCGCAAGGCAGAACGGGAGAATCTGCCAGCAGCACAGTGGGCTGAAGTTGTGGCTCCGTTCTTGAGGGGTGATGCGCTAAAGGCCTACTTTGACCTCAGTCGGGAGGATGCCCAGGACTATTCCAAGTTAAAAGGTGAGATCCTTGCCTGACTGGGGGTTAATACTTAGGTGAGGGCTCTGCCAGCGGCCATTCAGCGTTGGGTGGGTCAAGGGGACCCGGGTACCCTAGACCAGGTTGTAGGCCTGGTAGAGCGATATAAGGCCACCCAGGACTTTATACGGGACACTGCTCCGCTTCGGCTGTCACGTAAGGCTCCGCCAGCTCAGGAGTCTGAGAAAAGTCCACGGCCCTCCACTGGGACAAGACCGGACCGAGTCCGTGCTGAGGGGTTGTCTCGGAAAGAGAGTGACCACAGACCTGTGTCCCCTAAACTGGCTCCAAGGTTACCTCGTGCCACAGTCATTACGTGTTGGCGGTGCCAAGAACCTGGACATGTGGTTGCTAATTGTCCCCTAACAACAGAACCCATGGACTGCGGGTATACCCGCCGCGTGTCTATGTATGCCCAGCCAGTCTGCATTGCCACTACAGACCCTGCCAGTACCGAACCTCAGCTGTGCAGAGTGCTCGTTAACGGGTACCAAACGGATGCTCTCTTGGACTCGGGGAGCTTGGTGACCCTGGTACACGGGTCCTTGGTTGCTGGGGACAGTCCTATTGGACGAAAGGTGGGGGTAGTGTGCATACATGGGGACCTCCGAGAGTACCCGACTGCGGAGGTCACGTTCTCTACCCCATGTGGAGAGATAAAACATGTGGTGGGAGTGGTAAAAACTCTTCCGTATGGGACTGTGCTGGGTAGAGACTTACCGTTGTTCTGGTCCCTCTGGGAGACCAGAGTTAACCCTCTCAGGGTAAAAAGCATTCCGGGTGCAGAACCCGAAGATCCCGAGTCAGGGATACCTGCCGTAGGGGTCGCCACGATAGGGACAGTGTGTAATCCCGATAGGTTTCCCCTAGAGGTATTGGCAGGGGAAGTGGAAGAGAATCCACCAATTCATGAGCTGGAGGTGTCACCTGGTAAGTTTGGGACTGCCTAGCTCCAGGATCCCACTCTGACCCGGGCAAGGGAAAGAGTAATCGAGGTAAATGGGGTGGCACAACAACCTGGTGCAGAAATGGAGTTTCCCCGGATGGCGGTCATCCAGGAGTTACTGTACAGGGTTGATAAAATCCGGGATGAGGTGGTGGAACAACTGGTAGTGCCCCAACCCTATCGTCGGGCGGTGCTCGACATGGCTCACACTCACATGTTGGGGGGGCACTTGGGGGCCAAAAAGACGTTAGAGCGCATATTACAGAGGTTCTTTTGGCCTGGTGTCTACGCTGAGGTTACAAAGTACTGTGACACTTGTCCTGAGTGTCAACTAACCTCACCCACCACAAACTACCGGAGTCCGTTAGTACCTCTGCCCATCATAGAAGTACCCTTTGAGCGGATAGCGATGGATCTGGTGGGACCAATAGTAAAATCCGCCCGGGGCCATCAGCACATATTAGTAGTCGTAGACTACGCCACCCGGTATCCAGAGGCGATACCGCTCCGGCACACTTCGGCTAAACTAATAGCCCGTGAACTGTTTGCCATGTTTTGTCGTCTTGGGCTCCCCAAGGAGATCCTTACAGATCAGGGAACCCCTTTTATGTCTAAAGTGACTAGGGAGCTATGTAAATCGCTCCAAATTAAACAGTTGCGTACGTCAGTGTACCATCCACAAACCGATGGGTTGGTCGAGAGGTTTAATAAGACCCTCAAGGCCATGCTCAAAAAGGTGGTCGCCAAGGATGGGAAGGATTGGGATATGTTATTGCCATATTTAATGTTCGCCATACGCGAGGTACCGCAGGCGTCCACGGGGTTCTCCCCATTTGAGCTATTGTATGGCAGGCACCCGAGGGGGCTGCTGGATGTAGCCAAAGAGACATGGGAACAGGAGCCCACTCCACATAAGAGTGTTATCGAGTATGTGGCAAGTATGCAGGATCGGATTGCAGTCGTGCAACCCATCGTAAAGGAGTATCTGTTGGATGCCCAGGCCGCTCAGAGCCATACCTATAATAAAAGGGCCACGGTCAGGTCCTTTAAAGAAGGAGACCGGGTGTTGGTACTAGTGCCCACCCCAGAGAGTAAACTCATGGCCAAGTGGCAAGGGCCGTATGAGATACGGGGAAAGGTGGGGGAAGTGAATTACAAAGTGTACCAACCCGGGAAAAGAAAACCCGAGCAGTTGTACCATGTAAACCTGCTAAAGGCCTGGAAGGACCGAGAATGTTTGGTCACAGATGCAACTACGGTCATACAATCGGAGGTCCCTCTGGCCCTGGCCAAGGACACAGCCAGGTGTGAGGTAAAAGTCAATGATGCCCTCACAAAACAGCAGCGGCGGGAGGCTCGAGCTTTGGTACAGCAGAATATGGATGTATTCTCAGAGCTGCCGGGGCGAACCTTAGTGATTCAGCATGACATTGTCACTGAGCCCCGGGTAAAGGTGCGGATGAAACCGTACCGAGTGCCAGAAGCCTGAAGGCAAGCCATCGCGGCCGAGGTAAAGCAAATGCTTCAGTTGGGAGTCATTGAGGAGTCCCGAAGTGAGTGGGCTAGCCCCATTGTACTTATACCAAAACCTGATGGGTCATTACGCTTCTGTAATGACTTTATGAAGTTAAATGAAGTGTCAAAATTTGACCTGTATCCCATGCCACGGGTGGACGAGCTAATTGAGAGACTGGGGAAGGCCCAGTACTTCACCACGCTGGATCTCACGAAAGGTTACTGGCAGGTTCCCTTAACAGAGTCAGCGAAGGAAAAGACTGCTTTTATAACCCCAGAGGGTCTCTTTCAATACATTGTCTTACCTTTTGGGTTACATGGGGCTCCGGCCACATTCCAGAGGCTGATGGACATTGTGTTAACACCACATAGAGATTACGCATCGGCCTATTTGGATGACATAGTCATCTTTAGTACCGACTGGGATACCCATCTGTCCCAGGTACAAGCAGTGCTAGAGTCTCTTAGAGCCGCAGGGTTAACAGCAAACCCAAAGAAATGTGCGATAGGTCTCACGGAAGCCCGGTACTTGGGATACGTGATCGGCCGGGGGGTTATCAAACCTCAAGTGAACAAAATTGAGGCCATTCAAAACTGGCCCAAGCCCTTAAGTTCCAAACAAGTGAGGGCATTCCTTGGCATCATTGGGTATTACCGTCGGTTTATACCCAATTTTGCTGGTAAATCGGCTTCCCTAACGGACCTGTTAAAAGGGAAGAAAACGGTGATGGTCAAGTGGAATCCTCAAGCAGAGGAAGCGTTCCAGTCTCTGAAGTCGGCGTTGTGTGGACAGCCGGTCCTCATCAGCCCCGACTTCAAGAAAACCTTTATTGTGCAAACCGATGCCTCAGAGGTAGGCTTAGGAGCGGTGCTGTCGCAAGAGGTGAATGGGGATGAGCATCCAGTCACCTATTTAAGCAGGAAACTGACCCCAGCAGAGAAAAATTATAGCGTAGTTGAGAAGGAGTGCTTGGCGATCAAATGGGCCTTGGAGTCCCTACGCTACTATTTGCTCGGGCGTCAATTTCAGTTGGTAACAGACCATTCACCCCTTGTCTGGATGAGAAATGCAAAGGAAAGGAATGCCCGAGTCACCAGATGGTTCTTGTCCCTACAAAATTTCAGCTTCTCTGTGGAACATCGGGCTGGGAAATGCAGATGCCCTGTCACGGGCACCATGTATGCTGACAAATGTTCAACCCCACAAGTCTGATCAGAGGGGGGGGTATGTGAGGCAGTGACCAGTGTCATATGCGAGGGTCGCTATGTGTCCCCCAGGATGTGCTTAGAAGCATATTAGATCCGCTGGAGTGCCCTGTGCTCACAGCAGGTTGCCTGTGAGACACAGGGAAGAATAAAAGTAAGTGTGAACTGGGTCAAGTTATTTGTCCCAGAATTTATTCAGGAAAACCTGGTATGGGCTTTTATTTTGAAACGGACTGCAGGATGGTAGTGGGGCCGGTCCGTTTCCTCCAGCCCAGATCTTATAGTGGCCCATGGCCATAGAATCTGGAGGATAGAAAAAAAAACCCAGCAAGAGAGTTTGGGTGTGTCAGTCTGGTCTGGGATTCAGACCTAGCAGGAGGCTTGTGCAGAGCTCCTTCCGTGTGGAGAAACACGGGCCAGGCAGAGCCTGAAAAGCCAGACACCCCAGCGTACACGGGGGTGTAATACGCTCACGGCAGCGGACTGTGGACTGTTGTTATTTTTCCCGGCTGCATACCGAAGGACTTGTTTGTTTTCTTTTCCGGTTTGTAAGTATGCTGTGAAATAAACAAGACTTTATTTGAACTTTATATGGGTCACTGCCTATTCACTGCACAGCAAGGACATCGCTACATCACACATGGGATTTTAAAGCAGCACTCCAGTGTTATTTTGCTGTGCTGGAGTGGTGCTTTAAATATAAGCCCTGTGCCCCCATTCTTATACTCACCCTCCAGCATCTTCATACAATACTTTACAGACACCACACTGGTCCCGCAGCTTCCAACATAATAACATACTATTATATATAATAACACCACATATAATAGTATGTCATTTATGTTATTAAATATTTTACCACATTTTTTAGCTTCAAATATTTTTTTTCCCTATTTTCCACCTCTAAAACCTGGGTGCGCCTTATAGTCCGGTGCGTCTTATAGTCCGAAAAATACGGTAATTATGTGCTTAATTCTAAAACTCTGGGCAAAACCATCAATGAAAAAGACCTGGGTGTATGGGTGGATGACAAACTCCTATTCAGTGGCCAGTGTCAGGCAGCTGCTACAAAGGCAAATAAAATAATGGGATGCATTAAAAGAGGCATAGATGCTCATGAGGAGAACATAATTTTACCTCTATACAAGTCACTTGTTCGACCACACTTAGAATACTGTGCACAGTTCTGGTCTCCGGTGTATAAGAAAGACATAGCTGGACTAGAGCGGGTGCAGAGAAGAGCGACCAAGGTTATTAGAGGACTGGGGGGTCTGCAATACCAAGATAGGTTATTACACTTGGGGCTATTTAGTTTGGAAAAACGAAGACTAAGGGGTGATCTTATGTTAATGTATAAATATATGAGGGGACAGTACAAAGACCTTTCTGATGATCTTTTTAATCATAGACCAGAAACAGGGACAAGGGGGCATCCTCTACGTTTGGAGGAAAAAAGGTTTAAACATAATAACAGACGCGGATTCTTTACTGTAAGAGCAGTGAGACTATGGAACTCTCTGCCGTATGATGTTGTAATGAGTGATTCATTACTTAAATTTAAGAGGGGACTGGATACATTTCTGGAAAAGTATAATGTTACAGGGTATATACACTAGATTCCTTGATAGGGCGTTGATCCAGGGAACTAGTCTGATTGCCGTATGTGGAGTTGGGAAGGAATTTTTTTTCCCCAAGGTGGAGCTTACTCTTTGCCACATGGGTTTTTTTTGCCTTCCTCTGGATCAACATGTTAGGGCAAGTTAGGTTAGGCTATAGGTTGAACTAGATGGACTGAAAGTCTTCCTTCAACCTTAATAACTATGTAACTATGTAATATCCCAGTCAGAACTGCAATCAGCAGATACACCTGGCCAGGACTGCGACTCAGAGACAACTGCATTCCCACCTACAACCACTGGAGGGAACCCAAAAGCAGAATTCACAACACCCACTCCCCTGCAGTCAGTGCCCGGCACCCCGCTCCATGCTCCCCACAGTCACCGCTCACACAGAGTTAATGCCAGCGGTAATGGACCGCGTTATGCCGCGGGTAACTCACTCCGTTACCGCCGCTATTAATCCTATGTGACCAAGTTTTTACTATTGATGCTGCCTATGCAGCGTCAATAGTAAAAAGATCTAATGTTAAAAATAATTTTAAAAAAATAAAAAATCATCATATACTCAGCCTCCGGCGCCTTTCCTGCTCCTCGCGACGCTCCGGTGACCGCTCCAGCAAGGTGGCAGGTTCCGGTGCTAAGGATGATATGCGACAAGAACCTACAATGACGTCACGGTCATGTGACCGCGACATCATCACAGGTCCTGCGCGCCTACGCGAGAAGGACCTGCCATGACGTCACGGTCATGTGACCTCGACGTCATCACACCCTGGGACCAGAAGCTGCCGCGTGCACCGCGCACAGGTGACAGAACTACAAGGGGCCCTCGGATCGGAAGGTGAGTATATGTTTATTTTTTTATTTTTTAACCTGTGACATACATGGCTGGGCAATATACTACGTGGCTCTGTGCTGTATACTACGTCACTGGGTAATATACTACGTAACTGGGCAATATACTTCGTGGCTGGGCAATATGCTCTGTGCTGTATACTACGTCGCTGGGCAATATACTACGTGGCTGGGCAATATACTACGTGACTGGGCAATATGCTACGAGGGCTGTGCAATATACTACGTGACTGGGCAATATACTACGTGACTGGGCCATATACTGCGTGGCTGGGCAATATACTACGTGACTGGGCAATTAGTACGTGGCTGGGCAATATACTACGTGGCCCTGTGCTGTATACTACGTCGCTGGGCAATATACTACTTGGCTGGGCAATGTACTACGAGACATGCATATTCTAGAATAAACGATGCGTTAGAATCGGACCACCATCTAGTAAGTGTATGTATATATATATATATATATATATACAGTGGGGCAAAAAAGTATTTAGTCAGTCAGCAATAGTGCAAGTTCCACCACTTAAAAAGATGAGAGGCGTCTGTAATTTACATCATAGGTAGACCTCAACTATGGGAGACAAACTGAGAAAAAAAAATCCAGAAAATCACATTGTCTGTTTTTTAACATTTTATTTGCATATTATGGTGGAAAATAAGTATTTGGTCAGAAACAAAATTTCATCTCAATACTTTGTAATATATCCTTTGTTGGCAATGACAGAGCTCAAACGTTTTCTGTAAGTCTTCACAAGGTTGCCAAACACTGTTGTTGGTATGTTGGCCCATTCCTCCATGCAGATCTCTTCTAGAGCAGTGATGTTTTTGGCTTTTCGCTTGGCAACACGGACTTTCAACTCCCTCCAAAGGTTTTCTATAGGGTTGAGATCTGGAGACTGGCTAGGCCACTCCAGGACCTTGAAATGCTTCTTACGAAGCCACTCCTTCGTTGCCCTGGCGGTGTGCTTTGGATCATTGTCATGTTGAAAGACCCAGCCACGTTTCATCTTCAATGCCCTTGCTGATGGAAGGAGGTTTGCACTCAAAATCTCACGATACATGGCCCCATTCATTCTTTCATGTACCCGGATCAGTCGTCCTGGCCCCTTTGCAGAGAAACAGCCCCAAAGCATGATGTTTCCACCACCATGCTTTACAGTAGGTATGGTGTTTGATGGATGCAACTCAGTATTCTTTTTCCTCCAAACGCGACAAGTTGTGTTTCTACCAAACAGTTCCAGTTTGGTTTCATCAGACCATAGGACATTCTCCCAAAACTCCTCTGGATCATTCAAATGCTCACTAGCAAACTTCAGACGGGCCCGGACATGTACTGGCTTAAGCAGTGGGACATGTCTGGCACTGCAGGATCTGAGTCCATGGTGGCGTAGTGTGTTACTTATGGTAGGCCTTGTTACATTGGTCCCAGCTCTCTGCAGTTCATTCACTAGGTCCCCCCGCGTGGTTCTGGGATTTTTGCTCACCGTTCTTGTGATCATTCTGACCCCACGGGGTGGGATTTTGCGTGGAGCCCCAGATCGAGGGAGATTATCAGTGGTCTTGTATGTCTTCCATTTTCTAATTATTGCTCCCACTGTTGATTTCTTCACTCCAAGCTGGTTGGCTATTGCAGATTCAGTCTTCCCAGCCTGGTGCAGGGCTACAATTTTTTTTCTGGTGTCCTTTGACAGCGCTTTGGTCTTCACCATAGTGGAGTTTGGAGTCAGACTGTTTGAGGGTGTGCACAGATGTCTTTTTATACTGATAACAAGTTTAAACAGGTGCCATTACTACAGGTAATGAGTGGAGGAAAGAGGAGACTCTTAAAGAAGAAGTTACAGGTCTGTGAGAGCCAGAAATCTTGATTGTTTGTTTCTGACCAAATACTTATTTTCCACCATAATATGCAAAAAAAATGATAAAAAAACAGACAATGTTATTTTCTGGATTTTTTTTTCTCAGTTTGTCTCCCATAGTTGAGGTCTACCTATGATGTAAATTACAGACGCCTCTCATCTTTTTAAGTGGTGGAACTTGCACTATTGCTGACTGACTAAATACTTTTTTGCCCCACTGTATATATATATATATACAGTACAGACCAAAAGTTTGGACACCTTTTCATTTAAAGATTATTCTGTATTTTCATGACTATGAAAATTGTACATTCACACTGAAGGCATCAAAACTATGAATTAACACATGTGGAATTATATACTTAACAAAAAAGTGTGAAACAACTGAAATTATGTTTTATATTCTAGGTTCTTCAAAGTAGCCACGTTTTGCTTTGATGACTGCTTTGCACGCTCTTGGCATTCTCTTGATGAGCTTCAAGAGGTAGTCACCGGGAATAGTTTTCACTTCACAGGTGTGCCCTGTCAGGTTTAATAAGTGGGATTTCTTGCCTTATAAATGGTGTTGGGACCATCAGTTGTGTTGTGCAGAAGTTTGGTGGATATACAGCTGATAGTCCTACTGAATAGACTGTTAGA
The DNA here is from genome assembly GCF_032444005.1 of Ranitomeya imitator. NCBI lineage: Eukaryota > Metazoa > Chordata > Amphibia > Anura > Dendrobatidae > Ranitomeya > Ranitomeya imitator. Next base: position 590,006,093 of record NC_091282.1, read on the forward strand.
ATTTGTATTATGGCAAGAAAAACAGCAGCTGAGTAAAGAAAAACGAGTGGCCATCATTACTTTAAGAAATGAAGGTCAGTCAGTCCGAAAAATTGGGAAAACTTTGAAAGTGTCCCCAAGTGCAGTGGCAAAAACCATCAAGCGCTATAAAAAAAACTGGATCACATGAGGACCACCCCAGGAAAGGAAGACCAAGAGTCACCTCTGCGTCTGAGGATAATTTAACCGAGTCACCAGCCTAAGATATCGCAGGTTAACAGCAGCTCAGATTAGAGACCAAGTCAGTGCCACACAGAGTTCTAGCAGCAGACACATCTCTACAACAACTGTTAAGAGGAGACTTTGTGCAGCAGGCCTTCATGGTAAAATAACTGCTAGGAAACCACTGCTAAGGACAGGCAACAAGCAGAAGAGACTTGTTTGGGCTAAAGAACACAAGGAATGGACATTAGACCAGTGGAAATCTGTGCTTTGGTCTGATGAGTCCAAATTTGAGATCTTTGGTTCCAACCACCGTGTCTTTGTGCGAAGCAGAAAAGGTGAACGGATGGACTCTACATGCCAGGTTCCCACCGTGAAGCATGGAGGAGGAGGTGTGATGGTGTGGGGGTGCTTTGCTGGTGACACTGTTGGGGATTTATTCAAAATTGAAGGCATACTGAACCAGCATGGCTACCACAGCATCTTGCAGCAGCATGCTATTCCATCCGGTTTGTGTTTAGTTGGACCATCAACAGGACAATGACCCCAAACACACCTCCAGGCTGTGTAAGGGCTATTTGACCAAGAAGGAGAGTGATGGGGTGCTATGCCAGATGACCTGGCCTCCACAGTCACCAGACCTGAACCCAATCGAGATGGTTTGTGGTGAGCTGGACCACAGAGTGAAGGCAAAAGGGCTAACAAGTGCTAATCATCTCTGGGAACTCCCTCAAGATTGTTGGAAGACCATTCCCTGTGACTAACTCTTGAAGCTCATCAAGAGAATGCCAAGAGTGTGCAAAGCAGTCACCAAAGCGAAAGGTGGCTACTTTGAAGAACCTAGAATATAAGACATAATTTCAGTTGTTTCACACTTTTTTGTTAAGTATATAATTCCACATATGTTAATTCATAGTTTTGACGCATTCAGTGTGAATGTACAATTTTCATAGTCATGAAAATACAGAAAAATCTTTAAATGAGAAGGTGTGTCCAAACTTTTGGTCTGTACTGTATATATATATATACATACAGTATATATATATATATATATATATATATATATATATATATATATATATATATACATACAGTATATATATATATATATATATACAGTGGGGCAAAAAAGTATTTAGTCAGTCAGCAATAGTGCAAGTTCCACCACTTAAAAAGATGAGAGGCGTCTGTAATTTACATCATAGGTAGACCTCAACTATGGGAGACAAACTGAGAAAAAAAAATCCAGAAAATAACATTGTCTGTTTTTTTATCATTTTTTTTGCATATTATGGTGGAAAATAAGTATTTGGTCAGAAACAAACAATCAAGATTTCTGGCTCTCACAGACCTGTAACTTCTTCTTTAAGAGTCTCCTCTTTCCTCCACTCATTACCTGTAGTAATGGCACCTGTTTAAACTTGTTATCAGTATAAAAAGACATCTGTGCACACCCTCAAACAGTCTGACTCCAAACTCCACTATGGTGAAGACCAAAGCGCTGTCAAAGGACACCAGAAAAAAAATTGTAGCCCTGCACCAGGCTGGGAAGACTGAATCTGCAATAGCCAACCAGCTTGGAGTGAAGAAATCAACAGTGGGAGCAATAATTAGAAAATGGAAGACATACAAGACCACTGATAATCTCCCTCGATCTGGGGCTCCACGCAAAATCCCACCCCGTGGGGTCAGAATGATCACAAGAACGGTGAGCAAAAATCCCAGAACCACGCGGGGGGACCTAGTGAATGAACTGCAGAGAGCTGGGACCAATGTAACAAGGCCTACCATAAGTAACACACTACGCCACCATGGACTCAGATCCTGCAGTGCCAGACATGTCCCACTGCTTAAGCCAGTACATGTCCGGGCCCGTCTGAAGTTTGCTAGTGAGCATTTGAATGATCCAGAGGAGTTTTGGGAGAATGTCCTATGGTCTGATGAAACCAAACTGGAACTGTTTGGTAGAAACACAACTTGTCGCGTTTGGAGGAAAAAGAATACTGAGTTGCATCCATCAAACACCATACCTACTGTAAAGCATGGTGGTGGAAACATCATGCTTTGGGGCTGTTTCTCTGCAAAGGGGCCAGGACGACTGATCCGGGTACATGAAAGAATGAATGGGGCCATGTATCGTGAGATTTTGAGTGCAAACCTCCTTCCATCAGCAAGGGCATTGAAGATGAAACGTGGCTGGGTCTTTCAACATGACAATGATCCAAAGCACACCGCCAGGGCAACGAAGGAGTGGCTTCGTAAGAAGCATTTCAAGGTCCTGGAGTGGCCTAGCCAGTCTCCAGATCTCAACCCTATAGAAAACCTTTGGAGGGAGTTGAAAGTCCGTGTTGCCAAGCGAAAAGCCAAAAACATCACTGCTCTAGAAGAGATCTGCATGGAGGAATGGGCCAATATACCAACAACAGTGTTTGGCAACCTTGTGAAGACTTACAGAAAACGTTTGAGCTCTGTCATTGCCAACAAAGGATATATTACAAAGTATTGAGATGAAATTTTGTTTCTGACCAAATACTTATTTTCCACCATAATATGCAAATAAAATGTTAAAAAACAGACAATGTGATTTTCTGGATTTTTTTTTTCTCAGTTTGTCTCCCATAGTTGAGGTCTACCTATGATGTAAATTACAGACGCCTCTCATCTTTTTAAGTGGTGGAACTTGCACTATTGCTGACTGACTAAATACTTTTTTGCCCCACTGTATATATATATACACACACATATATCTATAATATAACGCTGGGAGCGTCACTCTGTCCGAAGCCTTTATAGACTGCGCAAGCGCCAGCGCAGTCTGGCCCCCACAGAGTGACGCTCCCAGGAGATCGCGGTATGCGTAAACACTGAACGCACACCGCGATCTCCACCGGAGAGTCAGGGACCGCCAGGAGGGTGAGTATATTCACCTGTCCGCCGTTCCAGCGCTGCGTGCGGCTCCGTCTCCCGGGTCCTCTGCTGTGACGTTCCCAGTTCAGAGGGCGCGATGACGCTCTTAATGCGCGCCGCCCTCTGACTGAACAGTCACAGCCAGAGGAGCCGGAAGATGGCGGCGCGCAGCGGTGGAATGGGACAGACAGGTGAGTATAGCAAGTGCTGGGGGCCTGAGCTAGCGGTGACTCCGGCACCTGACCCCCACAGCGCGCCAGTGTCCCCGCCTGCTCAGGCCCCCAGCACTCGGCGCCCAGCGACGATAGGTGAGTATGGTATGTTTATTTTTTTATTTTTATGGCAGCAGCATACGGGGCATATACAATGGAGCATCTTATGGGGGGCATATAATACAATGGTGGCGCAGGATGGGAGCAGCACATGACAGAATGGGGGCGCAGGATGGGAGCAGCACATGACAGAACGGGCGCAGGATAGCAGCAGCACATGACAGAACAGGCGCAGGATGGCAGCAGCACATGACAGAACGGGCGCAGGATGGCAGCAGCACATGACAGAACGGGCGCAGGATGGCAGCAGCACATGACAGAACGGGCGCAGGATGGCAACAGCAAATGACAGAACGGGCGCAGGATGGCAGCAGCACATGACAGAACGGGCGCAGGATGGCAGCAGAACATGACAGAATGGAGGCACAGGATGGGTGCAGAACATGTCAGAATGGAGGCGCAGGATGGGAGCAGCACATGTCAGAATGGGGGCGCAGGATGGGAGCAGCACATGTCACAATGGGGGCGCAGGATGGCAGCAGCACATGCCACAATGGGGGCGCAGGATGGGTGCAACACATGACAGAATGGGGGCGCAAGATGGGTGCAACACATGGCAGGATGGGGGCGCAGGATGGGTGCAGCACATGTCAGAATGGGGGTGCAGGATGGAGCAGCACATGTTAGAATGGGGGTGCAGGATGGGTGCAGCACATGTCAGGATGGGGACGCAGGATGGAGCAGCTCATGACAGGATGGGGACGCAGGATGGAGCAGCACATACCAGGATGGAGACCATATACCAATATAGATGCTAGCCACCCGGGCGTAGAACGGGTTCAATAGCTAGTGTATATATATATAGCATCGTGATTACTTGCTAATCCCGCCCCCTGCATAGTAGCTCTGCCTCCCACCACATCACACACAATCCCGCCCCCAACACATCACCACACATAATCCCACCCCCCACCCCATTACCGCACACAATCCCGCCCCCACCCCATTACCAAACAATCCCGCCCCCAACACATCACCACACATAATCCCGCCCCCCAACACATCACACATAATCCCGCCCCCAACACATCACCACACATAATCCCGCCCCCCAACACATCACCACACATAATCCCGCCCCCCAACACATCACCACACACAGTCCCGCCCCCAACCCATTACCACACACAATCCTGCCCCCCACCACATTACCACACATAATCCCGCCCCCCCACCACATTACCACACATAATCCCCCCACCACATTACCACACACAATTCTGTCCCCACACATTAAATTGTACCTGGTAGAAGTCAAGAAAAGATCTTTGAAAATGACTATACATTTAATTGTGTTTACAGAGAAATTTTAACTTAATCTATGTTTCGTTATGAAATGTGTTTAGATGCTGGAATGAATAAAAAATGCACATCTTACTGAATCCAGTTTGTTTTTGATTTTACACTGTGAATAAAATGTATTATTAGTATTATTCAGATTTTAATTGATTATTATTATTAACTTCATTTTAAGTTAATTTACCACCTGCGTAAGCGCTATTGAATGTTGTCATTATTTTTTAAGCACCAGCAGCGTTAATTAGATAGCAGTGAACATGCCGAGCGTCAGCTAGTGTGTGTATATATATATATATATATATATATATATATATATATACTAGATGGTGGCCCGATTCTAACGCATCGGGTATTCTAGAATATGCATGTCCACGTAGTATATTGCCCAGTCACGTAGTATATTGCCCAGCAACGTATTATATTGCCCAGTCACAAAGTATATTGCCCAGTCACGTATATTGCCCAGCCAAGTAGTATATTGCCCAGCCACATAGTATATTGCCCGGCCACGTAGCGATTCTAACGCATCGGGTATTCTAGAAACACACACATATACATACACACATACACATATATACACACACGCACACATGTATATACACACACGCATATATGTACACTACACACACACACATATACAAACACACACACATATATATATATACATTCAAACACACATATATACACACACACACACACACACACACACACACACATATATATATATATATATATACATACAAACACACATATATACACACACACATATATATACACACACACATGCATATATATACACACGCACATATATATATATATATATATATATATGTGCGTGTGTATATATATGCATGTGTATATAAATACACACACATATATATATATATATATAGACACATATATATATATATATATATATATATTGTAGCATGGCTAAAGGATGTGTGTTGTGAATTCTGTTGTCGGGCTCCCTCCTGTGGTCATGAATGGTACTTTGGCTGGTTCTGTCCATGGACTTCCTCTGGTGGGTGTTTCTGAGTTTCACAGGTGACGAGGTTAATTCGTTAGCTGCTGCTCTATTTAACTCCACTTAGATCTTTGCTCCATGCCACCTGTCAATGTTCCAGTATTGGTCTGTTCACTCCTGGATCGTTCTTGTGACCTGTCTTCCCATCAGAAGCTAAGTTCCAGCTTGTATTTCTTTGGTTTGCTATTTTTCTGTCCAGCTTGCTATTTAATTTGTTGTCTTGCTTGCTGGAAGCTCTGGGACGCAGAGGGAGCGCCTCCGCACCGTGAGTCGGTGCGGAGGGTTTTTTTGCGCCCTCTGCGTGGTCTTTTTGTAGGTTTTTGTGCTGACCGCAAAGTAACCTTTCCTATCCTCGGTCTGTTCAGTAAGTCGGGCCTCACTTTGCTAAATCTATTTCATCTCTGTGTTTGTATTTTCATCTTTACTCACAGTCATTATATGTGGGGGGCTGCCTTTTCCTTTGGGGAATTTCTCTGAGGCAAGGTAGGCTTTATTTTTCTATCTTCAGGGCTAGCTAGTTTCTTAGGCTGTGCCGAGTTGCATAGGGAGTGTTAGGCGCAATCCACGGCTATTTCTAGTGTGTTTGATAGGTTTAGGGATTGCGGTCAGCAGAGTTCCCACGTCCCAGAGCTCGTCCTTATTATCAGTAACTATCAGGTCATTCCGTGTGCTCTTAACCACCAGGTCCATTATTGTCCTGACCACCAGGTCATAACAGATGTGTAGTTGACGAGACATATGTGTCACATAGGTGGCTTGTCGCTGTAACATAACCCTGCCCTTCTATGTGTGTTGCAGGACCTGTGGTGATGTCATAACCACATGTCTAATCATGTGATGGGTTCCTGGGTGTGGTTAGTCCTATAAAAGAAGGGCTAATGTTTAACACAGCAGATATGTGTGGAGGTGGAACCCTCCTGAGTGTGTTAAGGCTCCAGGACTGAGCCTGAAGGACTGGGCACTTGTTTTCTTCCCTGAGCCAGAGGCTATTTGTTTTCTGTTATTTTTACCAAATGGTTTATGATGCAATAAACCTTTGTGAACTTTTAAAGGAACGTGCCTGAGTATCAGCCGTCGCACCTGAGTGAGTGAAATCCCTACAATTGGTGGTAGACGAGCGGGAGTGTTCCTAGCGGAGACGTAAGTCTATTTTTTGTCCTGCGTCTGTTGGAAGCCAGCAAGCATTGCTGGGAAAAATGGAGGACCTGCTGAAACAATTGGTCCAGATGCAGTCACAGCAGGAACAAAGGCAGCAAGAGACCAACAGGCTGTTGATGCAGCAGATGCAACAGAGCCAGCAGCAGATGCAGCTTCTGGCAACCGCCATCCAAGGCAAGACGAGCGCCCCCAACCCCAGGTCTGGCTGATGATGCCCACGTCCGAAAGACAGTAAGACGCGCATTGCAGAAAATGACCCCCGGGGATGTTGTTGAGGCCTTCCTGACGGTGTTTGAGAGGGTCGCTGAGAGGGAAAAACTTCTGCCCGAGCAGTGGGCAGAGGTACTGGCGCCATACCTGATGGGAGAACCCCAGAAGGCGTACTATGGCTTGACCTTGCAGGATGCCAAGGAGTATCACAAGATGAAAGCCGAGATTCTCGCACGTTTGGGGGTGACACTGACTGTCAGGGCACAGCGAATTCACTGCTGGGCCTATCACCGGGACAAATGACCTCGTTCCCAAATGTTTGATCTGTTGCACCTGGTCCAGAAATGGCTGCAGCCAGAGTCATCTACACCTGCTCAAATGGTAGAACGGGTGATGATGGATCGGTTTGTCCATTCCCTCCTGAGGCCTATACAGACTTGGATTTCCCAGGGTGATCCCCAGAACACGCTATCCTGAGGCAATTCCCCTGAGAAATTCTTCCTCGAAGAGTATAGCCCGCGAGTTGGTCCATGTGTTTTCCCGGACAGGTCTGCCAAAGGAGATCCTGACTGACCAAGGGACATCTTTCATGAGCAAGGTGATGAGGGAGTTATGCAAAGTCCTGAAAATCTCCCAGTTGAGGACCTCGGTGTACCATCCCCAGTCAAATGGCCTTGTTGAGAGATTTAACAAGACACTGAAGAACATGCTGAGAAAAGCTATAGAGAAAGACGGTAGAGACTGGGACTGTCTCTTACCATATCTTATGTTTTTTATTCGTGAAGTTCCACAGGCCTCCACAGGGTTCTCACCGTTTGAGCTTCTATATGGCCGACATCCGCGAGGACTCCTGGATATAGCCAAGGAAACCTGGGAAGCCGAAGTCACGCCCCACAGAAGCGTCATTGAGCATGTGGCCCTCATGCAGCAGAGGATTGCAAAGGTGATGCCTATCGTAAAAGAACACCTCCTCCAGGCACAAGAAGCTCAGGCCAGGGTCTACAACTGGTCTGCAAGAGTTAGGCAGTTCAATCCGGGAGACCGAGTTCTTGTGTTAGTTCCGACGGTGGAGAGCAAGTTCTTGGCCAAATGGCAAGGGCCATATGAGGTCGTCGAGAAGCTTGGCGAGGTAAACTGTAAAATTCACCAACCAGGAAGACGGAAACCAATTCAAGTCTACCATGTCAACCTCATCAAGCCATGGCAAGATAGAAAGCCGGCAGTAGCTCCATCTTTGCTAAGCAACCCAGAAGGTGAGGTTGGGGGGGTTACGATATCGGAGATGCTATCGAAGGCCCAGAAACAGCAGTGCTGGGAGTTACTCCAGAAGAACAGGGACCTGTTTTCAGAGTTACCAGGATATATGAAGGTCATAGAGCACGAGGTCCTGACAGAGCCACATGTGCGGGTGAACGTGAAACCCTACCGAATTCCTGAGGCTCGCCGAGAAGTAATCTCCAAGGAGGTGGAGCGTATGTTGAAGCTTGGAGTCATTGAGGAATCCAAGAGCGGTTGGTCGAGCCCAATTGTCCTGGTTCCAAAACCTGATGGGGAGTGGAGGTTTTGCAACGATTATCGGAAGTTGAATGAGGTCTCCAAGTTTGACGTGTATCCCATGCCTCGCGTTGATGAGCTCATCGAAAGGCTTGGGCATGCCAGGTATATAACCACCTTGGATTTGATGAAGGGGTATTGGCAGATTCCCATGGCACAAGAAGTCAAGAAGAAGACAGCATTTTCCAGTATGTCCGGATGCCGTTTGGCCTGCAGGGAGCTCCGGCGACCTTCCAGAGGGCTATGGATAGAGTCCTTGCACCCCATAAACCATACGCTGCTGCATACCTGGATGATATTGTCATCTTTAGCCCGGACTGGGAGAGTCATCTGAAAAACGTCCAAGCGGTGTTTGATGCTCTAAGAGAGGCGGGGTTTACAATAAACCCGAAGAAGTGTGCCTTGGCTAAGGAGGAAGCTAAGTACCTAGGCTATATAGTGGGTCGTGGAGAAATAAAACCCCAAATCAGTAAAGTGGAGGCAATTCAAGCATGGCCAAATGATGTCATAACCAAATGTCTAATCATGTGATGGGTTCCTGGGTGTGGTTAGTCCTATAAAAAAAGGGCTAATGTTTAACACAGCAGATATGTGTGGAGGCGGAACCCTCCTGAGTGTGTTAAGGCTCCAGGACTGAGCCTGAAGGACTGGACACTTGTTTTCTTCCCTGAACCAGAGGCTATTTGTTTTCTGTTATTTTTACCAAATGGTTTATGATGCAATAAACCTTTTTGAACTTTTTAAAGGAACGTGCCTCCTGAGTGTCAGCCGTCGCACCTGAGTGAGTGAAATCCCTACAATATATATATATATATATATATACCGTATAGTAGCATTTCGCATACTACGTGTCTTGGGGAACACTCGCTTGGCACGTGATTCAAGCACTCAGGCATGGTTTTTCCACATAAAGCAGGCTGTTTGGTTTATTCTCTCCATAAACCATAGAAACATGAACAAACGGTAAAGAGTCTTACATCAGACAGACAAATCCATAGTAGTAGAGCTCCGCTCTCTCAGGTCTGTGGGCACACAGGCTGTGCTATGTCCAGCACGCAGGCTCTACAGCCTAAACACGGTCTCTCTGTAGTGTCCAGCCGGGACACATGGAAGTCTGTCCACACTGGCAGACTCCCAAACACTCACTACCATGTGCAGCTAAACACACCTCCTTTAGGTAGCCTGTAACCACACCCACAGGTGAGGTAACATCACATGCATTGATCACATGATCATGACATCACTGCAGGTCCTCAACCTCCTGCAAGGAAAAAGGATACAGTTAGCGCCCCCACTCAGAGGTGAGGTATATGGGTAGCCAGACCATCCCATCTTTCATAGCTACCCGCAATCCGGACCCAGGTGCACTAAACGACATCTTTAGTGCTCACATACACTAAAGACAAAATACTCTGGGTTGCATCACAGGGAGCATCCATCCCTGTGACACATACCTCCCATTAACCACGCAACCACCAGTCACACCACATATTCCCCCCTCTGTTCAAACCTGTGGGTTTGAAAACTTGTCCTAAACCAACCAGAGACCCTTCTCAGTCGTCCTTGACAGTCAAACCGTCTGTCTAATTCAAGGCCTGTTACTGAACCCTTTCGTCGGCATTCGTTAACCATTTCCATCACATCCTTTGATAAAGATGACCGCTTGTCATTTTGTCTGCTGCAGGATCTCCTACTTAGGTCACTGAGCCCTGAGCTAACTGAGGAGTAACTATTTCTAGCTCTTCCATCTGGCCACCTTCGGTTCTCCCTCTGTTGGTGATCTCTCCTATTGTCTTTCTTCTGAGAGCAGTTCTTCCCTTTACCTGTATATCCTCTGTTAACTTCAGCTTGAGGACTTCCAATCTTTAGAGAACCTCTTTGTCTCTCTATACTGTGAGTTGAAGGAGATGGCAATCTGTTTGCCAATTTCTGCAGCTCTATATTGATCTGCTCCCTATCACGTCTTAGCTGCTCTATCTGTTTCAGGTATGCCACACGATACCCCAGGAGCATTTGGATATTCCCAAGGCTCTCCATGGATCCGACGACAAGGAATGGAACCATCCCATCTTCACCCACGACCTGGGCTTCGTCATCAACCAGAATGCTCACTCTCATAGCACCGTACTTATTTCACTATCTCTTGCATCACCTTCCCAAATCTTCCGATGACTTTCCTCACCAGACCTCTGGGCACTTGCACGACATCTTCTACAATACCCAACCGACTTTGAGCTTCTCTCGATAGCTCCAGACATTGAGCGGCTTCCTCATTCTTCAACATGATCATTTGTTTTTTGCGGAGGCATTGTAGATGCATCTCTCTCAGGACAGCCACCCGCTTCACTGTGACTTCCCTAGTCGACAGTATGACCAGTTGATGAGTCTCAGGTGCCCAGTGCACCCTACATGCTTCGACCGCCTTTTTAAACGCTTCATGCACCTCCTCACTGGCACACGCTTCTTGCATGTCTTCGGGTACGTCTATTATGCACTTGAAAATCGAAGTCTCACCTTCTTGGTCATATCGTTGGACCTCCTCCTCCTTAGCATCAGCGCAGTTTTCCAAGACCTCGATGTCCTTTGTTTGGCCATCTGCGTGGCACTTCCCTTGCTGGATTTCTTCCTCCGTGGAGGCCCCTTCTTTGGTCAGCCTCTCCAGCTCACTCTCCTTCATAGCGATCAGATTGGGAGAGCGCAGTTTGATTTCCCGGTCATCTGTGGATTTCTGGAGCTGTTGAATAGTCTCCTTTATCTTGAGCTCTTGGAGAACTTTATCTTGCTCCTCTACCAAGTAGTGACGCTCATCCTCTCTCTGGAGATGCTCCTGCTGATTCTTCTCTTGGGCCTCTCTAAACACCTTCATATCTTTCAAAATGGCCTTGTTCATGTATTGACACGCTGATAGGTGACCTCTGAGCTCAGAGACTTCCTTTTCCAGGTCACCCACTCTGTGCTCAATTGCTTGCCTCAGGACCCTTTCTCGCTCGACTGTTTCTTTACGCAGCTCTATGTTATGGTCCTGCTCTCTTTTGGCTAGCACATGTCGCACCATCACTTCTTTAATTAGATTTTCAGATGGGGTCTCTTGCCCACCCACACTCTGCCTCTTCAGAGTTCCACCTGTTTCTGCATCAGGTACTTCATCATACTGAGCCATTTCACTCTTTCCGGGCATTGCAGATGTAGGTCTACTACAGCCTGTCACTAACTACTTCAGTAGGGTTTGTGTTATGGACCTGGTGGTTAAGAGCACCCGGAACGACCTGATGGTTAAACTCACACAGGACAAGCTCTGGGAAGTGGGAACTCTGCTGACCGCAACCCCTAATCCTGTCACACAACTAGAAATAGCCGTGGAGCTTACCTAACACGACCTAGACGCCTCTACACAGCCTAAGAGCTAACTAGCCCTAAAGATAGAAAATAAAGCCTCCCTTGCCTCAGAGAAATTCCCCAAAGGAAAAGGCAGCCCCCCACATATATTGACTGTGAGTTAAGATGAAAGACACAAACAGAGATGAAACAGGTTTCAGCAAAGGGAGGCCAGACTTACTAAACAGACTGAGGATAGAAAAGGTATCTATGCAGTCAGCACAAAAAACTACAAAAGACCACGCAGAGTGTGCAAAAAGACCTCCGTACCGACTCACGGTGCGGAGGTGCCACTCTGCATCCCAGAGCTTCCAGCTAGCAAGACAAAATCATGATAGCCAACTGGACAAGGAAACAATGAACAAATAATTAGCTAGCAGGGACTTAGCTTCTGCTGGAGTAGACAGATCACCAGAAAGATCCAAGAGCGAACTGAACCAGTACAAAAACATTGACATCTGGCATGGAGTAACGATCTGAGTGGAGTTAAATAGAACAGCCAGCCAAAGAATAAACTACGTCACCTGTGGAAGGAACCTCAGAAGCAGCAGCTCCACTCACAGCCACCAGAGGGAGTCCATGGACAGAACTCGCCGAAGTACCATTCATGACCACAGGAGGGAGTTCGAAAACAGAATTCACAACAGTACCCCCCCTTGAGGATGGGTCACCGAACCCTCACCAGAGCCCCCAGGCCGATCAGGACGAGCCAAATGAAAGGCACGAACTAGATCGGCAGCATGAACATCAGAGGCAAAAACCCAGGAATTTTCTTCCTGACCATAACCCTTCCACTTGACAAGGTACTGGAGTTTCCGTCTCGAAATACGAGAATCCAAAATCTTCTCCACCACATACTCCAACTCCCCCTCGACCAACACCGGGGCAGGAGGATCAACGGAGGGAACCATAGGCGCCACGTATCTCCACAATAACGACCTATGGAACACATTATGGATGGCAAAAGAAGCTGGAAGTTCCAAAAGAAATGACACAGGATTAAGAACTTCAGAAATCTTATATGGCCCAATGAAACGAGGCTTAAACTTAGGAGAGGAAACCTTCATAGGAACATGACGAGATGACAACAAAACCAAATCCCCAACATGAAGTCGGGGACCAACACAGCGCCGGCGGTTAGCGAAACGTTGAGCCTTCTCCTGGGACAATGTCAAATTGTCCACCACATGAGTCCAATTCTGCTGCAACCTGTCCACCACCGTATCCACACCAGGACAGTCCGAAGGCTCAACCTGCCCTGAAGAGAAGCGAGGATGGAAACCAGAATTACAGAAAAAAGGCGAAACCAAAGTAGCCGAGCTGGCCCGATTATTAAGGGCGAACTCAGCCAAAGGCAAGAAGGACACCCAATCATCCTGATCAGCAGAAACAAAGCATCTCAGATATGTCTCCAAAGTCTGATTAGTTCATTCGGTTTGGCCATTAGTCTGAGGATGGAAAGCCGAAGAAAAAGACAAATCAATGCCCATCTTCGCACAAAAGGACCGCCAAAACCTCGAAACAAACTGAGAACCTCTGTCCGAGACGATGTTCTCCGGAATGCCATGCAAATGAACCACATGCTGGAAAAACAATGGCACCAAATCAGAGGAGGAGGGCAATTTAGACAAGGGTACCAAATGGACCATCTTAGAGAAGCGATCACAAACCAACCAAATGACTGACATCCTTTGAGAAACAGGGAGATCTGAAATAAAATCCATGGAAATATGCGTCCAGGGCCTCTTCGGGAGCGGCAAGGGCAAAAGCAACCCACTGGCACGAGAACAGCAGGGCTTAGCCCGAGCACAAATCCCACAGGACAGCACAAAAGAACGCACATCCCGTGACAAAGAAGGCCACCAAAAGGATCTAGCCACCAAATCTCTGGTACCAAAGATTCCAGGATGACCCGCCAACACTGAACAATGAACCTCAGAGATAACTCTACTAGTCCATCTATCAGGGATAAACAGTTTCTCCGCTGGACAATGGTCAGGTCTATCAGCCTGAAACTTCTGCAGCACGTGCCGCAAATCAGGGGACATGGCAGACAAAATTACCCCCTCTTTGAGAATACCCGCCGGCTCAGGAACACCCGGAGAGTCAGGCACAAAACTCCTTGACAGGGCATCAGCCTTCACAGTCTTAGAGCCCGGAAGGTACGAAACCACAAAATCAAAACGGGAGAAAAATAGCGACCATCGAGCCTGTCTAGGATTCAACCGTTTGGCAGATTCGAGATAAGTCAAATTCTTGTGCTCCGTCAAGACCACCACGCGATGCTTGGCTCCTTCAAGCCAATGTTGCCACTCCTCGAATGCCCACTTCATGGCCAACAACTCTCGATTGCCAACATCATAATTGCGCTCAGCAGGCGAGAACTTTCTAGAAAAGAAGGCACATGGTTTCATCACCGAGCCATCAGAACTTCTTTGCGACAAAACAGCCCCTGCTCCAATCTCAGAAGCATCAACCTCGACCTGAAACGGGAGCGAAACATCTGGCTGGCACAACACAGGGGCAGAAGAAAAATGACGCTTCAACTCCTGAAAAGCCTCTACAGCCGCCGAGGACCAATTGACCACATCAGCACCTTTCTTGGTCAAATCAGTCAATGGTTTAACAACAATAGAAAAATTAGCGATGAAGCGATGGTAAAAATTAGCAAAGCCCAGGAACTTCTGCAGGCTCTTCACAGATGTCGGCTGAGTCCAATCCTAAATGGCCTGAACTTTAACAAGGTCCATCTCGATAGTAGAAGGGGAAAAAATGAAACCCAAAAATGAAACCTTCTGAACCCCAAAGAGACATTTCGACCCCTTCACAAACAAGGAATTCGCACGAAGGACCTGGAACACCATTCTGACCTGCTCCACATGAGACTCCCAATCATCCGAAAAGACCAAAATATCATCCAAATATACAATCATGAATCTATCCAGGTACTCTCGGAAGATGTCATGCATAAAGGACTGAAACACAGATGGAGCATTAGAAAGCCCGAATGGCATAACCAGGTACTCAAAATGGCCCTCGGGCGTATTAAATGCTGTTTTCCATTCATCACCCTGTTTAATTCGCACAAGATTATACGCCCCTCGAAGATCTATCTTGGTGAACCAACTAGCCCCCTTAATCCGAGCAAACAAATCAGACAGCAGCGGCAAAGGGTACTGAAATTTGACTGTGATCTTATTAAGAAGGCGGTAATCAATACAAGGTCTCAAAGAGCCATCCTTCTTGGCCACAAAAAAGAACCCTGCTCCCAACGGTGATGACGACAGGCGAATATGACCTTTCTCCAAGGATTCCTTTATATAACTCCGCATAGCGGCGTGCTCTGGCACAGATAAATTAAACAGTCGGCCCTTAGGAAACTTACTACCAGGAATCAAATTAATAGCACAATCGCAATCCCTATGAGGAGGTAAGGCACCGGATTTGGGCTCTTCATATACATCCTGGTAATCTGACAACTCAGGGACTTCAGAAGGAGTAGAAGGCGGAATTGACAGCAATGGAACATCACCATGTACCCCCTGACAACCCCAGCCGGACACAGACATAGATTTCCAATCCAATACTGGATTATGGACCTGTAGACATGGCAACCCCAAAACGACCACATCATGCAGATTATGCAACACCAAAAAGCGAATATCCTCCTGATGTGCAGGAGCCATGCACATGGTCAATTGAGTCCAGTATTGAGGCTTATTCTTGGCCAAAGGCGTAGCATCAATTCCTCTCAATGGAATAGGATACTGCAAGGGCTCCAAGAAAAAACCACAGCGCCTGGCAAACTCCAAGTCCATCAAATTCAGGGCAGCGCCTGAATCCACAAATGCCATAACAGAATAGGACGACAGAGAGCAAATCAGAGTAACGGACAAAAGAAATTTAGACTGTACCGTACCAATGGTGGCAGACCTAGCGAACCGCTTAGTGCGCTTAGGACAATCGGAGATAGCATGAGTGGAATCACCACAGTAAAAACACAGCCCATTCCGACGTCTGTGTTCTTGCCGTTCCGCTCTGGTCAAAGTCCTATCACATTGCATAGGCTCAGGCCTATGCTCAGAGAATACCGCCAAATGGTGCACAGCTTTGCGCTCACGCAAGCGCCGATCGATCTGAATGGCCAAGGACATAGACTTATTCAGACCAGCAGGCGTGGGAAATCCCACCATGACATCCTTAAGGGCTTCAGAAAGACCCTTTCTGAAAATTGCCACCAGGGCACACTCATTCCACTGAGTAAGCACAGACCACTTTCTAAACTTCTGACAGTACACCTCTGCTTCATCCTGACCCTGACACAAAGCCAGCAAGATTTTCTCTGCCTGATCCACTGAATTTGGTTCATCATAAAGCAGTCCAAGCGCCAGAAAAAACGCATTAACATCACGCAATGCAGGATCTCCTGGCGCAAGGGAAAATGCCCAGTCTTGAGGGTCACCACGCAACAAAGAAATAATGATTTTTACTTGTTGAACGGGGTCACCAGAGGAGCGGGGTTTCAAAGCTAGAAACAGTTTACAATTATTTTTGAAATTCAGGAATTTAGATCTATCCCCAGAAAACAAATCAGGAACTGGAATTCTAGGCTCTAACATCGGATTCTGAACCACAAAATCTTGAATGTTTTGTACCCTTGCCGTGAGATGATCCACACAAGAGGACAGACCCTGAATGTCCATATCTACACCTGTGTTCTGAACCACCCAGAGGTTAAAGGGAAAAGAAAGACAAAAAACACTGCAGAGAAAAAAAAATGGTCTCAGAACTTCTCTTATCCCTCTATTGAGATGCATTAATACTTTGGGCCACCTGTACTGTTATGGACCTGGTGGTTAAGAGCACCCGGAACGACCTGATGGTTAAACTCACACAGGACAAGCTCTGGGAATTGGGAACTCTGCTGACCGCAACCCCTAATCCTGTCACACAACTAGAAATAGCCATGGAGTGTGCCTAACACGACCTAGACGCCTCTACACAGCCTAAGAGCTAACTAGCCCTAAAGATAGAAAATAAAGCCTACCTTGCCTCAGAGAAATTCCCCAAAGGAAAAGGCAGCCCCCCACATATATTGACTCTGAGTTAAGATGAAAGACACAAACACAGAGATGAAACAGGTTACAGCAAAGGGAGGCCAGACTTACTAAACAGACTGAGGATAGAAAAGGTATCTTTGCGGTCAGCACAAAAAACTACAAAAAACCATGCAGAGTGTGCAAAAAGACCTCCGTACCGACTCACGGTGCGGAGGTGCCACTCTGCATCCCAGAGATTCCAGCTAGCAAGACAAAATCATGATAGCCAACTGGACAAGGAAACAATGAACAAATAATTAGCTAGCAGGGACTTAGCTTCTGCTGGAGTAGACAGGTCACCAGAAAGATTCAAGAGCGAACTGAACCAGTACAAGAACATTGACAGTTGGCATGGAGTAACGATCTGAGTGGAGTTAAATAGAACAGCCAGCCAAAGAATAAACTACGTCACCTGTGGAAGGAACCTCAGAAGCAGCAGCTCTACTCACAGCCACCAGAGGGAGTCCATGGACAGAACTCGCCGAAGTACCATTCATGACCACAGGAGGGAGTTCGAAAACAGAATTCACAAGTTTGTCAGAGATAAAGTGACCCCCTCATCAGGGACAATAATGTGATCTGCACGTTACCCCATCTTTCCGCCGCCCCCACGGCGAGATGAAGATGTGTCATTTTTACTCGGCTCCCCCTTACTGCACTCTTTTCCCCTTGCATTTGAGTCAAAGTCTGAATAGGAGTTACCCCCTCTCACCCTGTCATCCTGGAACAACAAGTCCCCACTTAATCTGGTGTCAGACCCACACTTTCTTCCGGTCACCCGTAACTCTGGACTATTGACCTTATGTGGTGCTACCTCCTCCTCTTAGCAACCCCACACTTCGTCAACTTCCCATACGTCTTCAAAGATCACAAAGTCCTGGCCCCTCTCATAGGGGTAGAACAAGTTTTGGACATATCAATGATCACTCTGTCTACAGTATAGTCAACAGTGACCCCATGGATGCAGCGAACATTCACCTTTTTCTCGTGTTAGACAGAAGACGAGAGGAGTTCCTGTCAGTCACCTGACTCTTTGAGTCCAGCAGTCCAGATACTCCTTCACAGTGTAACATAACAGTACACACCTGTGGCCTGTCATCAAATGGGAAGTCTATGCCGCACTCGGAATATGCAAAACACAAACACTGCTGTTCCCCAAACATGTCTACTGAGTTAACCAGTGCCGCCCCTTTTGAAGGCTCCACCCCTTTTTTGGCAACTATCCCCTTTTGGGACTCTGCCCCTTTTTGGGCCACCACCCCCTTGTGGGCTATTTTCTCCTTTAGGGCCACCACCCCCTTCTGGGCAACTACATCCTTTTTGGATGCCGCCCCTTTTTTGGGATGCCTGACTCCTTTTTGGCCAACCATAATTATTTGGGTCACCGCTCTGTTTTTGGGACTCCACCCCCTTTAGGGACACCACCCCACTCTAGGGTACACTCCGTGGACTTCCCCACAATACTCTCAAGTCCCAACAGTACCACAGTACACTTAGGTCTTTTCTGGGCCGTTGCTCTTTAAGAGTTTGTGGGACCTGGTTCACACTGTCCTCTAACAATACCTCACCAGCTCCTGCTGGTACTGCCACAGCTCCTGTTGCAGTCACAACCACTGGCCCCTCTTGCTGACCATCACAAGCCGCTGCTGCTGCCACCGCAGCTCCGACTGCTGCAGATCCTCTTGCTGCAACTGCACTGCACAGCTCCACAGCAAACTTCGTGGACCCGCCGATCCACAGCAAGCTGCTTGTCACCTTCGTGGACCCGCCGATCCACGGCAAGATGCTTGTCAGCTTCGTAACCCCGCCGAGTTACAGCCAGACACAATCTTTGTGGCCTCACCGAGCTACAGCAAGTTGAATCAGAGAAAAAATAAATAAATTCCGTAACACTTTCAGCTTTATAGAAAAAAAACACTCTCACTAACCCCCGGTCAGCATAGCATAGACTCGTGTCTGTTGCACACCTGGCTTTACAGCCCAAACATAGTTTCTCACTGATCCCGATCAAAATAACACGGACTCCTGTCCGTTACACACTCGGCTTTACAGCCTAAACACATTTTCTCACTGATCCCAATCAGAATAACACGGACTCCTGTCTGTTACCTGTTGGTGTCGGCCTCACAGGTTGCCGGATCCCTCTTCTCCTCAGAGGTATCCCACAACAGTAGTTCTCACTGACCCCGGTCAGTATTACTCATGGTTGTCAGACCATCCAAAAACAGTTTCTCACTGATCCCGATCAGCATACCACATGGTTGTCAGACCGTCGACTCCTCTGGCTCAGCCAGCACTGCAATATGTGCTCCTTGGATCGTTTTGCCCGCGTTCTAGCACCAATTGTAGCATTTCGCATACTACGTGTCTTGGGGGACACTCGCTTGGCACGGGATTCAAGCACTCAGGCATGGTTTTTCCACATAAAGCAGTCTGTTTGATTTATTCTCTCCATAAACCATAGAAATATGAACAAACGGTAAAGAGTCTTACATCAGACAGAGAAATCCATAGTAGTAGAGCTTCGCTCTCTCAGGTCTGTGGGCACACAGGCTGTGCTATGTCCAGCACGCAGGCTCTACAGCCTAAACATGTCTCTCTGTAGTGTCCAGCCGGGACACATGGAAGTCTGTTCACACTGGCAGACTCCCAAACACTCACTACCATGTGCAGCTAAACACACCTCCTCTAGGTAGCCTGTAACCTCACCCGCAGGTGAGGTAACATCACATGCATTGATCACATGATCATAACATCACTGCAGGTCCTCAACCTCCTGCAGGGAAAAAGGGTACAGTTAGCGCCCCCACTCAGAAGTGAGGTATATGGGTAGCCAGACCCTCCCATCTCTCATAGCTACCCGCAACCCGGACCCAGGTGCACTAAACGACATCTTTAGTGCTCACATGAACTAAAGACAAAATACTCCGGGTGCATCACAGGGAGCATCCATCCCTGTGACACATACCTCCAATTAACCACGCGACCACCAGTCACACCACTATATATATATATATATATATATATATACACACTCAGACACACACAAACACGCACACACTCATATATATATACTGTATTATTATATTATATATATTATATTATGTGTGCATGTATGTATGAATGTAGATATACAGTCATGGCCAAAAGTATTCACACCCCTGCAATTCTGTCAGATAATAGTCAGTTTCTTCCTGAAAATGATTGCAAACACAAATTATTTGGTATTATTATCTTCATTTAATTTGTCTTAAATGAAAACAACACAAAAAGAATTGTCCTAAAGCCAAATTGGATATAATATCACACCAAACATAAAAAAGGGGGTGGACAAATGTATTGACACCCTTTGAAAAATCATGTGATGCTTCTGTAATTTGTGTAATTAACAGCACCTGTAACTTACCTGTGGCACCTAACAGGTGTTGGCAATAACTAAATCACGCAGAAACAAAAGAAAAAAGAAGCGCACTTACCCCAGGTACGGTGGTCACAACTTTATTCGGACATATATTAAAACATCGGCAGGGAGGAAAGTGAACAGTGAACGGACTACGGCCGTTTCGTGCTATACAGCACTTCAACGGGTCCTTGATAGCAAAAGGAAGTGAGGGGTGTTCATTTATTTCCACAGGTTTAACTGCTCCTCCCCCTTCCTTTTACTACACCTCAGGTAATCAAATCACCTGTTTTCGAAACATAAGTGTGAATGGACAAAGATACAAAAGTTAAAAACAAACATAATCAAACACTAAGCAAAAATCTGGAGACAATATTTAGATACATAATTAATAAAGAAGCTATCCTGAAAAAACTTTTACAAAAAGACGGACATGTCAATTCTCTCGTTCAAGCCTAATGGACCTAAAGCCCGTGCACGAAGTATCCACCTCCCTTCTCTTTGTAATAGGAGGTGGTTCCAATCACCTCCCTGTTGCGGCGAGGCCACTCTTTCCAGTCCTGCAAATCGCAAGGTCCGCACATCGCTCTCATGGTAAGTATTCACATGATTGATCAATTTCGGAACCCCTTTTCCTGTCCGAACTGAATTAAAATGTTCCCTGATCCTAATAAACAAAGGCCGAATAGTCTTGCCAATATAAAAGAAGCCACAAGGACAAAAAATAATGTAAACAATATATGTGGACCTACAAGTTATGAAATCACGTACCTCATGCTGAATAGGACCAATTCTAATACTATTGCCCATGAGATGATACGTGCAGAAATTACATTGTCCGCACTTGATATTATTCGGCCTTTGTTTATTAGGATCAGGGAACATTTTAATTCAGTTCGGACAGGAATAGGGGTTCCGAAATTGATCAATCATGTGAAGACTTACCATGAGAACGATGTGCGGACCTTGCGATTTGCAGGACTGGAAAGAGTGGCCTCGCCGCAACAGGGAGGTGATTCGAACCGCCTCCTATTACAAAGAGAAGGGAGGTGGATACTTCGTGCAGGGGCTTTAGGTCCATTAGGCTTGAATGAGAGAATTGACATGTCCGTCTTTTTGTAAAAGTTTTTTCAGGATAGCTTCTTTATTAATTATGTATCTAAATATTGTCTCCAGATTTTTGCTTAGTGTTTGATTATGTTTGTTTTTAACTTTTGTATCTTTGTCCATTCACACTTATGTTTCGAACACAGGTGATTTGATTACCTGAGGTGTAGTAAAAGGAAGGGGGAGGAGCAGTTCTCCTCACTTCCTTTTGCTATCAAGGACCCGTTGAAGTGCTGTGCAGCACGAAACGGCCGTAGTCCGTTCACTGTTCACATTCCTCCCTGCCGATGTTTTAATATATGTCCGAATAAAGTTGTGACCACCGTACCTGGGGTAAGTGCGCTTCTTTTTTCTTTTGTTTCTGCATGACATGGATTGTATGGATTTTCTTGAAGCTGCACCCCCAATGGTATTAGAGGCAACTTACTCAGCAGACATCGAACGCAGTTCACACTATCTGGGTTGAAGATTTTAGGGTCAGGCATATAGCAGCAGTGCGGTGACATTTTTCTTTTGCTTTTGGCTGGACTGTTTAAAAGATTTGTTTTTTTGTCACGAGCACGCTGTGCAAGACTCCTAATCAGTGTACCCTCATTAGCAGGAATCAGTAACCTGCAGTGTTCTGTCACTATGGAATCTGATACCGTTCCCGTGTCACACGGACTTTTGGCAGGGAGAGAAAATGTGGATTCATATTTTTCGGAATGTGAGTTACACGAAGATATTTTTCCACTTGGCACAAAAAGTCTGGAGTACAAATTATTTTCAGTTGCGTAAAGAGAAGTAAATCTGTTTTGGACTAACAACTCGTTAAAATCCTATGTTGATTGCGGACGTGTGCCGCGTGGCCTTAGGGTCATGAAGGAAATGGCTCAATTCAAGGATAACGAGGCGTTTGTAAAAGAATGGGAGAATATCCTTTCACATTGCTCACAAGATTTGTTGCAGCTCGTACTAAAACAGAATGTTACCAATTATGAAGCAACTAAATTAGAATTAATTAAAACGAAAGATGAATTAAAAGCCAGATTATCTGACTCACAATGGTCAGTTATGGATAAAAGATTGGATACAAAATTGGTGATTTTGCAGAATGAAATTAAACAAAGGAAACGTGACAAATTCATTCGGGACAAGTCTGATTTCGATACAGGTAAAATCTTCACATGGAACAAAGGTGGCCAATCACGAAGCTTTCGAAAAACACCTAAGATATATAATCAAAAAGGATCTACATGGAAAAAGAGCAAAAAAGATTATTTGACTACAGACTCTGATTCCAGCGCCACTGATGATCTGAGTGGCGCAGCTGGTCCATCAAATTTACCTCAGGCTACAGGACAAACTGCATCCCCTTTGGACGCGCCGTGGGGGTAGGCGAAATGGTGGACAGAAATCTCCGAAAAAGAAAAGTAACCTGGAGACCAATATAGCAGAAAATCGCTCTACAACAGTCATTAATCTGACAGATCATATCCTGAAGGATTCGCATCTCTCGGTATTATCCAAAGGACTAAATTATTGCTTACCAGAAGAATTCAATATAGTAGACTTTAAGATTGACTTGTACAAGGCAGTGAGAAAGATGCATTTGTTTAAATCTTTTCTGCCTACTAATAAATCATCTACGTCAAAATCTACTCCACCTGAGGTGTTTCCTGGTGAAATACCTTGTCAGGTTGGCCCCCTGGGTTTTAGGATCACAGAAGACCCAATAGGAGATATTCGGGAAGATGCATGTTTGCTTCTCAGTCTCACTGATCCTGTTCCCATTGTAAACACCAGAACACATATCCCGGTTTTACCGTTCATTGGAGGAGTAAAATCCACGTATATGCCCCCGGTCTCTCCCGGCAATGTCATCGATATCTTTGAAGCCCAGGTTTTAAAAGATATTGAGGCCATACTATACAAAAAATTCCCTAATAATTTGGCATCGGAGGAAGTGCGGGCAGGACAGGGGGTGGACAGTAGGGGTGTAGGGGTGGGGGTAGGGGTGTAGGGGTGGACAGATACCATAGTGCGGGCCGCGGACAAAGGAGGCAATACTGTCCTCCTGTCTAGTGAATATTACAAAAATGAAGCTCTGAGACAATTATCAGATAGTAACACCTATGTGAAGTTAAAGGGGGATCCGACTGCTAATTTTAAAAATGGTCTTCGTTCGTTGCTGAGACGTCATGTGAAAAAAAAGTCCTGTCAGAAAAACAAGCTCCCAAACTTCTGCCAGACTACCCGAGGAAGGCGCATTGGTATCATATACCTAGAATACATAAGTCCCTAGAAAAACCTCCAGGTCGTCCGATTGTATCGGGGGTGGGGTCTCTGACTGAACCGTTGTCCTCTTATCTAGACTGGCTACTACGTCCTCTCCTGTTAGATGTCCCTTCTTTTGTTAAAGACACTGGGGATTTCTTAAGGAGTTTGAAGGGGTTCATATGGCAGGATAATTTCTGTCTTGCTTCAATAGACATTGAAAGCCTGTACACCAGAATTCCCCAGAAATTAGGTGTAGATACCATAAAGGAGATTTTGGAGAGTACACCTACTGATGTTAAGACTATTTCTTTTATTTGCGATGGTTTATTATTCATATTGGAACATAATGCATTTCAATTTGACAGTATTTGGTACAGACAGACGGAGGGTACCGCCATGGGTACCCCCGTCGCATGTACCCTAGCCAATTTATTTCTGGCCAAATTTGAGGAGGAATATATTTACTCTTCCAGAAATCCTTTTCTTCAGCATATTAAGTTCTATGCAAGGTATGTGGACGACATATTCCTGGTGTGGGACGGCCCCCAGGTGGCGTTCACAAAATTTGTGGAGCACCTCGGGGGTCCAACACCATGAACATGAAGTTCACTTCCCAATTCGGAGGGGATGAATTGGTATTTTTAGATGTCCAATTGAAGGTGAATGAGGGTACCATTCACACTGAGATCCATCGAAAACCGTCTTCGTCCAATTCTCTACTACATTTCAATAGTGCCCATCCCTTTTATACAAAACAGGCTTTGCCTTTCAGCCAGTTTTTACGGGTAAAAAGAGTCAATAGTGAAATAGGAGGGTTCAAGCAGCAATCTAATGAAATGTATAGCAGGTTTGTGGAGCGGGGTTACCCGCAACCTATTTTGGATAGAGCGCTCAGTAGAGCTACAAATATGAACCTTAGCGATACCTCGGGTAGGAATAACAAAAAAGGAGAAAAGAAATTCGTTTTCTGTTTCAAATTTGGGCCTATGGATTCGGCCATTAGGTCCGCGGTTAGAAAAAACTGGCAGATTTTGGGACAAGACAGTGACTTAAAAGAAATGGTAAATAGAGGACCCTTGTTCGCATGTCGTCGCAGCAAAAACGTGAGAGACCTGCTGGTACGGAATAGATTTGCATCCAAACGAGAGACGTGGTTGGGTGGGAATGCGCCAAAAGGCAATTTCAAGTGCGGACAATGTCATTTCTGCACGTATCATCTCACGGGCAATAGTATTAGAATTGGTCCTATTCAGCATGAGGTACGTGATTTCATAACTTGTAGGTCCACATATATTATTTACATTATTTTTTGTCCTTGTGGCTTCTTTTATATTAGCAAGACTATTCGGCCTTTGTTTATTAGGATCAGGGAACATTTTAATTCAGTTCGGACAGGAAAAGGGGTTCCGAAATTGATCAATCATGTGAAGACTTACCATGAGAGCGATGTGCGGACCTTGCATTTTGCAGGACTGGAAAGAGTGGTCTCGCCGCAACAAGGAGGTGATTGGAACCGCCTCCTATTACAAAGAGAAGGGAGGTGGATACTTTGTGCAGGGGCTTTAGGTCCATTAGGCTTGAACGAGAGAATTGACATGTCCGTCTTTTTGTAAAAGTTTTTTCAGGATAGCTTCTTTATTAATTATGTATCTAAATATTATCTCCAGATTTTTGCTTAGTGTTTGATTATGTTTGTTTTTAATTTTTGTATCTTTGTCCATTCACACTTATGTTTCGAACACACGTGATTTGATTACCTGAGGTGTAGTAAAAGGAAGGGGGAGGAGCAGTTAAACCTGTGGAAATAAATGAACGCCCCTCACTTCCTTTTGCTATCAAGGACCCGTTGAAGTGCTGTATAGCACGAAACGGCCGTAGTCCGTTCACTGTTCACTTTCCTCCCTGCCGATGTTTTAATATATGTCCGAATAAAGTTGTGACCACCGTACCTAGGGTAAGTGCGCTTCTTTTTTCTTTTATTTCTGCATGACATGGATTGTATGGATTTTCTTGAAGCTGCACCCCCAATGGTATTAGAGGGAACTTACTCAGCAGGCATCTAACGCAGTTCACACTATCTGGGTTGAAGATTTTAGGGTCAGGCATATAGCAGCAGTGCGGTGACATTTTTCTTTTGCTTTTGGCTGGACTGTTTAAAATAGCTAAATCACACTTGCAGCCAGTTGACATGGATTAAAGTTGACTCAACCTCTGTCCTGTGTCCTTGTGTGTACCACATTGAGCATAGAGAAAAGAAAGAAGACCAAAGAACTGTCTGAGGACTTGAGAAACCAAATTGTGAGGAAGCATGAGCAATCTCAAGGTTACAAGTCCATCTCCAAAGACCTGAATGTTCCTGTGTCTACCGTGCGCAGTGTCATCAAGAAGTGTAAAGCCCATGGCACTGTGGCTAACCTCCCTAGATGTGGACGGAAAAGAAAAATTGACAAGAGATTTCAAAGCAAGATTGTGCGGATGTTGGATAAAGAACCTCAACTAACATCCAAACAAGTTTAAGCTGCCCTGCAGTCCGAGGGTACAACAGTGTCAACCCGTACGATCCTTCGGCATCTGAATGAAAAGGGACTGTATGGTAGGATACCCAGGAAGACCCCACTTCTTACCCCGAGACATAAAAAAGCCAGGCTGGAGTTTGCCAAAACTTACCTGAAAAAAGCCTAAAACGTTTTGGAGGAATGTTCTCTGGTCAGATGAGACAAAAGTAGAGCTTTTTGGGCAAAGGCATCAACATAGAGATTACAGGAGAAAAAAAGAGGCATTCAAAGAAAACAACACGGTCCCTACAGTCAAAACATGGCAGAGGTTCCCTGATGTTTTGGGGTTGCTTTGCTGCCTCTGGCACTGGACTGCTTGACCGCGTGCATGGCATTATGAAGTCTGAAGACTGCCAACAAATGTTTCAGCATAATGCAGGTCCCAGTGTGAGAAAGTCATGGGTCTTCCAGTAGGACAATGACCCAAAACACACTTCAAAAAGCACTAGAAAATGTTTTGAGAGAAAGCACTGGAGACTTCTAAGGTGGCCAGCAATGAGTCCAGACCTGAATCCCATAGAACACCTGTGGAGAGATCTAAAAATGGCAGTTTGGAGAAGGCACCCTTCAAATATCAGGGACCTGGAGCAGTTTGCCAAAGAAGAATGGTCTAAAATTCCAGCAGAGCATTGTAAGAAACTCATTGATGGTTACCGCAAGCGGTTGGTCGCAGTTATTTTGGCTAAAGGTTGTGCAACCAAGTATTAGGCTGAGGGTGCCAATACTTTTGTCTGGCCCATTTTTGGAGTTTTGTGTGAAATGATCAATTTTTTGCTTCATTCTCTTTTGTGCTTTTTCATTTAAGACAAATTAAATGAAGATAATAATACCAAAGAATTTGTGATTGCAATCATTTTTAGGAAGAAACTGAGTATTATCTGACAGAATTGCAGGAGTGTGAATACTTTTGGCCATGACTGTGTATATATATATATCTATATATATAATTGTCTAAGGGTTTTTCCGTCTGTCTGTCTGTCTGTCTGTCCTAGAAATCCCATGTCTCTGATTGGTCGAGGCCGCCAGCCCTCGACCAATCAGCGACGGGCACAGCATCGACGTAGAAATCCCGCGTCTCTGATTGGTCGAAGCCGCCAGCCCTCGACCAATCAGCGACGAGCACAGCATAGACGTAGAAATCTCGCGTCTCTTATTGGTCGAGGCCGCCAGGCCTCGACCAATCAGCGATGGGCACAGCGACGATGTTGTCATAAAGGACGTAGACATCCCGCGTCTGATTGGTCGAGGCCACCAGGCCTCGACCAATCAGCAATGGGCACAGCGACGATGATGTCATAAAGGACGTAGAGCCTGGCGGCCTCAACCAATCAGCGACGGGCACAGTATCGACGTAGATGTCATAATGGTTGCCATGGCGACGATGATGTCATAAAGGTTGCCTCAACCAATCAGCGACGGGCACAGTCTGCCGCGAATTCTGGAATCATCATTGTCCATATACTACGGGGACATGCATATTCTAGAATACCCGATGCGTTAGAATCGGGCCACAATCTAGTATATATATATATATATATTTATTTATTTTTTCAATTCAAAGAAGCTTTATTGGCAGGACCAAATAAACATCAGTTTTTCCAAAGCAGGTGTACATTAGGGAGTAGGGACTGTGGGAATAATGGGTGTGGACTGTGGGAACGATGTATGGGGTACAGGGTGGGGGTTAAAGAAGTCCATGGCATATCATGGTTGTCTTTCTCGCAGTCTATGGCACGTGCTCACATACTGCGCTGCCACCTCCACTGCGCTCTTTTCTTTTATATATATATATATATACATACTGCTCAAAATATAAAGAGAACACTTAAACAACAGAATATAACTCCAAGTAGTTAGGAAGCAACACTGTTTGACAATCAATTTCACATGCTGTTGTGCAAATGAAATAGACGACATATGGAAATTATTGGCAATTATCAAGGCACACTCAATAAAGGAGTGGTTCTGCAGGTGGGGACCACAGACCACATCTCAGTACCAATGCTTTCTGGCTGATGTTTTGGTCACTTTTGAATGTTGGTTGTGCTTTCACACTCGTGGTAGCATGAGACGAACTCTACAACCCACACAAGTGGCTCAGGTAGTGCAGCTCATCCAGGATGGCACATCAATGTGAGCTGTGGCAAGAAGGTTTGATGTGTCTGTCAGCGTAGTGTCTAGAGGCTGGAGGCGCTACCAGGATACAGGCCTGAACACCAGGAGACATGAAAGGGGCCATAGGAGGGCAACAACCCAGCAGCAGGACTGCTACCTCAGCCTTTGTGCAAGGAGGAACAGGAGGAGCACTGCCAGAGCCCTGCAAAATGACCTACAGCAGGCCACAAATGTGCATCTGTCTGCACAACCGTTTAGAAACCGAATCCATGAGGATGGTCTGAGTGCCTGACGTCCACAGATGGGGTTGTGCTCACAGCCCAACACCGTGCACGATGCTTGGCATTTGTCACAGAACACCAGTATTGGCAAATTCACCACTGGCGCCCTGTGCTCTTCACAGATGAAAGCATCTTCACACTGAGCACATGTGACAGACGTGACAGTCTGGAGATGCCGTGGAGAGCGATCTGCCTGCAACATCCTTCGGCATGACCGGTTTGGCAGTGGGTCAGTAATGGTGTGGGGTGGCATTTTTTTGGAGGGCCAGAGGTAGCCTGACTGCCATTAGGTACCGAGATGAGATCCTCAGACCCCTTGTGAGACCATATGCTGATACGGTTGGACCTGGGTTTCTCCTAATGCAGGACAATGCCAGACCTCATGTGGCTGGAGTGTGTCAGCAGTTCCTGCAGATGAAGGCATTGAAGCTATGGACTGGCCCGCTCGTTCCCCAGACCTGAACCCTATTGAACACATCTGGAACATCATGTCTCGCACCATCCACCAACGTCACATTGCACCACAGACTGTCCAGGAGTTGACGGATGCTTTAGTCTAGGTCTGGGAGGAGATCCCACAGGAGACCATCCGCCGCCTCATCAGAAGCATGCCCAGGTAGGGAGTTCATACAGGCACTTAGTGGCCACACACACTACTGAGCATCATTTCCTTATCTTGAGGCATTGCCACTGAAGTTGGATCAGCCTTTAATTTGATTTTCCACTTTGATTTTAAGTATCATTCCAAATTCAGATCTCCATGGGATATTAATTTTGATTTACATCGATCATTTTTATGTTTTATTCTTCTCAATGCATTCCACTATGTATTGAATAAAGATTTGAAACTGGAATATTTAATTCAATGATATCTAGGATGTGGGATTTTAGTGTTCCCTTTATTTTTTTGAGCAGTGTATATTATCTTGTCTATTTCCTGGGTAATCCTAACTTTCTGACAGGCAGTTATTATGAAAAACATAGGGGGTTGAACATTGATCCATATTTAATTCACACGTCTGCATACCACAGTATAGGTGTCTACTAAATAATTTACATTTACTGGTTTATATGATATAATTATATTTGGGTCAACATATGAGACCTATGCCCCTCTACTCCTGTTTTTCGTTTTTTATGTAATTTCTGATTATCCAGAGGATCACCCACATACCTGAAAATAAGATTTATATAAAGTATTTACTCCTTTATGCATATAACGCTTATATTATTAATTATAAACCATACTATGCCAGGCGTATTATAAGGATATTAAGAAGTATGGGAGGTCACAGTACTGTTTAAATACTCCATTTTTACCACCAAATGTATTTTATCCTTTTTGAATCATTTTCACCTATCAACGTCCCCTGTATGACATTTTGCTTATTCTGTTACGGGTTTTAATCATTTGTGATTTAATATCAATAATTTTTTTTGTCATGGATCTCTTCTTCACTCCATCCTTTGTACAATTGTGGCCAAAAGGTTACAAACCCCAGCAGAATTTTTGCTTTGTTGGCCTTTTTTCAGAGAATGTGAATGATGACACCAAAACTTTTTCTCCACTCATGATTAGTGGTTGGGTGAAGCCGTTTATTGTCACACTACTGTGTTTTCACTTTTTACATCATAATGACAACCCAAAACATCCAAATGACCCTGATCAAAAGTTCACATACCCAGGTGATTTTAGCCTGATAACATGCACAGAAGTTGACACAAATACGTTTGAATGGCTGCTTGTGTGTGCATAACAGCTAAGTGAGTTTCTGGGATCCAGACAGACTATCACATCTTTCATCCAGCCACTGACGTTTCTGAATTGTGAGTCATGGGAAAAGCAAAAAAATTGTCAACGGATGTACGGGAAAAGGTAGTTGAACTGTATAAAACAGGAAAGAGAAACAAAAAGATATCCAAGGAATTGATAATGCCAGGCAGCAGCGTTCAAACTGATTAACACATGGAAAATCAGGGGCTCTGTAAAAATAAAACCACGGTCAGGTAGATCAACAAAATTGTCATCCACCACTGCCAGGAAAATTGTTCGGGATGCAATGGAAAACCCACAAATAACATCAGCTGAAATACTGGACTGTCTGAAAACTAGCAGTGTGGCTGTTTCAAGAAGCACAATAAGGAGGCACTTGAAGAAAAATGGGCTGCATTGTTGAGTCATAAGAAAGCCATTGCCATAAAGTATCTCCCCTACAATATACAAAACAGCACAGAGACAAGCCTTAAAACTTCTGAAACAAGGAAATTTTGAGTGATGAGACCAAAATTGATCTTTTTGGCCACAACCATACACGTTTTATTTGGAGAGAGGTCAACAAGGCCTATGATGAAAGGAACACCATTCCTACTGTACAGCACGGAGGTGGATCGCTGATGTTTTGGGGATGTGTGATCTACAGAGGCACAGGAAACTTTGTCACAGTTGAAGGAAAGGTGAATACAGCATGTTATCAGCAAATACTGGAGGCAAATTTGCACTCATCAGCTCAGAAGCTGCTCATGGGACGTACTTGGCCATTCCAACATGACAACGATCCAAAACACAAGGCCACATCGACCTGTCATTGACTACAGCAGAACAAAGTGAAGGTTCTGGAGTGGCCATCTCAGTCTTCTGACCTCAATATCATTGAGCCACTCTGGGGAGATCTCAAGCACGCAGTTCATGCTAGACAGCCCAGGAATTTACAGGAACTGGAGGCTTTTTGCCAAGAAGAGTGGGCAGCTTTACCATCTGAGAAAATAAAGAACCTCATCCACAAGTATCACAAAAGATTTCAAGCTGTCGTTGTTAGAGGGGGCAATACACAGTATTAAGAAATGGGGTATGTAAACTTTTTATCAGGGTTATTTGGATGTTTTGGGTTGTCATTATGATTTAAAAAGAGAAAACACAGTAGTTTGACAACAGCATTACGTTACTTACCAGTAAAAGCGTTTTTCGGAAGCCCATGACAGCACCACGAGAGAGGGGATCCACCCTTTAATGCTTTATTCGGACTCCCATGACAGGACAACGAGAGATTTACAGAGATGTGAGCTACCTTAGGGAGGGACTATAGCCTGCAGCACTCTTAACCCAAAGGTGAGATCTGAGGAAAACCCCAAGTCCAACCGATAGTGTTTGAAAAAGGTGGAAGGGGATGACCATGTGGCCACCTTACAAATCTGGTCAATTGACACTCCAGATCTCTCCGCCCAAGATGATGCAATGGCCCGGGTGGAATGCGCCCTCAGATTCTGCGGAGCCATACCCCCACCTGTTGTTTAAGCCAGAGAGATAGCCTGCCTAATCCACTTTGCTAGTGTGCATTTTGATACTCTAAGCCGCTTCCTAGGACCTTGG
Organism: Ranitomeya imitator; assembly: GCF_032444005.1. Taxonomy (NCBI): domain Eukaryota; kingdom Metazoa; phylum Chordata; class Amphibia; order Anura; family Dendrobatidae; genus Ranitomeya; species Ranitomeya imitator. The sequence continues at coordinate 590,038,339 of NC_091282.1, forward strand.
AAGGATACATATAATGCATTTTCTTTCTTCCAAGCATCAGTGATGGAGATATACTATAAAAGGCATCTTCTAATGTCTAATGTATTCTAAAAGGCATCTTCTAATGTCTAATGTATGGAGTATTTCTTCCTTTGAAGGATTAGGGAGAAATGATGGTATAACTATCTCCTGCGACCTGTGGAAATCGAATGCTACTTTTGGTAAATATGTTGGATCCGGCTTGAGGACTACTCTATCCTGTAAGAATTCTGTATAAGGGGGAAGTCTGGAATGTGTCTGGATGTCTCCTATCCTACGAGCCGATGTTATTGCTACCAGGAAAGCTGTTTTAAAGGACAATATCTTAATTGAAGCTGATTGTAAGGGTTTGAAGGGTTATTTTGTCAAAGTCAAAAGGACTAGGTTAAGATCACATTGTACAGTTTTATTTTTGTGTTTGGGTCTAACTCTACCCGCTACCTTAATAAATCTCGCAACCCAATCGTTATTGACAATGTTACAAGAAAACAGGGCACCCAGGGCTGAGACCTGTACTTTTAGTGTACTTGTGGAAAGATTTAACTTCAGCCCCTTCTGCAGAAATTCTAAGATCTGGCATATCGGCACCCCTTCTTTAATGTTAAAATCTGAATTGGCCAGGAACTTCTTCCAGTTTCTAGAGTAGATTTTTGTTGTGATCTGTTTCCTACTCTTCAGAAGGGTATCTTCTAAATTTGGGGAGAAGCCTCTGTCTTTTAACAATGACCACTCAAACTCCATGCCATTAAATGGAATCCCTTCACTTGTGGATGGCTGATAGGTCCCTGGTAGATCAAGTTCGGGATTTCTGGAAGCACCCAGGGATTGCCTACCGACTTAGTCCTGAGCCAAGTGAACCAGGTCCTTCTGGGCCAGAATGGGGCAATTAATATGACGCTTGCCCGATCTTCCCTGATTTTCCTCACCACTAGAAGTAACAGGGGCAATCATGGGAAAGCGTAAGCCAAGGGAAAATCCCATTTTATCAAGAAGGCATCCACTACCAGAGGATTCTTCCTGGGGTTCAGTTAACAAAACTTTTTTCACTTTTCTGTTTTCTCTGGTGGCAAAGAGGTCCACGTCCAGTTGACCCCATTTGCGGATAATCTGATTGAAGATGTCCCTGTTTAGAGACCATTCTCCTTGCCTTAGGGTATTGCGGCTCAGAAAGTCTGCCTTTACATTTTCTTTCCCTCTGATATGACATGCAGTTAAAGATTGAAAATGTCTCTCTGCGTTTGGAATAGACGATCTGCCACTTGCATCAGAGCCTCGGAACATGTTCCACCCTGGTGATTTACATAAGCCACTGTGTTATGATCCGGTGACCTTGGAGCAGCATGAAAACTTTCACTGGAGTAGGTGGTCACTATACTGACCGCAAATCCTGATCTTAACACCGCAACTAGAAGTAGCCGTGGAGTGTACCTAACCAATCCTAGACACCTTGTCACAGCCGGAGGACTAAGTACCCCTAAAGATGGAAACAGGAATACTATCTTGCCTCAGAGCAGAACCCCAAAGGATAGACAGCCCCCCACAAATATTGGCGGTGAGTCGGAGAGGAAAAAACATACACAGGCAGAAAAACAGGATTTAGCACAGGAGGCCACTCTAGCTAAAATAGGACAGGATAGGACAGAGTTCTGTGCGGTCAGTATTAAAACCCTTCAAAAATATCCACATATACAAAAACTTCCTCCATCTAACTAAAGACGTAGGGGCGTATATCTGCAACTCCAACGAATCCTACAATCAGAGCAGGAATACAATCAAAAACAAGCACACAGCTGTTATGGACCTGGTGGTTAGGAGCACCTGGAATAACCTGATGGTTAAACTAACAAGAACATTGACAGCTGGCATAGAGTAACGATCTGAGTGGAGTTAAATAGAGCAGCCAGCCAAAGAATAAGCTACGTCACCTGTGGAAGGAACCTCAGAAGCAGCAGCTCCACTCACAGCCACCAGAGGGAGTCCATGGACAGAACTCGCCGAAGTACCATTCATGACCACAGGAGGGAGTTCGAAAACAGAATTCACAACAGTACCCCCCTTGAGGAGGGGTCACCGAACCCTCACCAGAGCCCCCAGGCCGATTAGGACGAGCCAAATGAAAGGCACGAACTAGATCGGCAGCATGAACATCAGAGGCAAAAACTCAGGAAATATCTTCCTGACCATAACCCTTCCACTTGACCAGGTACTGGAGTTTCCATCTCGAAATACAAGAATCCAAAATCTTTTCCACCACATACTCCAACTCCCCCTCGACCAACACCGGGGTAGGAGGATCAACGGAGGGAACCATAGGCACCACGTATCTCCGCAATAACGACCTATGGAACACATTATGGATGGCAAAAGAAGCTGGAAGGGCCAAACGAAATGACACAGGATTAAGAACTTCAGAAATCTTATACGGACCAATGAAACGAGGCTTAAACTTAGGAGAGGAAACCTTCATAGGAACATAACGAGACGACAACCAAACCAAATCCCCAACACGAAGTCGGGGACCAACACAGCGCCGGCGGTTAGCGAAACGTTGAGCCTTCTTCTGGGACAATGTCAAATTGTCCACCACATGAGTCCAAATCTGCTGCAACCTGTCCACCACAGTATCCACACTAGGACAGTCCGAAGGCTCAACCTGCCCTGAAGAGAAACGAGGATGAAAACCAGAATTACAGAAAAACGGCGAAACCAAAGTAGCCGAGCTGGCCCGATTATTAAGGGCGAACTCAGCCAAATTCAAGAAGGACACCCAATCATCCTGATCAGCAGAAACAAAGCATCCTAGATATGTTTCCAAAGTCTGATTAGTTCGTTCGGTTTGGTCATTTGTCTGAGGATGGAAAGCCGAAGAAAAAGACAAATCAATGCCCATCTTAGCACAAAAGGACCGCCAAAACCTCGAAACAAACTGGGAACCTCTGTCCGAGACGATGTTCTCCGGAATGCCATGCAAACGAACCACATGCTGGAAAAACAATGGCACCAAATCAGAGGAGGAAGGCAATTTAGACAAGGGTACCAAATGGACCATCTTAGAAAAGCAATCACAAACCACCCAAATGACCGACATCCTTTGAGAGACAGGGAGATCTGGAATAAAATCCATGGAAATATGCGTCCAGGGCCTCTTCGGGACCGGCAAGGGCAAAAGCAACCCACTGGCACGAGAACAGCAGGGCTTAGCCCGAGCACAAATCCCACAGGACTGCACAAAAGAACGCACATCCCGTGACAAAGAAGGCCACCAAAAGGATCTAGCCACCAAATCTCTGGTACCAAAGATTCCAGGATGACCAGCCAACACCGAACAATGAACCTCAGAGATAACTCTACTAGTCCATCTATCAGGGACAAACAGTTTCTCCGCTGGACAACGGTCAGGTCTATCAGCCTGAAACTTCTGCAGCACCCGCCGCAAATCAGGGGAGATGGCAGACAAAATTACCCCCTCTTTGAGAATACCCGCTGGCTCAGGAACACCCGGAGAGTCAGGCACAAAACTCCTTGACAGGGCATCAGCCTTCACATTCTTAGAGCCCGGAAGGTACGAAACCACAAAATTAAAACGGGAGAAAAACAACGACCATCGAGCCTGTCTAGGATTCAACCGTTTTGGCAGACTCGAGATAAGTCAAATTCTTGTGATCCGTCAAAACCACCACGCGATGCTTGGCTCCTTCAAGCCAATGTCGCCACTCCTCGAATGCCCACTTCATGGCCAACATCATAATTGCGCTCAGCAGGCGAGAACTTTCTAGAAAAGAAGGCACATGGTTTCATCACCAAGCCATCAGAACTTCTTTGCGACAAAACAGCCCCTGCTTCAATCTCAGAAGCATCAACCTCGACCTGAAACGGGAGCGAAACATCTGGCTGGCACAACACAGGGGCAGAAGAAAAACGACGCTTCAACTCCTGAAAAGCCTCTACAGCCGCTGAGGACCAATTGACCACAGCAGCACCTTTCTTGGTCAAATCAGTCAACGGTTTAGCCACACTAGAAAAATTAGCGATGAAGCGACGGTAAAAATTAGCAAAGCCCAGGAACTTCTGCAGGCTCTTCACAGATGTCGGCTGAGTCCAATCATAAATGGCCTGAACTTTAACAGGGTCCATCTCGATAGTAGAAGGGGAAAAAATGAAACCCAAAAATGAAACCTTCTGAACTCCAAAATGACACTTTGATCCCTTCACAAACAAGGAATTCGCACGAAGGACCTGGAACACCATTCTGACCTGCTTTACATGAGACTCCCAATCATCCGAAAAGACCAAAATATCATCCAAATATACAATCATGAATCTATCCAGGTACTCTCGGAAGATGTCATGCATAAAGGACTGAAATACAGATGGAGCATTAGAAAGCCCGAATGGCATAACCAGGTACTCAAAATGTCCCTCGGGCGTATTAAATGCTATTTTCCATTCATCGCCCTGTTTAATACGCACAAGATTATACGCCCCTCGAAGATCTATCTTGGTGAACCAACTAGCCCCCTTAATCCGAGCAAACAAATCAGACAGCAGCGGCAAAGGGTACTGAAATTTGACTGTGATCTTATTAAGAAGGCGGTAATCAATACAAGGTCTCAAAGAACCATCCTTCTTGGCCACAAATAAAACCCCTGCTCCCAACGGTGATGACGACGGGCGAATATGACCTTTCTCCAAGGATTCCTTTATATAACTCCGCAAAAGCAGCGTGCTCTGGCACAGATAAATTGAACAGTCGGCCCTTAGGAAACTTACTACCAGGAATCAAATTAATAGCACAATCGCAATCCCTATGAGGAGGTAAGGCACTGGATTTGGGCTCATCAAATACATCCCAGTAATCCGACAAAAATTCAGGGACTTCAGAAGGAGTGGAAGACGAAATTGACAGCAATGGAACATCACCATGTACCCCTTGACAACCCCAGCTGGACACAAACAGATTTCCAATCCAATACTGGATTATGGACCTGTAGCCATGGCAACCCCAAAATGACCACATCATGCAGATTATGCAACACCAAAAAGCGAATATCCTCCTGTTGTGCAGGAGCCATGCACATGGTTAACAAAATAGGACGACAAAGAGCAAATCAGAGTAACGGACAAAAGAAATTTAGACTGTACCGTACCAATAGTGGCAGACCTAGCGAACCGCTTAGTGCGCTTAGGACACTCGGAGATAGCATGAGTGGAATCACCACAGTAAAAACACAGCCCATTCCGACGTCTGTGTTCTTGCCGTTCAGCTCTGGTCAAAGTCCTATCACATTGCATAGGCTCAGGCCTATGCTCAGAGAATACCGCCAAATGGTGCACAGCTTTGCGCTCCCGCAAGCGCCGATCGATCTGAATGGCCAAGGACATAGACTTATTCAGACCAGCAGGCGTGGGAAATCCCACCATGACATCCTTAAGGGTTTCAGAAAGACCCTTTCTGAAAATTGCCACCAGGGCACACTCATTCCACTGAGTAAGCACAGACCACTTTCTAAACTTCTGACAGTACACCTCTGCTTCATCCTGACCCTGACACAAAGCCAGCAAGATTTTCTCTGCCTGATCCACTGAATTTGGTTCATCATAAAGCAATCCAAGCGCCAGAAAAAACGCATCAACATTACGCAATGCAGGATCTCCTGGCGCAAGGGAAAATGCCCAGTCTTGAGGGTCACCACGCAGCAAAGAAATAATGATTTTTACTTGTTGAACGGGGTCACCAAAGGAGCGGGGTTTCAAAGCAAGAAACAGTTTACAATTATTTTTGAAATTCAGGAACCTAGATCTATCCCCAGAAAACAAATCAGGAATTGAAATTCTAGGCTCTAACATAGGATTCTGAACAACAAAATCTTGAATGTTTTGTACCCTTGCAGTGAGATGATCCACACAAGAGGACAGACCTTGAATGTCCATATCTACACCTGTGTCCTGAACCACCCAGAGGTTAAGAGGAAAAGAAAGACAAAACACACTGCAGAGAAAAAAAATGGTCTCAGAACTTCTCTTATCCCTCTATTGAGATGCATTAATACTTTGGGCCAGCTGTACTGTTATGGACCTGGTGGTTAGGAGCACCTGGAATGACCTGATGGTTAAACTAACAAGAACATTGACAGCTGGCATAGAGTAACGATCTGAGTGGAGTTAAATAGAGCAGCCAGCCAAAGAATAAGCTACGTCACCTGTGGAAGGAACCTCAGAAGCAGCAGCTCCACTCACAGCCACCAGAGGGAGTCCATGGACAGAACTCACCGAAGTACCATTCATGACCACAGGAGGGAGTTCGATAACAGAATTCACAACACACAGCCAGTGTGCCACAGAAAAAGAAACAGACACTTATCTTTGCTGAAATGGCAGCCAAAAAGGAGAAGCCAGACAGAGATCCATCATGTCCCAAAAAACATTGTCAACTGGCAAGGACTAATGAGTCCTGCAAGCCTAAATACCCCAGTCAGAGCTGCAATTAGCAGATACACCTGTCCAAGACTGCAGCCCAGGAACAACTGCGTTACCATCTGCTACCACCAGAGGGAGCTCAAAAGCAGAATTCACAACACCACTGCCACTTGGTTGTCTGAAAGGATCTTGACGTGGTGACCCTGTAGATATGAGGATTTTCTTAACCGACATTTCAATCGCTATCAACTCCTTCTGCTTGGATGAAGATGTAGCCTGAGAGTCCCACTGTCCCTGAACCACAATGTCACCCATGTGGGCCCCCCACCCCGAGGGGCTAGCATCTGTGGTTATTATGCGAGTTGTGTTACCCAAGGAACACCTGCAGATAATTTGTCTTTGTTTAGCCACCACCTAAGGGACATAAGGGTTAACAGACTCCATGTTATCTGACCATGCAAGGACCCTCCCAAGGCCCTATCATTAACTAAGACATCCTTCTGTAGGGATCTAGTGTTAAACTGAGCCCACTTGACAGCTGGGATACACGATGTCAGGGATCCTAACAGGGTCATAGCCTGTTGCAGAGTCATGGAGGGTCTATTAAAGGGACACTGTCACCTGAATTTGGAGGGAACAATCTTCAGCCATGGAGGCGGGGTTTTGGGGTTTTTGATTCACCCTTTCCTTACCCGCTGGCTGCATGCTGGCTGCAATATTGGATTGAAGTTCATTCTCTGTCCTCCGTAGTACATGCCTGCACAAGACAATCTTGCCTTGCCCAGGCGTGTACTATGAAGGACAGAGAATGAACTTCAATCCTATATTGCAGCCAGCATGCAGCCAGCGGGTAAGGAAAGGGTGAATCAAAAGCCCCAAAACCCCGCCTCCATGGCTGAAGATTGTTCCCTCCAAATTCAGGTGACAGTGTCCCTTTAATTTCTCTTAACGCCTGTTGTTGAACATGTAATAACATCATGTGGAAGACGACACTGTTGGGCATCTGAATCTAACAGTAGACCTAGAAACCTCTGAATTTTTAGGGGCTCCAACCAAGATTTTTCATAATTTATTATCCAGCCCAGGTGTTCTGGTCTGACCATAGCTGTTCTTAATTGCGATAGGCAATGATCTGCTGAATTCCCCACTATGAGAAAGTCATCTAAATAGGGAAAAATAAGAATATTAGATTCCTGCAAATGCGGCATGATCTTAGCAACTATTTTTGTGAATACCCTGGGGGTGGCCGATAAACCGAAGGGACGCGCCCTAAACTGAAAATTGCAAACTCCTCCTCACATTAAAACCGCCACCCTTAGGAATTGCTGGAAATCTGCATGGATGGGTGCATGATAATATGCGACTTTTAAATCCACGACTACCATGAAACAGTTTTCAAACAGCATCTTTATTGTTGAACTGATAGATTCCATCTTGAAGGTATGTTTGACCAGAAATTCATTTAGGGACCTAAGATTTATAATGGTTCTAAATGATTTGTCTGCTTTCTGGATAAGGAATAGAGGAGAGTATAATCTACCTATCCCAAAAAAATCATGGTAGAAGTTCCAGAATCTAATGCACAAAGTCGCCACTTCTGCTTCTAATGCCGACTGTTCAAGGGAAGAAGAGCGCAAGAGAGTTAGTTTAAAACTATCTCGTGGAGTGTGACTAAACTCAAGTCTGAGTCCATCAGATATTATGCTCGGCACCCAATCACTATGTGTGATTTCTGACCATGCTGTAAAGAAGGCCGACAATCCCTCCTACCGGAATTGCTAGTCATTGGTCAGGTTTTTTACGCTCTCCTGAGGAACCATGGAACATTAATCCTGTACCTCTTCTACGTTTATCTTCCCATCTAAAACAGTCTCTAGTGGGTCATAATGCGTGCTTCCTTCCCTGACTAAATCTCTTTGTTGAAGGGACGACGGTTGGACATGGATGATAAATTAGGGAATCTCTTTTTATCATCTCCGGCTTTTTATAGCAGCTCGTCCAGGGCCGGATTAAACAAATACTCTCCTCTGCATGGGATAGTGCAGAGCTTTGATCTCGTCTGGATGTCCCCTGACCAGCATTTCAACCACAGGGCGCTACAAGCCGCATTAGAGAAAGTCCTGCCGCTCTAGCCGCCATCGTGACAGAGTCAACAGAAGCGTCCGATAGGATGGCAGAGGCCTCTTAAATCACCAGTAGGGCACTCAAAATAGTGTCTCTAGAAGCCCCCTTTTTTAACTGGGATTCTAATTGGTCCAGCCAGACCATCATGTACCTGGCTGTGCAAATTGATGCTACCGCTGGATTTAGGGAACTGGCCGCCATTTCCCAGGTTCCCTTAAGGAAGGTGTCTGCCTTCCTGTCAAGGGGATCTTTAAAAGTCTCCATATCCTCAAACGGTAGTGAGGCTTGTTTTGATGCTTTGGCCACCACCGCTTCTAATTTTGGGGCCTTGTCCCAAGTGTTGACTGCCGGGTCGTCGAAGGGATATTTGTGTTTCAGAGCTGGTGGTAAGGGACCCCTCTTTTCAGGTTTTTTCCATTCTCGAAGTATTAGCTCCTGGATCTTTTTGTTTAATGGGAAGGATCTACGTTTCTTTTGCTCCAGTCCACTAAACATGATCTCTTGTCTGGATAGCTGCGGTTTGGGTTCCGCTATGCCTATCGTTCCCCTGACCGTCTTAACCAATTTATCTATCCGATCCAAGGGCAGATAGATGCGGGCAGAGTCTTCCCCAGACGAGGAGGACGAGGGGGCCGAATCGGAGGAGCCTTCATCTCTATTCTCATCCGCCGAAGAATCAGAGTCCAAAAAGGCCTTGAATTTTGAGCTTCCTGGTTGAGACAGGGACTTAAAGGGACTGTCTTACTTCCGCCCTGACCATCTCTTTCAGGCTTGCTGAAACATTAAGGGATTCTTCCGCTACCTGAGGGAGGACAGCAAGGCAATATCTAGACCTAATGCCACTCCACCCCTTCCCTCCCTGAGACCTCATCGTCTGCTGGATACCGGGGGCACATAATTTTGGGGGCCATGAATCTGGTAAGGAAACTCCACAGAGGGCGCATTCCTTGTGTTTAGATTTATCGATTCACTTCTTCCCCTAAAATAAAAAATATGAGGGGGACTGTGTCACTGAGTGAACATTCACATAGATAATAATAATAATCTTTATTTTTATATAGCGCTAACATATTCCGCAGCGCTTTACAGTTTGCACACATTATCATCACTGTCCCCGATGGAGCTCACAATCTAAATTCCCTATCAGTATGTCTTTGGAATGTGGGAGGAAACCGGAGTACCCGGAGGAAACCCACGCAAACACGGAGAGAACATACAAACTCTTTGCAGATGTTGTCCTTGGTGGGGTTCGAACCCAGGACTCCAGCGCTGCAAGGCAGCAGTGCTAACCACTGCGCCACCGTGCTTACTAGTGGCTGCGGAAAAAAGATACCAGAGTATGAGGGGAAATCCTCCTAGCCGGTGCTCCCTATTCCTGTCTGGAGGAGCTCTTGCAACTGGACTCATCACTCCTTCTGTCATGCTCCTTCCCTTTGGGCTTCTGTCGTACCTCTTCCAGCAGCTGAGGCTGCTGCTCATGATCACTTTCCATTGTGACTCAATACTGAGGCCAGAAGCAAGGGTGCGGACCAGGAGCCCGCTTAAGTCCCCTCCTCCGGTCAACAGATCCGCCAAGCGCTGCCCCTTGATTCGGTGTCTGCCACCACAGGTGTAGCCGACAGGCTGGAGGGGCCCTTGTGCGCGTGGCATTCAACCCCCAGATGTCACCGAAGCCCACCAGCACTTCCTGTCGGCCCTGAGAGCAGCACGGGACAAGCAGCCAGCCAGCGGCACCCCAAACAGTGCCAACCATCGTGTTACCGGCCCCCACACAGCTCGAGCACCATCCACACACCACATGAGCAGGAACAAGGGGGAAAATACTTTCCTAGCGCTGGCGTCCCTGGAGACGGATGACCACTGCAATCCGCTCCCTGCTGCGAACGCCACTGCCGAGCCAGGACTACCGTGATGTCTCCAGGATCTCCGCACCAGCCGAGGTAGGAGACCCCCCGCTACCTGAGTCGGCCGGCCTGGGATCCATAGGTTCTTCTGTAGGATCCAGTCCCTATAGGAACAGGAAACCAACTGATATGTGGAAGAGGTTCCGCTCTTTTTGTATCTGTAGGTTTCCTGTTCCTGAAGGGCGGATTCCCGCTTTCATGGTGCTGTCATGGGAGTCCGAATAAAAACGTCTTCACCCAACCACTAACCATTGTGGCGAAAAAGGTTTGGTGTTAGTATTCATGTTCTCTGAAAAAATTCCAAGAAAGCAAAAATTCTGCTGGGGTATGTAAACTTTTGAGCACAACTGTATATTTGGTTCGAGTTTCTTTGTATTGGTTCTATATAAAATAAGTGCCATTAACATCATTAGAGGATATTAGTGTTTAACAAGCCTGTAAACGATATAGCACACATTGCAGCACACCATGTGGGTAATCTTTTTCTCAATGTTGAACAAAATTAATTTCTGTTGTCGACTTAAAGATTCTTCACTAGTGTTGAGCATTCCGATACCGCAAGTATCGGGTATCGGCCGATATTTGCGGTATCGGAATTCCGATACCGAGTTCCGATATTTACCGCATATCAGGAACCAGAATCGGAAGTTCCCAGAATTCAAACTGCACGAATTCAGCCAATGAGGAATGATTACAAGTGTGGGCACATCCTGTTCAGCATGGTGGGCATGTAACTACTGGCAAGGCTGTGATTGGCTGCTGAAATGATGTCATGATGCACTATAAAAAACGCTGCCGCCATTTCGGGCTCACTCTGCTGTGAATTCAGTTAGGGACAGGACGCTGTGTTCTGACTGAGGGCCAGTTGAGATAGCGATTTGCTTCATTGTGCTTTTCCCAGGCTAATTTAGCAACCGCTGCATGAGAACCTTGCTTTTGCCTTGCAGCGCTGTTTTCACAGAGGTCTGCAAGGTCTTTGTGTGTGTGTGAGTGCAGCTCACTCTGTAGTCTGTGTGCAGCCACAGCTGGTTGTATTCAGCTCAGGGTGGTTCACTGCCTCATACTGTTCTATCCATTGTCCTTTTTTGCTATTAGTGCAGCCTGCTGCACATTTTTTTCAAATATTTCCTATTAGTGGCTTTCCACCCGTATCCAGCTAAATTGTGGAAAAACACTACATAGGATAACATAAAGGAGGTTTTTTTGGGCCTTGCAGCGCCGTTTACGGCTGTCAGCACGGTCTCCCTGTGAGTGCAGCTCGCCCTGTAGTCTGTGTGCAGCCACAGCCAGTTGTATTCAGCTCAGGGTGCGTTACTGCCTCATACCGTAAAATACATTGTCCTTTTTTGCTAATAGTGCAGCCTGCTGCACATTTTTTCAAATATTTCCTATTAGTGGCTTTCCACCCGTATCCAGCTAAATTGTGGAAAAACACTACAAAGGATAACATAGAGGGGTTTTTTTGGGCCTTGCAGCGCCGTTTACGGCTGTCTGCATGGTCTCCGTGTGAGTGCAGCTCGCCCTGTAGTCTGTGTGCAGCCACAGCCGGTTGTATTCAGCTCAGGGTGCGTTACTGCCTCATACCGTAAAATACATTGTCCTTTTTTGCTAATAGTGCAGCCTGCTGCACATTTTTTCAAATATTTCCTATTAGTGGCTTTCCACCCGTATCCAGCTAAATTGTGGAAAAACACTACAAAGGATAACATAGAGGGGTTTTTTTGGGCCTTGCAGCGCCGTTTACGGCTGTCTGCATGGTCTCCGTGTGAGTGCAGCTCGCCCTGTAGTCTGTGTGCAGCCACAGCCGGTTGTATTCAGCTCAGGGTGCGTCACTGCCTCATACCGTAAAATACATTGTCCTTTTTTGCTAATAGTGCAGCCTGCTGCACATTTTTTCAAATATTTCCTATTAGTGGCTTTCCACCCATATCCAGCTAAATTGTGGAAAAAAACACTACATAGGATAACATAGAGGAGGTTTTTTGGGCCTTGCAGCACCGTTTACGGCTGTCTGCACGGTCTCTGTTGAGTGCAGCTCGCCTTGTAGTCTGTGTGCAGCCACAGCCGGTTGTATTCAGCTCAAGGTGCGTCACTGCCTCATACCGTAAAATACATTGTCCTTTTTTTGCTAATAGTGCAGCCTGCTGCACATTTTTTCAAATATTTCCTATTAGTGGCTTTCCACCCGTATCCAGCTGTGGAAAAACACTACATAGGATAACATAGAGGAGATTTTTTGGGCCTTGCAGCGCCGTTTACGGCTGTCTGCACGGTCTCCGTGTGAGTGCAACTCGCTCTGTAGTCAGATCTGCCCCCCCAAAAAAAAAATAATAAAGTTCACCAAACACACCACTTTACAGTTGTGTAGGCCACATTAGCTCATATTAAAGTTTAGTCCACACTTTAGAAAATTAGTGTTTCTTATACCTGTTAGGAGCTGTTCAGGAATAAGAACACTAAGTCCTTAGTACTTTTCTGCTTATCTTTATCAGTCAACCAAGATGAAGAGGGCAGGGAGTAAGGCATGTGGGCGCGGAGCAGGGAGAGGACGTGGGGATTCTGTGCCTGCTGCGGGCATCAGTGACTCATCACCCAATTTCAGCAGGGAACAGTCCTTCATGCGCAGCTTTGTAGGAGAGCGCCGTACACCGCTGCTGCGTGAAGATCAAATTGAAGCCATTGTCGGATGGATGGCAGCTAACGCATCGAATTCAATTAGTGCCACATCCTCTCAGGCACAAAGCACTGGAGAGCACCCATCTGTCTCTTCACCACCTGCCAAATTGCCCATGCAGTCAGAGAGCCCAAGACAGGAGCCGTCTCTACTTCTGTTCTCTGAATCTCTTGGCTTGGAAACAGGGGGCCAGCCAAGCAGCATTGGAGAAATGGAAGAAGAGGCAGTGTGCAGTGATGCCCAACAGCTTTGTCTCTCTGACTCTGAAGAGGCGGGTGGGCCAGTGCCTCTGGTCACCACACTGCAGTACGCATCAGATGATGACATTCAGGTGCCACTTTCTGGTGCGTACTGTGCTGCCGAGACTATCCAAGAGGAGCAGTTGGTGGCAGAGGGTAGTGTAGATGATGAGGTCCTTGACCCATTGTGGCGTGAGGTACAGGAAGGTGGTGGGAGCAGCTCTGAGGAAGAGATTCCCCGAACCAAAGAGGGAGAGGGAGGGGGAAGACTGCGAAGCCTGTAGCCTCCACTTCGGCACCCGTTAGGAGCATGTCTCTTCCAAAAGCCAAAAAGGGGGCTCCCAAGACTTGCAGTGCCTGGTCCTTTTTTGACACAGTTGCAGATGACATTTACTTTGTCAAATGCAAGGTGTGTCATCAGAAAATCAAAAGAGGGAGAAATGTCAGCAACCTCAATACCTCAAATATATGGAAACGTGCGGACCAGGCACGCAGTGGAGTTACAAAAACACACTGAAGACCTAGGCCAACCAACAGCGGCAGCTACCACCTCTTCAGCTCGTGTTGCCTCTTCCTCCAGCTCACACACAGCTGGTTGGGCTTCCTCCCAGGATCGCCTTGGAAGAACCTCTGGCACTGTTGTCCAGAGACCCACTGTAATTCCACCAGCAGCACCACGTTCCCAGTCATCCTCACACTCCCAGCCCAGTCTACAGCCATCGTAGTACAGGCATGGGAGAAAAGGCGGCCATTCTCGGCAAACCACCCCCGAGCACAGGCTCTGAATGCTGGCATTGCAAAATTACTGTCTCTTGAAATGCTCTCATTCAGGCTGGTGGAGACTGACAGCTTCCGTGACTTGATAGCATTGGCAGTCCCACAGTACAATGTGCCCAGCCGCTTTTATTTCAGCAGGCAAGCCGTTTCTGCCCTGCACAAGCATGTGGAGGGACACATAAAACTCACGCTACTGAACGCCGTCAGTAGCAAGGTCCACCTCACCACCGATGCGTGGACTAGTCAACATGGACAGGGGCGATACCTTTCCCTCACTGCCCATTGGGTTAATGTTGTTGAGCTGGGTACAGATCGTGCGAGTGGCGCAGGACGTGTCCTGCCCACTCCAAAGATTGCAGGAATCCAGTCTGTACGCATTGACTCCTCCTCATACACAAGTTCCTCAGAATCATCGCTGCAGGAGCCGTCACAGTCCACCTCCACATGGACCCGTGAACGTTTACCTGTTATGACCGACATGAGCACAGCCGTGGCCAAACGTCAACAGGCCGTCTTGAAATTAATTTCTTTAGGGAATCGAAGCCACACAGCGCAGAAGCTCTGGAATGCCATCAAGCAGGAGAGCGATGTGTGGTTTGTGCCAGCGAATCTCCATCCAGGCATGGTAGTGTGTGACAATGGCCGAAATCTGGTGGCAGCTTTGGCCCTTGGCAACCTCACTCACATCCCATGTCTGGCACATGTGCTCAACTTAGTCATGCAGAGTTTTTTGAGGGACTATCCGGATCTTGATGCACTGCTGCACAATGTCCGCCTAGAGTGTGCTCACTTGCGGCGTTCCAGCATGGAAAGATCGCGCATTGCAGCTCTACAGCGCCGATTCCGCCTTCCGGAACATTGCATCATATGTGACCCACCTACCAGGTGGAATTCAACGTTACATATGTTGGAGCGGTTGTGTGAGCAGCAGCAAGCAGTAATGGAGTACCAGCTGCATCAGGCGCAAAGAAGTCGCACTCCGCGCCGTTCAGACTTCACAACCACAGAGTGGGCCACTTGTTGTGAATTCTGTTTTCGAACTCCCTCCTGTGGTCATGAATGGTACTTCGGCGAGTTCTGTCCATGGACTCCCTCTGGTGGCTGTGAGTGGAGCTGCTGCTTCTGAGGTTCCTTCCACAGGTGACGTAGTTTATTCTTTGGCTGGCTGTTCTATTTAACTCCACTCAGATCGTTACTCCATGCCAGCTGTCAATGTTCTTGTACTGGTTCAGTTCGCTCTTGGATCTTTCTGGTGACCTCTCTACTCCAGCAGAAGCTAAGTCCCTGCTAGCTAATTATTTGTTCATTGTTTCCTTGTCCAGTTGGCTATCATGATTTTGTCTTGCTAGCTGGAAGCTCTGGGATGCAGAGTGGCACCTCCGCACTGTGAGTCGGTGCGGAGGTCTTTTTGCACACTCTGCGTGGTTTTTTGTAGTTTTTTGTGCTGACCGCAAAGATACCTTTTCTATCCTCAGTCTGTTTAGTAAGTCTGGCTTCCCTTTGCTGAAACCTGTTTCATCTCTGTGTTTGTGACTTTCATCTTATCTCACAGTCAATATATGTGGGAGGCTGCCTTTTCCTTTGGGGAATTTCTCTGAGTCAAGGTAGGCTTTATTTTCAATCTTTAGGGCTAGTTAGCTCTTAGGCTGTGAAAAGGCGTCTCGGTCGTGTTAGGTACACTCCACAGCTATTTCTAGTTGTGTGACAGGATTAGGGGTTGCAGTCAGCAGAGTTCCCACTTCCCAGAGCTTGTCCTGTGTGAGTTTAACCATCAGGTCGTTCCGGGTGCTCTTAACCACCAGGTCCATAACAGTACAGCTGGCCCAAAGTATTAATGCATCTCAATAGAGGGATAAGAGAAGTTCTGAGACCATTTTTTTTTCTCTGCAGTGTTTTTTGTCTTTCTTTTCCCCTTAACCTCTGGGTGGTTCAGAACACAGGTGTAGATATGGACATTCAGGGTCTGTCTTCTTGTGTGGATCATCTCACGGCAAGGGTACAAAACATTCAAGATTTTGTGGTTCAGAATCCGATGTTAGAGCCTAGAATTCCAGTTCCTGATTTGTTTTCTGGGGATAGATCTAAATTCCTGAATTTCAAAAATAATTGTAAACTGTTTCTAGCTTTGAAACCCCGCTCCTCTGGTGACCCCGTTCAACAAGTAAAAATCATTACTTCTTTGTTGCGTGGTGACCCTCAAGACTGGGCATTTTCCCTTGCACCAGGAGATCCTGCATTGCGTGATGTTAATGCGTTTTTTCTGGCGCTTGGATTGCTTTATGATGAACCAAATTCAGTGGATCAGGCAGAGAAAATCTTGCTGGCTTTGTGTCAGTGTCAGGATGAAGCGGAGGTGTACTGTCAGAAGTTTAGAAAGTGGTCTGTGCTTACTCAGTGGAATGAGTGTGCCCTGGCGGCAATTTTCAGAAAGTGTCTTTCTGAAGCCCTTAAGGATGTCATGGTGGGATTTCCCACGCCTGCTGGTCTGAATGAGTCTATGTCCTTGGCCATTCAGATCGATCGGCGCTTGCGTAAGCGCAAAGCTGTGCACCATTTGGCGGTATTCTCTGAGCATAGGCCTGAGCCTATGCAATGTGATAGGACTTTGACCAGAGCGGAACGGCAAGAACACAGATGTCGGAATGGGCTGTGTTTTTACTGTGGTGATTCCACTCATGCTATCTCCGATTGTCCTAATCGCACTAAGCGGTTTGCTAGGTCTGCCACCATTGGTACGGTACAGTCTAAATTTCTTTTGTCCGTTACTCTGATTTGCTCTCTGTCGTCCTATTCTGTTATGGCATTTGTGGATTCGGGCACTGCCCTGAATTTGATGGACTTGGAGTTTGCCAGGCGCTGTGGTTTTTTCTTGGAGCCCTTGCAGTATCCTATTCCATTGAGAGGAATTGATGCTACGCCTTTGGCCAAGAATAAGCCTCAATACTGGACTCAATTGACCATGTGCATGGCTCCTGCACATCAGGAGGCTATTCGCTTTTTGGTGTTGCATAATCTGCATGATTTGGTCGTTTTGGGGTTGCCATGGCTACAGGTCCATAATCCAGTATTGGATTGGAAATCTATGTCTGTGTCCGGCTGGGGTTGTCAGGGGATACATGGTGATGTTCCATTGCTGTCAATTTCGCCTCCAACTCCTTCTGAAGTCCCTGAGTTTTTGTCAGATTACTGGGATGTATTTGAAGAGCCCAAATCCGGTGCCTTACCTCCTCATAGGAATTGTGATTGTGCTATTAATTTGATTCCTGGTAGTAAGTTTCCTAAGGGCCGACTGTTTAATTTATCTGTGCCAGAGCACGCCGCTATGCGGAGTTATATAAAGGAATCCTTGGAGAAAGGTCATATTCGCCCGTCGGCATTACCGTTGGGAGCAGGGTTCTTTTTTGTGGCCAAGAAGGATGGCTCTTTGAGACCTTGTATTGATTACCGCTTTCTTAATAAGATCACAGTCAAATTTCAGTACCCTTTGCCGCTGCTGTCTGATTTGTTTGCTCGTATTAAGGGGGCTAGTTGGTTCACCAAGATAGATCTTCGAGGGGCGTATAATCTTGTGCGAAGTAAACAGGGCGATGAATGGAAAACAGCATTTAATATGCCCGAGGGCCATTTTGAGTACCTGGTTATGCCATTCGGGCTTTCTAATGCTCCATCTGTGTTTCAGTCCTTTATGCATGACATCTTCCGAGAGTACCTGGATAGATTCACCAAGATATATTTCTTTCCTGGATAGATTCATGATTGTATATTTGGATGATATTTTGGTCTTTTCGGATGATTGGGAGTCTCATGTGAAGCAGGTCAGAATGGTGTTCCAGGTCCTTCGTGCGAATTCCTTGTTTGTGAAGGGGTCGAAATGTCTCTTTGGGGTTCAGAAGGTTTCATTTTTGGGTTTCATTTTTTCCCCTTCTACTATTGAGATGGACCCTGTTAAAGTTCAGGCCATTTATGATTGGACTCAGCCGACATCTGTGAAGAGCCTGCAGAAGTTCCTGGGCTTTGCTAATTTTTACCGCCGCTTCATCGCTAATTTTTCTAGTGTTGTTAAACCATTGACTGATTTGACCAAGAAAGTTGCTGATGTGGTCAATTGGTCCTCGGTGGCTGTAGAGGCTTTTCAGGAGTTGAAGCGTCATTTTTCTTCTGCCCCTGTGTTGTGCCAGCCAGATGTTTCGCTCCCGTTTCAGGTCGAGGTTGATGCTTCTGAGATTGGAGCAGGGGCTGTTTTGTCGCAAAGAAGTTCTGATGGCTCGGTGATGAAACCATGTGCCTTCTTTTCTAGAAAATTCTTGGCTGCTGAGTGCAATTATGATGTTGGCAATCGAAAGTTGTTGGCCATGAAGTGGGCATTCGAGGAGTGGCGACATTGGCTTGAAGGAGCCAAGCATCGTGTGGTGGTCTTGACAGATCACAAGAATTTGACTTATCTCGAGTCTGCCAAACGGTTGAATCCTAGACAGGCTCGATGGTCGCTATTTTTCTCCCGTTTAGATTTTGTGGTTTCGTACCTTCCGGGCTCTAAGAATGTGAAGGCTGATGCCCTGTCAATGAGTTTTGTGCCTGACTCTCCGGGTGTTCCTGAGCCGGCGGGTATTCTCAAAGAGGGGGTAATTTTGTCTGCCATCTCCCCTGATTTGCGGCGCGTTCTGCTGAAGTTTCAGGCTGATAGACCTGACCGTTGTCCAGCGGAGAAACTGTTTGTCCCTGATAGATGGACTGGTAGAGTTATCTCTGAGGTTCATTGTTCGGTGTTGGCGGGTCATCCTGGAATCTTTGCTACCAGAGATTTGGTGGCTAGATCCTTTTGGTGGCCTTCTTTGTCACGGGATGTGCGTTCTTTTGTGCAGTCCTGTGGGATTTGTGCTCGGGCTAAGCCCTGCTGTTCTCGTGCCAGTGGGTTGCTTTTGCCCTTGCCGGTCCCGAAGAGGCCCTGGACGCATATTTCCATGGATTTTATTTCAGATCTCCCTGTCTCTCAAAGGATGTCGGTCATTTGGGTGGTTTGTGATCGCTTCTCTAAGATGGTCCATTTGGTACCCTTGTCTAAATTGCCTTTCTCCTCTGATTTGGTGCCATTGTTTTTCCAGCATGTGGTTCTTTTGCATGGCATTCCGGAGAACATCGTCTCGGACAGAGGTTCTCAGTTTGTTTCGAGGTTTTGGCTGTCCTTCTGTGCTAAGATGGGCATTGATTTGTCTTTTTCTTCGGCTTTCCATCCTCAGACAAATGGCCAAACCGAACGAACTAATCAGACTTTGGAAACATATCTGAGATGCTTTGTTTCTGCTGATCAGGATGATTGGGTGTCCTTCTTGCCTTTGGCTGATTTCGCCCTTAATAATTGGGCCAGCTCGGCTACTTTGGTTTCGCCTTTTTTCTGTAATTCTGGTTTCCATCCTCGTTTCTCTTCAGGGCAGGTTGAGCCTTTGGACTGTCCTTGTGTGGATACGGTGGTGGACAGGTTGCAGCAGATTTGGACTCATGTGGTGGACAATTTGACATTGTCCCAGGAGAAGGCTCAACGTTTCGCTAACCGCCGGCGCTGTGTTGGTCCCCGACTTCGTGTTGGGGATTTGGTTTGGTTGTCATTTCGTCATGTTCCTATGAAGGTTTCCTCTCCTAAGTTTAAGCCTCGTTTCATTGGGCCATATAAGATTTCTGAAGTTCTTAATCCTGTGTCATTTCGTTTGGAACTTCCAGCTTCTTTTGCCATCCATAATGTGTTCCATAGGTCGTTATTGCGGAGATACGTGGCGCCTATGGTTCCCTCCGTTGATCCTCCTGCCCCGGTGTTGGGGGAGTTGGAGTATGTGGTGGAGAAGATTTTGGATTCTCGTATTTCGAGACGGAAACTCCAGTACCTGGTCAAGTGGAAGGGTTATGGTCAGGAAGATAATTCCTGGGTTTTTGCCTCTGATGTTCATGCTGCCGATCTAGTTCGTGCCTTTCATTTTGCTCGTCCTGATCGGCCTGGGGCTCTGGTGAGGGTTTGGTGACCCCTCCTCAAGGGGGGGGTACTGTTGTGAATTCTGTTTTCGAACTCCCTCCTGTGGTCATGAATGGTACTTCAGCGAGTTCTGTCCATGGACTCCCTCTGGTGGCTGTGAGTGGAGCTGCTACTGCTGAGGTTCCTTCCACAGGTGGCGTAGTTTATTCTTTGGCTGGCTGTTCTATTTAACTCCACTCAGATCGTTACTCCATGCCAGCTGTCAATGTTCTTGTACTGGTTCAGTTCGCTTTTGGATCTTTCTGGTGACCTGTCTACTCCAGCAGAAGCTAAGTCCCTGCTAGCTAATTATTTGTTCATTGTTTCCTTGTCCAGTTGGCTATCATGATTTTGTCTTGCTAGCTGGAAGCTCTGGGATGCAGAGTGGCACCTCCGCACCGTGAGTCGGTGCGGAGGTCTTTTTGCACACTCTGCGTGGTTTTTTGTAGTTTTTTGTGCTGACCGCAAAGATACCTTTTCTATCCTCAGTCTGTTTAGTAAGTCTGGCCTCCCTTTGCTGAAACCTGTTTCATCTCTGTGTTTGTGACTTTCATCTTAACTCACAGTCAATATATGTGGGGGGCTGCCTTTTCCTTTGGGGAATTTCTCTGAGTCAAGGTAGGCTTTATTTTCAATCTTTAGGTCTAGTTAGCTCTTAGGCTGTGAAGAGGTGTCTAGGTCGTGTTAGGTACGCTCCACGGCTATTTCTAGTTGTGTGACAGGATTAGGGTTTGCGGTCAGCAGAGTTCCCACTTCCCAGAGCTTGTCCTGTGTGAGTTTAACCACCAGGTCCATAACAGCCACTATGAAGGACGTCTGCCAGGTTTTGCGTCCCTTCGATTATTCCACACGGATGGCGAGTGCAGATGATGCACTAGTCAGCATGACTGTCCCCCTTATCTGCCTGCTTCAACAAACACTGCAAGCGCAGTGGTTCTCAACCTTTCTAATGCCGTGACCCCGCAATACAGTTCCTCATGTTGCGGTGACCCCCAACCCAAAAAATAATTTTGGTGGCTACTTTAAAACTGTAATTTTATTAGTTATGATTCGGAATGTAAATATCTGATATGCATTATGTATTGTATTCTCATTGCTACAAATCAAACATCTAATATATAATTGCCTAGAATACTACTTCCTGCAATTTGTGCCAACTTCCGTGGCTTTGTCCGGAGCTAATGTCGGAGCTAATGTCCAGAGATAATGTCTGGAGCTAATGTCCGGAGCTAATGTCCGGAGCTAATGTCCGGAGATAAGTGACGTCAACAGTGTCCAGTGTCTGATTGGTTGCCGCCTGCTGCGAGCGACCAATCAGAAACGTGCCGTACTGTGACACACTCCGCCCCCAATTTTGGTGTGATTTTTGAATTTTTACCTCACAGCAAGTTTCTACTGCGTGGAGGCGGGCCCAGTGACGTTGCTCTTCAAGCTCCTGCCGAATTTCGTCAAAAAAATGATAATACCATTTACCAAAACTATATATATTTAGCTGTGAAGTGGTTCAGTGACATTTTCACACCAATTTTGAACTTTTGTTTGGTGTTTTCTCCATATACTGCCTATTATTCACTGACTGTTATACTGAGAGACTGCCGTTTATTAACCTCTTCTTTGCCACATTGGGTATATTGCTCTATTATTTGCCACATAAGGACATTGTCCATTATTGCCCAGCAATTTCTCTGCAATATAAACTGCCTATTTATTAATATCTGCATTCCTGCAAAGAACTATTGCCTATTATTAACTGGCTATTTTCCTACTACCTGACACTGCCTCTTATTAAACTGTTGTTTGCCACCACCACGCTTAAAGCTGTTTAGCTTAGCCAACATGAGCTCTAATAGTAAGGATACTAAGGACACAGAGCCCAAAGCTGCTGATGGCGCACGTAAGATCAGGTCTGATATAAAGTATGGTAATGATGCAGAGCGAAAAGCCGCCGATGCCGCACGTAAGCGCAAACAGCGTGCTAACAAGAGTACAGAGGAGAGATGCAAGCGCCTGGACACTGTTAAGTATACTAATGAGACAGAGTCCAAAGCTGCTGATGGCGCACGTAACATCAGGTCTCATAATAAGTATACCAATGACGCAGAGCGAAAAGCCGCCGATGCTGCACGTAAGCGTAAACAGCGTGCTAACAAGAGTACAGAGGATAGATGCAAGCGCCTGGACACCACGCCACTCTTGCTGTAAGTTGCATGCAATGTATACGGAATTTGTACTTCACTTGCAGCAGGTGCGGCACATGTGGTTTCTGCAGTTTTCGCCACAAAATCTCCACTTACCAGTGTTTTTGTTGTGGCTGCATTTAATGCAATTGCCGAAGCCGCGTTTGCTGCATTTACTGCAAGTTAACTCCAAGCTTCATCTACATTGCATGGCACTTGCTGTAAGTGTGTTGTAGGTCAGTTCTTTGGTGCCAAGTGTGGAAGTTGTATTGTTTTTAACATTACTTCTGCAAATATCAGAAACATGCAGATGTGAAAGAGGTCTGAGTATTAAGAAATAGGAATCAGTTAGTTAGGACCCATCAGTTCAAAGGCTACTGTGATGTGGTTGATGGGCATGCTTATATTAGCCCATCGGTGTACTATGAACGTTGATTTCTTAAATTTTACACTTCTGTAAAAATAAACACAAAAAATTTGGGTACACAAAAAGGCTTTTATTTCTGTTGTACCTATTAGAATTATTTAAAATGAAGGCTTAGCTAAGCCCAAGAGATGATTAAAAACGTTTCATACCAACCCATCAGATGTAAAATTACTGTGAAAATACCTGATGGGCACACAAGTATGCGCCAGTATGGGTACTAAGAGCCTTTCCACATAATAATGAAATATTTTAAAATGTCATAGAACATACCAATATACATAGTTATTGATACATATTATTTATTATTTACATTATTGCTCTTAAGCAAAGAACCGTTGTTGTGGCATTTGCCACAACACGCAAAGTTGTCGTCTGATGTCTTTCATCCCTCCCCTCATAAGCATGTTCATGGATCCTGTGTAACTGTACCTTAAATAACAAGAATTGTCAAGAGCTGGTGAGTGCAGCCATTTTTTGTTCTTTCTTACTATTATTTATTAATTGTATTATTTTTACATTTGAATAAATAAAGTATATATGGATTCTAGACTCCCGATTCTTTAGAATCGGGCTGCCATCTAGTAATAAATAATCACAAAAACAATTACCGTATATACTCAAGGAGGCTGCGGCACCGAAGATCAGCTGTCCGGGGAAAGGAGCGGGACGCCGGGAGCAGGTAAGTATGTCATATTTACCTTCCCTCGTTCCACACGCCGGGCGCCGCTCCATCTTCCCGGCGTCTCTCCGCACTGACTGTGCAGGTCAGAGGGCGCGATGACGCATATAGTGTGCGCGACGCCCTCTGCCTGATCAGTCAGTGCAGAGAGACGCCGGGAAGATGGCGCCGAGGAGCTGCAAGCAAGAGAGGTGAGTATGTGTTTTTTTATTTTTTTATTGCAGCAGCAGCAGCACAGATTTATGTGGAGCATCTATGGGGCAATGGTGCAGAGCGCTATATGGCAGAGCTATGGGGCAACGGTGCAGAGCACTATATGGCACAGCTGTGGGGCAATGGTGCAGAGCACTATATGGCAGAGCTATGGGGCAACAGTGCAGAGCACTGTATGGCACAGCTATGGGGCAACAGTTCAGAGCACTATATGGCACAGCTATGGGGCAACGGTGCAGAGCACTGTATATATGGCACAGCTTTATGTGGAGTATCTATCTGGGGCAACGGTGCAGAGCATTGTATATGGCACAGCTTATACTCGGGTCGGCTTATACTCGAGTATATACGGTATATGTTGAGAAATATTTATTACGAATTCCAATAAATAACATTTCACCATGGCATACCATGGGTTTAAATATAACAGTAAACAACAGTGCAATATTTTGCAACAGTATGCTGCCAAATTCAGTGAGATCGTTGTGGTTGCTTCTTGCTTACCAATTCAGAAATTCTTGGGGCAGTCTTTGCAAGGGCACAGCGAAGATCATTTTCCACAACAAGTCTACTTCGGTATTTAGACTTGATTACCAGCAATCTGGAAAACCCTATTTCGCAAAGATATGTTGTTGGAAAAGGAAGAAGAAGGCGCAGCACAGTCTCAGACAGAATAGGATATAACTGTAAACTCTTAATCCAGAATTTTGTCAGTGGCATTGTAGAGAAATCTGTTCTCGCTGCATCATTGTTAATTAGGTCGATGAATGTGTCCAGCATTCTGCCCCATGGTCTCCAGTATTGCCCCAGTGTGTCCAGCATTCTGCCCCATGGTCTCCAGTATTGCCCCAGTGTGTCCAGCATTCTGCCCCATGGTCTCCAGTATTGCCCCAGTGTGTCCAGCATTCTGCCCCATGGTCTCCAGTATTGCCCCAGTGTGTCCAGCAATCTACCCCATAGTCTCCTGTATTGCCCCAGTGTGTCCAGCAATCTGCCCCATGGTCTCCTGTATTGCCCCAGTGTGTCCAGCATTCTGCCCCATGGTCTCCAGTATTGCCCCAGTGTGTCCAGCAATCTGCCCCATAGTCTCCTGTATTGCCCCAGTGTGTCCAGCAATCTGCCCCATGGTCTCCAGTATTGCCCCAGTGTGTCCAGCATTCTGCCACATGGTCTCCTGTATTGCCCCAGTGTGTCCAGCAATCTGCCCCATGGTCTCCAGTATTGCCCCAGTGTGTCCAGCATTGCCCCCAGACAGTCAGAAATAAAGAAAAAAAAAAAAAAGTAAAATCCTCACCTCTCCCGTTCCTAGCGCAGGTCCGGTGCAGCCAGTCAGCGTCTCTCCGACTCTGCGACGCTCAGGACAGAGAGGCAGAGTGGCGCGCACAGTAGTGACGTCATCACGCCCTCTGCTCTGAGACGTCGCAGAGTCAGAGGACGCTGCAGCTGCCGGCGCCGCAGGAACCAGGAGAGGTGAGTATTAGAGCGGGGGTGGGGGCGGGGCCCGGGGGTGGGGGGAGCTGGCCCTGGTCGTGGCGGCGGACGGCGCCGCCCGAAGATTTAAAGGGCCTTTTTTTTTTTTTTTCTTCTTCTCCCGCAGCGCCGGCCACCCCCCGCATTGTGCCGCCCAGGGCGGACCGCCCCCCCCCCGCACCCCCCTTCCTACGCCACTGGTGGCGACCCCTGTGTTTTGGTCGTTCGACCCCCCTCGGGGTCGCGACCCCCAGGTTGAGAACCGCTGCGCCAAGGGATGATGTTGTGGAAGAGGTGGAGGATGAGGAGTCACCATTTCCATCAGCTTCTGGACAGTCAGCGCCACGTGGTTCCTCACAAAAGCGTAGGCAGGGGACACTTTGTGAGGAGGAGGATGAGGAGGAGTCAATGGAGGAGGAAGACATCCGTCCAGAAAAGGGAGTTACACAATTGTCCAATAGTCAGTGTGTACAGCGAGGGTGGGGTGATGAAGAGCGGGCAGAGATCACGCCTCAAGCAGGGGACAGCATTTCTTGGCCAGTTGGCAGTCTGCAGCACATGGTTGATTACATGCTGCAGTGCCTGAGAAACAACTGCCGCATCGCCCACATTCTTAACATGGCTGATTATTGGGTGTACACCCTCCTTGATCCTCGCTACCGGGACAACGTACAAAGCCTCATCACCCCGTTGAACCGGGAGCGTAAAATGCGGGAGTACCAAGACACACTGGTGAATTCCATCATCTTCTCCAGTCCAATTGAGAGCAGTGCTGCTAGTGCTTTACAAAGCAGCTCAGTGCGTCGAGGCAGTGGAGGAGGCTCTGCACAAAGAGGGAGCAGAAGCAGTGCCTCTGCCCAAGGCAAGACCAGTATGGCCCAACTGTGGCAGTTTTGTGTGCCCGCCACAAATGTCTACACCATCACCGGCGGCTCCAGTCAGCAGGAGGCAACGGTTCCGTCAGATGGTGACAGACTACATGTCTTGCCCTCTTACTTTACTTCCAGACGGCTCTTTCCCTTTCAAGTTTTGGGTCTCTAAGCTGGATACATGGCCAGAGCTAAGCCAGTATGCATTGGAGGTGCTGGCTTGCCCTGCGGCTAGTGTATTATCGGAAAGCGTCTTTAGTGCCGCAGGTGGTGTACTAACAGACCGTCGCATGCGACTATCCTCCGATAACGTTGACCGGCTTACTTTTCTGAAAATGAACCAGGCCTGGATCTCGCAGGAATTTGCCACTCCTCTTCCTGATTAAATAATTGGGTGTCTACAGTATCCAGGTCTCCTGTTGTGTTCATCTTTCTACCACCTGAACTGCTATTCCTGAGCTCCAACACCGCCAGTTGAGGCTCAGAAGTGCTGTCTGCACAGTCAAAACATACTCAGTGTTATTGGGTTTCAGTAACGTCAGCTGATCCCCAGCTGTGTAGCCGGCAATGTGTCCTGCGACCGCCACGCTGACACAACTGAAATTTAAGGGAACCTGTCCCCCCCTGGCGTTAGTTACTGAAAGAGCCACCTTGTGCAGCAGTAATGCTGCACAAGGAAAAGGTAGCTCTTTTAGTTTAGTTTCTTGCACACGCAGAACTTAACACTTATAAAATGTGTCCACTGATACCGTAAAACCGTCCCAGAGGTGGGACTTTCCTTCGTAATGGGACGCAGCACAGCCGTCATTCCTACCCCCTTGGTGCCGTGTGCCGCCTCCTCACCGTTGTTTGAATCTGTCCTGGAGCCTGCGCTGTTATGTTATCCCTTGGCCATGCACGCTTAGCACTGCCCGTCTTCTGACATAATTTGGTGTCAGGCTGGCTGCGCCTGTGTGGCCGCGCTGGCCGAGATCCCGCCTCACAGTGTCTTCTGATTTAATCACACTGCGTGCCTGGGATCCATGGGCATGCGCAGTGCATATCTTCACCTCAGGCTCTCACTCATCTCCCTCCGCCTTCTTCAGACTGTGCGCCGTCAGCTGATCCCTAATAGCATGCCACGGCCGTGACGCTGCACAGTCTGAAGAAGCCAGAAGAAGGGGAGTGAGAGGCGAGGATATGCACTGCGCATGCCCATGGATCCCAGGCCCGCAGTGGCATTACATTTGACGACACTGCGAGGTGGGTTCTCGGGCAGCATGGCCGCACAGGCGCTGCCAGCCTGACACCTAAATGATGTCAGAAGAAGGGCAGCGCTAAGTGTGCATGGCCAAGGGACAACATCACAGCGCAGGCTCCGGGACAGATTCAAACAACGGTGAGGAGGCAGTGCACGGCACCATGGGGGTAGGAATGACGGCTGTGCTGCGTCCCATTACGAAGGAAAGTCCCACCTCCGGGACGGTCTCACGGTATCAGGGGACACATTTTATAAGTGTTTAGTTCTGGGTTTGCAAGGAGCATAATTAAAAGAGCCACCTTTTCCTTTTGCATCCAGTGCTGCACAAGATGGCTCTTTCAGCTACAACCGCCTGGGGGGGGGGGGGTTAAAGGTTCCCTTTCAACTTGCTCCAATCAGGCTTCGGCCTACACTCTAATCCTCTGCTCCTCCTGCTGTCCCCTGGGCTTCAACACCGCTAGTTGCTGCCCGGAAGTGCTGTCTGCACAGTTAACAGTCTCTCCTCTGTTATTGGGGTTCAGTAACGCCAGTTGCTCCCCTGCTGTGTTGCGGCAATACCTCCAGCCTGCTCCTCCTGTTGTCCCTGGGCTTCAACACTGCTAGTTGCTGCCCGGAAGTGCTGTCTGCACAGCCAACAGTCTCTCCTCTGTTATTGGGGTTCAGTAACGCCAGTTGCTCCCCTGCTGTGTTGCGGCAATACCTCCAGTCTGCTCCTCCTGTCCCTTGGCTTCAACACTGCTAGTTGCTGCCCGGAAGTGCTGTCTGCACAGTCAACAGTCCCTCCTCTGTTATTGGGGTTCAGTAACGCCAGCTGCTCCCCTGCTGTGTTGCGGCAATACCTCCAGCCTGCTCCTCCTGCTGTCCCTGGGCTTCAACACCGCTAGTTTCAGCCCGGAAGTGCGGTCTGCACAGTCAACAGTCGCACCTCTGTTATTGGGGTTCAGCAACGCCAGCTGCTCCCCTGCTGTGTTGCGGCAATACATCCAGCCTGCTCCTCCTGCTGTCCCTGGGCTTCAACACCGCTAGTTGCTGCCCGGAAGTGCTGTCTGCACAGTCAACAGTCCCTCCTCTGTTATTGGGGTTCAGTAACGCCAGCTGCTCCCCTGCTGTGTTGCGGCAATACCTCCAGCCTGCTCCTCCTGCTGTCCCTGGGCTTCAACTCCGCTAGTTGCTGCCCGGAAGTGCTGTCTGCACAGTCAACAGTTGCTCCTCTGTTATTGGGGTTCAGCAACGCCAGCTGCTCCCCTGCTGTGTTGCGGCAATACCTCCAGCCTGCTCCTGCTGTCCCTGGGCTTCAACACCGCTAGTTGCTGCCCGGAAGTGCTGTCTGCACAGTCAACAGTCCCTCCTCTGTTATTGGGGTTCAGTAACACCAGCTGCTCCCCAGCTGTGTAGCCGGCAACGTGTCCTGCGACCGCAACGCTGACACAACAACTGAAATTAAAGGGAACCTGCCCCCCCCCCTAGGCGTTTGTTACTGAAAGAGCCACCTTGTGCAGCAGTAATGTTGCACAAGGAAAAGGTAGCTCTTTTAGTTTAGCTCCTTGCACACACAGAACTTAACACTTATAAAATGTGCCCACTGATACCGAAAAACCGTCCCGGAGGTGGGACTTTGCTTCGTGGTAGGGCACAGCACAGACGTTATTCCTACCCCCTTGGCAGCGTGCGCCGCTTCCTCAGCGTTGTTGGAATCTGTCACCGAGCCGGCGCTGTTATGTTCAAACTTGGCCATGCGCTGTTTGCACTGCCCGTCTTCTGACATCATTTGGTGTTAGGTGGACTGGGCCTGTGCGGTCGCGCTGCCCATGATCCCACCTCGCTGTGTCGTCTAATGTAATCCCACTGCGGGCCTGGGATCCATGGGCATGCGCAGTGCATATCCTCGCCTCACACTCCCCTCCTTCCGACTTCTTCAAAATGTGCGGCGTCAGCTGATCCCTAATAGCATGCCACGGCCGTGACGCCGCACAGTCTGAAAGAAGCCGGAAGGAGGGGAGTGTGAGGCGAGGATATGCACTGCTCATGCCCATGGATCCCAGGCCCGCAGTGGGATTAAATTAGACGACACAGCGAGGTGGGATCACGGGCAGCGCGACCGCACAGGCACAGCCCACCTGACACCAAGTGATGTCAGAAGACGGGCAGCGCTAACTGTGCATGACCAAGGTTGAGCATAACAGCGCCGGCTCGGTGACAGATTCCAACAACGCTGAGGATGCGGCGCACGCTGCCAAGGGGGGTAGGAATAACGTCGGTGCTGCGCCCCACCATGAAGAAAGTCCTAACTCCGGGATGATTTCACGGTATCAGGGGACAGTGTTTAGTTCCGCGTTTGCAAGGAACATAATTAAAAAAGCCACCTTTTCCTTTTGCAGCATTTGTGATGCACAATTTGGTTCTTTCAGCAACAAACGCCTGGGGGGGGGGGTTAAAGGTTAATAAATAATAATCTTTATTTTTATATAGCGCTAACATATTCCGCAGCGCTTTACAGTTTGCACACATTATCATTCAACTTTCAACTTGCTCAAAGTAGGCTTCGGCCTACACTCTGCTCCTCCTGCAGACTCTAACACCGCCAGTTGGTGCCCGGAAGTGCTGGCTGCACAGAGAAAAACACCCGCCAATGTGTCAGTGGGGTTCAGCAATGCCAGCTGTTCCCCTGCTGTGTAGCCGGCAACATGTCCTGCAAACGCCATGCAGACACAAAGCTGCCGCCAGTGCAGGCTTCGGCCTACATACTGCTCCTCCTGCTGACCCTGGGCTCTAACACCGCCAGTTGGTGCCCGGAAGTGCTGGCTGCACAGAGAAAAACACCCGCCAATGTGTCAGTGGGGTTCAGCAACGCCAGCTGTTCCCCTGCTGTGTAGCCGGCATCGTGTCCTGCAAACGCCACGCAGACACAACAGACCTAAAGCTGCCTCCAGTGCAGGCTTCGGCCTACACTCTGCTCCCTCTGCTCCTCCTGCTGACCCTGGGCTCTAACACCGCCAGTTGGTGCCCGGAAGTGCTAGCTGCACAGAGGAAAACACCCGCCAATGTGTCAGTGGGGTTCAGCAACGCCAGCTGTTCCCTGTTGTGAATTCTGTGGCAGAGCTCCCTCCTGTGGTCACAAGTCGTACTTCGGCTGGTTCTCTCTGTGAGCTTCCGTTGGTGGAGGAAAGTGGTACTGCGGCTTCTGAGTTTCCTTCCTCAGGTGAAGTGGTGAGGTCGTTAGGTGTTTCTCTATTTAACTCCACCCAGTGCTTTGATCCTGGCCTCCAGTCAATGTTCTAGTGTTGGACCTGTTTCCTCCTGGATCGTTCCTGTGGCTTGCTGCTCTGCATAGCTAAGTTCCTCTTTGCTATTTGTTTGCTGTTTTTTTCTGTCCAGCTTGTCAATTTGTTTTTTTGTGCTTGCTGGTATCTCTGGGACGCAGAGGGTGTACCTCCGTGCCGTTAGTTCGGTACGGAGGGTCTTTTTGCCCCCTTTGCGTGGTTTTTGAAGGGTTTTGTGTTGACCGCAAAGTTACCTTTCCTATCCTCGCTCTGTTCAGAAAGTTGGGCCTCACTTTGCTAAATCTATTTCATCTCTACGTTTGTCTCTTCATCTTTACTCACAGTCATTATATGTGGGGGCTGCCTTTTCCTTTGGGGTATTTCTCTGAGGCAAGGTAGGCTTATTTTCTATCTTCAGGCTAGCTAGTTTCTCAGGCCGTGCCGAGTTGCATAGGCAGCGTTAGGCGCAATCCACGATTGCCTCTAGTGTGGTTTGTTAGGATCAGGGATTGCGGTCAACAGAGTTCCCACGCTTCAGAGCTCGTTCTCGTTTTTTGGGTTATTGTCAGGTCACTGTATGTGCGCTGACCTCTATGTCCATTGTGGTTCTGAATTATCTTTCATAACAGTTCCCCTGCTGTGTAGCCGGCATCGTGTCCTGCAAACGCCACGCAGACACAACAGACCTAAAGCTGCCTCCAGTGCAGGCTTCGGCCTACACTCTGCTCCCTCTGCTCCTCCTGCTGACCCTGGGCTCTAACACCACCAGTTGGTGCCCGGAAGTGCTAGCTGCACAGAGAAAAACACCCGCCAATGTGTCTGGGGTTCAGCAACGCCAGCTGTTCCCCTGCTGTGTACCCGGCATTGTGTCCTGCAAATGCCACGCAGACACAATAGACCTAAAGCTGCCTCCAGTGCAGGCTTCGGCCTACACTCTGCTCCCTCTGCTCCTCCTGCTGATCCTGGGCTCTAACACCGCCAGTTGGTGCCTGGAAGTGCTAGCTGCACAGAGAGAAACACCAGCCAATGTGTCAGTGGGGTTCAGCAACGCCAGCTATTCCCCTGCTGTGTAGCCGGCATCGTGTCCTGCAAACGCCACGCAGACACAACAACTGAAATTAAAAGGAACCTGTCCCCCCCCCAGGCATTTGTATGTATAACAGCCACCTTGTACAGCAGTAATGCTGCATTTGTACAAGGTGGCTCATTAAGTTATTCTCCTTGCACACGTCGAACTCAACACGTATAAAATGTGTTCCCCGAGACCATTAAACCGTCCCTGAGGTGTGACTTTCCTTTGTAATGACACGCAGCAACCCCCTTGGTAGCGCTGCCCTTCTTCTGACATCGTTGGTTGGCTGGCTGCGCCTCTGCGGCCGCTCTGCCCGACACAATGCCCCTCGGTGTCTTATTTATTTTGACTGCGAGGGTGTGATTGATGGGCATGAGCAGTGCATATCTTTGACTGTCACTCATCTCCTTCTGCCTTCTTCAGACTGTGCGGCTTCATGGCCGTGGCATGCGATAATGGATCAGCTGACGCCGCACAGTCTGAAGCAGGTGTAAGGACATGAGTGAGAGGCGAACATATTTACTGCGCAAGGCTATGAATCCCAGCCCCGCAGTGTGAATAAATGAAAAGACTCTACGGGGCTGGGATTCATGTGCATCGCGAACCACACCGGCCGACATCAAATGATGTCAGGGATAACACAACAGCGCAGACTCCTGTACAGCAAAATGCGACACTCTGTGCTGGCTGCACAGAGAAAAACACCAGCCAATGTGTCAGTGGGGTTCAGCAACGCTAGCTGTTCCCCTACTGTGTAGCCGGCAACGTGTCCTGCAAACGCCACGTAGACACAAAACTGCCTCCGCTAGTTGGGGCTCTAAGAAGATAATCTTGAATAGGTCCCCATCCGGGTTCCAGTACCATCAGCTGGTTCTCGGCAGTGTCTTTTGCTCTTGTACCTTCTGCTCCCCATCCTGGTTCCAGTACCGTCAGCTGGTTCCGGGCAGAGCCTTTGCCTTAGGTGCCTCCTTCTGGGTATCCGAGTTCCACCAACGTCAGGTGGTCCTTGGTAGTGCTTTCAGGCATGGGTACCTCCTGTTTAGTAACCTGGTTCCAGTAACGTCATCTGGTCCTCGGTAGTTCCATTGGCTCTTGGACCTTCGGCTACCCATCCGGGTTCCAGTACCGTCAGCTGGTTCTCGGCAGTGTCTTTTGCTCTTGTACCTTCTGCTCCCCATCCTGGTTCCAGTACCGTCAGCTAGTTCCGGGCAGAGCCTTTGGCTTAGGTGCCTCCTTCTGGGTATCCGAGTTCCACCAACCTCAGGTGGTCCTTGGTAGTGCTTTCTGGCACGGGTACCTCCTGCTTAGTAACCGGGTTCCAGTAACGTCAGCTGGTCCTCGGTTGTTCCATTGGCTCTTCTACCTTCGGGTAGCCATCGGAGTTCCAGTTCCATCAGCTGGTTCTCGGCATTTTCTCAGCCTTCTTGTACCTTCTGCTACATTTCCAAGTTCAAAACCCTAAAGACGACGACCCGGAAGACCACCCCTAAGATGACGACAACACCAGAGATGACAACCACTGAGATGACGACAACCCTGGAGACGATGACCCTGAAGACCACCCCGATGACGACGACGACGACCCCGGAGACGACGACCCTGGAGACGACGACATGGAAGACCGAGAAGCAGAAGAACAAGAGGCTGCAGAACAAAGAGCAGAATAACATTAAGCATAACACTAAATATCAGAGCAAAAGATATTATCTAAATTATAAGCAGAAGAAGACTAAGCAGTGTATGGGGGTGAGTCCGTTCCTCCTCGTGGTGCCCCTGGATAAAGCCTGATGCTGCAGGCCAAACTGAACGCGGACAAATGTAACTCTTTTGTGACAGGCAGAACGGAAGGTGTAATCTTCAAACCTTTATAGATAACAACTACAGGAATGCCTGTCACAAATAAGAATATGATGAAGAAGTAGAATATGAAGAAGAATAATAGTTGAATAAAAAGAATATGAAGAATGTAACAAAAAAAATAATAGGTAGAAGATGAAGAAGAAGATGAATAAGGTGAAGAAGAAGTTGATGTCAAAGATGCTGCTGATGATGATGAAGAAGAAAGTGTGGGAGAAGTTAAAAAAAAAGGTGAAGGGCGTGGAAGTAGTGAAACATCAATATCTGACAAAATAAAAAAAATCTTAACATAGTCAATATCTTTGTAACTCCGAACGTCTTAAAAAAAAATAAAATTCCTGCTATTCTATTTGATTGGGCTAAACCTCTATGCCTTTAATGTGTCCACCACCTCCTCCAATACATCCTACATTATTCTTAGTTGTTTTCCTTCATGTAGAATGAACCTACAAGGAAAGAAAGGGTTTATTTTAATTCCGATATTTTCGTCCCATTGACTTGCATTGGTATCGGGTATCGGTATCGGCGAGATCCGATATTTTGCCGATATCGGCCGATCCAATCCGATACCGATACTTTCCGATATCGGAAGGTATCGCTCAACACTATTCTTCACTCTTCCTACAATACACCACTCTTCCCGGAATGCACAAGGAATATGCAAACTCTATCATAGCTTCATTTCCTTGTATGACTATTTCCTTCATTGTATGGTTTAGAGCGATACAATTATTATAAGCATAGAAGACTGGGAATTTTGATGTAAATTTACCAAGCAATATTTTTCTCCTTGTCACTACAACTACGGTGATACCAATCTTGTATAGTATTTTTTTCTTTCATTTAAGTGATGAAGAAATACGTAAACTTGTCTAAAAAAAACAAACAAACTCCAAAACCCATAATACTTTAATTTTTGCCTCAATGGAGTGTTTGTTTTTTGAGAAGCACAAAGTTCAAAGGTCGGCTTGAAAAATCCTCAGCACATAAAGTAAAAGCCTCTGCTTGGCTTGAGATGCAGACAACACTTTTGCCTTAATAATAATAATAATAATCTTTATATTTATATAGTGCTAACATATTCCGCAGCGCTTTACAGTTTGCACACATTATCATCACTGTCCCCGATGGGGCTCACAATCTAAATTCCCTATCAGTATATGTCTTTGGAATGTGGGAGGAAACTGGAGAACCTGAAGGAAACCCACGCAAACACGGAGAGAACAAACAAACTCTTTGCAGATGTTGTCCAGGCTGGGGCTTGATCCCAGGACTCCAGCGCTGCAAGGCTGCGCCACTGCGCCACCCTGCCGCCTTGATACAATATTTTTAACTAGAAGACACAAAAGAGAATAGTAAAACCAAAAACACTCAGTTTGAAAAAATGTTGCAGTAATCCGCAAGTGCTAGTAAAAGATGTAAAAAACAGGGCATTTGGTTGATACGTTTTTTGCAAAAAATGTATACTAAGCTGCTCTACCAATCTTCACGGTATACCCTTATCAGAGCAGTCCTAACTAATGTATGCAATCCCTATCTGATGTATTTAAAAACCTGATCATCTGTATATAACCTGTGTGAACAGGGTTCAGAGAGGAAAAATCCATGTGTGCATACAGGGTAGAACAGCTTTTGTGCAGATAGCCCAAGAGGAGTGGTGGAACTCCCCAGTCTTGTAGACACAAGAGAACAATTATGGAAACAGGAACACATGGGCTACTTGCACAGTGAACAAGTCTGTATGATCATGTTCACACACCACCAAGAAACCTGAAGACACAAAAGAGAATAGTAAAACCAAAAACACTCAGTTTGAAAAAATGTTGCAGTAATCCGCAAGTGCTAGTAAAAGATGTAAAAAACAGGGTATTTGGTTGATACGTTTTTTGCAAAAAATGTATACTAAGCTGCTCTACCAATCTTCACGGTATACCCTTATCAGAGCAGTCCTAACTAATGTATGCAATCCCTATCTGATGTATTTAAAAACCTGATCATCTGTATATAACCTGTGTGAACAGGGTTCAGAGAGGAAAAATCCATGTGTGCATACAGGGTAGAACAGCTTTTGTGCAGATAGCCCAAGAGGAGTGGTGGAACTCCCCAGTCTTGTAGACACAAGAGAACAATTATGGAAACAGGAACATTTTTTCAAACTGAGTGTTTTTGGTTTTACTATTCTCTTTTGTGTCTTCAGGTTTCTTGGTGGTGTGTGAACATGATCATACAGACTTGTTCACTGTGCAAGTAGCCCATGTGTTCCTGTTTCCAATATTTTTAACTAGCTATTGAACCCGTTCTACGCCCGGGTGGCGAGCATTTATATTGGTATATGGTCTCCATCATGTGCTGCTGCCATCCTGCTCCCGTTCTGTCATGTGCTGCTCCCATCCTGCGCCCGTTCTGTAATGTGCTGCTGCCATCCTGCGCCCGTTCTGTCATGTGCTGCTCCCATCCTGCGCCCCCGTTCTGTCATGCGCTGCTGCCATCCTGCGCCCGTTCTGTCATGTGCTGCTCCCATCCTGCTGCCATCCTGCGCCTGTTCTGTCATGCGCTGCTGCCATCCTGCGCCCGTTCTGTCATGTGCTGCTCCCATCCTGCTGCCATCCTGCGCCCGTTGTCATGCGCTGCTGCCATCCTGCGCCCGTTCTGTCATGCGCTGCTGCCATCCTTCGCCCGTTCTGTCATGTGCTGCTGCCATCCTGCGCCCGTTCTGTCATGTGCTGCTCCCATCCTGTTGCCATCCTGCGCCCGTTATGTCATGCGCTGCTGCCATCCTGCGCCCGTTCTGTCATGCGCTGCTGCCATCCTGCGCCCGTTCTGTCATGTGCTGCTGCCATCCTGCGCCCGTTCTGTCATGGGCTGCTGCCATCCTGCGCCCGTTCTGTCATGTGCTGCTCCCATCCTGCGCCACTATTGTATTGTATGCCCCCGTATGCTGCTGCCATATAAAAAAAAAAATACCGGCAGCAGGAATCGGCGCCATTTTCTTGAAGACACACCTGCAGTGGAGCCGGAGTGTGTCTTCAAGAAAATGGCGCCGGAAAGCGCGGACTGCGCAGGCGCCGATTCCGGCAGCAGGAATCGGCGCCTGCGCAGTCCGCGCTTTCCGGCGCCATTTTCTTTAACACACACTCCGGCTACTCTGCTGTGACTGGACTCTGTCACAGCAGAGGAGCCGGAGACGGAGCCGCACGCAGCGCTGGAACGGAGGACAGGTGAATATACTTACCCTCCCTCCTGGCGCGTCCACGGTCCCTGACTCTCCGGTGGAGATCGCGGTATGCGTTCAGTGTGAACGCACACCGCGATCTCCCGGGAGCGTCGCTCTGTGAGGCCCAGACTGCGCCGGCGCTTGCGCCGGCGCAGTCTATAGAGGCTTCGGACAGAGTGACGCTCCCAGCGTTATATTATAGATGTACCTGGAACCTTTTAAGCTGTACTAATAAATTTATGAAGTTTTATATTCAAACAGCTGGACACCTTCGTTTGCTTTGTTTTTTAAGTGGTGATGTTTTTATTGATGCCATTTTGTGGTAGAGGCGATGTTTTGATAATTTCTAATTCCATTTTTTTAACCCCTTTACCCCCAAGGGTGGTTTGCACGTTATGGACCGGGCCAATTTTTACAATTCTGACCACTGTCCCTTTATGAGGTTATAACTCTGGAACGCTTCAACGGATCCCGGTGATTCTGACATTGTTTTCTCATTACATATTTTACTTCATCATAGTGGTAAAATTTCTTTGATATTACCTGCGTTTATTTGTGAAAAAAATGGAAATATGGCGAAAATTTTGAAAATTTCACAATTTTCCAACTTTGAATTTTTATGCAATTAAATCACAGAAATGTCATACAAAATACTTAATAAGTAACATTTCCCACATGTCTACTTTACATCAGCACAATTTTGGAACCAAAATTTTTTTTTGTTAGGGAGTTATAAGGGTTAAAAGTTGACCAGCAATTTCTCATTTTTACAACACCATTTTATTTTAAGGACCACATCTCATTTGAAGTCATTTTGAGGGGTCTATATGATAGAAAATAACCAAGTGTGACACCATTCTAAAAACTGCACCCCTCAAGGTTCTCAAAACCACATTCAAGAAGTTTATTAACCCTTCAGGTGTTTCACAGAAATTTTTGGAATGTTTAAATAAAAATTAACATTTAACTTTTTTTCACAAAAAATTTACTTCAGCTCCAATTTGTTTTATTTTACCAAGGGTTACAGGAGAAAATGGACCCCAAACCTTGTTGTACAATTTTTCCTGAGTACGCGGATACCCCATAAGTGGAGGTAAACCACTGTTTGGGTGCCTGACAGAGCTTGGAAACGAAGGAGCGCCATTTGACTTTTTAATGCAAAATTGACTGGAATTGAGAAGGGACGCCATGTTGCGTTTGAAGAGCCACTGATGTGCCTAAATATTGAAACCCCCCACAAATGACACCATTTTTGAAAGTAGACCCCCTAAGGAACTTATCTAGAGGTGTGGTGAGCACTTTGACCCACCAAGTGCTTCACAGAAGTTTATAATGCAGAACGGTAAAAATAAAAAATCATTTTTTTTTCACAAAAATTATCTTTTCGCCCCCAATTTTTTATTTTCCCAATGGTAAGAGAAGAAATTGGAACCAAAAGGTTGTTGTACAATTTGTCCTGAGTACGCTGATACCCCATATGTGGGGGTAAACCACTGTTTGGGCGCATGGGAGAGCTCGGAAGGGAAGGAGCGCCGTTTGACTTTTCAATGCAAAATTGACAGGAATTGAGATGGGACGCCATGTTGCGTTTGGAGAGCCACTGATGTGCCTAAACATTGAAACCCCCACAAGTGACACCATTTTGGAAAGTAGACCCCCTAAGGAACTTATCTAGATGTGTAGTGAGCACTTTGACCCACCAAGAGCTTCACAGAAGTTTATAATGCAGAGCCGTAAAAATAAAACAAAATTTTTTTCCCACAAAAATTATTTTTTAGCCCCCAGTTTGACCTGAGTGCGCTGATACCCCATATGTGGGGGGGAACCACCGTTTGGGCGCCTGGGAGGGCTCGGAAGGGAAGGAGCGCCATTTGGAATGCAGACTTAGATGGAATGGTCTGCAGGCATCACATTGCGTTTGCAGAGCCCCTAATGTACCTAAACAGTAGAAACCCCCACAAGTGACCCCATATCATATTGGAAACTAGACCCCCCAAGGAACTTATCTAGATGTGTTGTGAGAACTTTGAGCCCCCAAGTGTTTCACTACAGTTTCTAACGCAGAGCCTTGAAAATAAAAAAAAAATTCCCCCCAAAATGATTTTTTAGCCCCCAGTTTTGTATTTTCTCGAGGTTAACAGGAGAAATTGGACCACAAAAGTTGTTGTCCAATTTGTCCTGAGTGCGCTGATGCCCCATATGTGGGGGGAAACCACCGTTTGGGCGCATGGGAGGGCTCGGAAGGGAAGGAGCGCCATTTGGAATGCAGACTTAGATGGAATGGTCTGCAGGCGTCACATTGCGTTTGCAGAGCCCCTAATGTACCTAAATAGTAGAAACCCCCCACAAGTGACCCCATATTGTAAACTAGACCCCCCACGAACTGATCTAGACGTGTTGTGAGAACTTTGAGCCCCCAAGTGTTTCACTACAGTTTATAACGCAGAGCCGTGAAAATAAAAAAACTTTTTTTTCCCACAAAAAATATTTTTTAGCCCCCAGTTTTGTATTTTTCCAAGGGTAACTGGAGAAATTGGACCCCAAAAGTTGTTGTCCAATTTGTCCTGAGTACGCTGATACCCCATATGTTGGGGTAAACTCCTGTTTGGGCACACGGGAGAGCTCGGAAGGGAAGAAGCACTGTTTTACTTTTTCAACGCAGAATTGGCTGGAATTGAGATCGGACGCCATGTCGCGTTTGGAGAGCCCCTGATGTGCTTAAATAGTGGAAACCCCCAATTATAACTGAAACCCTAATCCAAACACACCCCTAACCCTAATTCCAACGGTAACCCTAACCACACCTCTAACCCAGACACACCCCTAACCCTAATCCCAACCCTATTCCCAACCGCAAATGTAATCCAAACCCTAACCCTAACTTTAGCCCCAACCCTAACTGTAGCCTTAACCCTAACTGTAGCCTTCACCCTAGCCCTAACCCTAACCCTAGCCCTAACCCTAATGGGAAAATGGAAATAAATACATTTTTTTAATTTTTTTATTTTTCCCTAACTAAGGGGGTGATGAAAGGGAGTTTGATTTACTTTTATAGCGAGTTTTTTAGCGGATTTTTATGACTGGCAGCCGTCACACACTGAAAGACGCTTTTTATTGCAAAAAATATTTTTTGCGTTACCACATTTTGAGAGTTAAATTTTTTCCATATTTTGATCCACAGAGTCATGTGAGGTCTTGTTTTTTGCGGGACGAGTTGACATTTTTATTGGTAACATTTTCGGGCACGTGACATTTTTTGATCGCTTTTTATTCCGATTTTTGTGAGGAAGAATGACCAAAAACCAGCTATTCATGAATTTCTTTTGGGGGAGGTGTTTATACCATTCCGCATTTGGTAAAATTGATAAAGCAGTTTTATTCTTCGGGTCAGTACGATTACAGCGACACCTCATTTATATCATTTTTTTAATGTTTTTGCGCTTTTATACGATAAAAACTATTTTACTGAAAAAATAATTATTTTTGCATCACTTTATTCTGAGGACTATAACTTTTATTTTTTTGCTGATGTTGCTGTATAGCGGCTCGTTTTTTGCGGGACAAGATGACGTTTTCAGCGGTACCATGGTTATTTATATCTGTCTTTTTGATTGTGTGTTCTTCCACTTTTGGTTCGGCGGTATGATAATAAAGCGTTGTTTTTTGCCTCGTTTTTTTTTTTTCTTACGGTGTTTACTGAAGGGGTTAACTAGTGGGACAGTTTTATAGGTCGGGTCGTTACGGACACGGCGATACTAAATATGTGTACTTTTATTGTTTTGTTTTTTTTATTTAGATAAAGAAATGTATTTATGAGAATAATATATATATTTTTTTCATTATTTAGGTTTTATTTTTTTTTTTTTACACACTTGTAAAAAAATGTTTTAACTTTTTTACTTTGTCCCAGGGAAGGACAATACAGATCGGTGATCTGCCAGTTTGCACAGCACTCTGACAGATCACCGATCTGTCAAAGAGCGCTGCAGCGTTACCAAGTGCTTGCTCTGAGCAGGCACTTGGTAAGGCACCTCCCTCCCTACAGGACCCGGATCCATGGCCGTCTTGGATCTGGGACTTGCTGCAGGGAGGAAGGTAGGAGACCCCCGGAGCAACGCGATCACATCGCGTTGCTGCGGGGGTCTCAGGGAAGCACGCAGGGAGCCCCCTCCCTGCGCGATGCTTCCCTGCACCGCCGGCACATCGCGATCATGTTTGATCGCGGTGTGCCGGGGGTGGTCCGTGACCGCTCCTGGCACATAGTGCCGGATGTCAGCTGCGATAAGCAGCTGACACACGGCCGCGATCGGCCGCGCTCCCCCCGTGAGCGCGGCCGATCGCCTATGACGTACTATTCCGTCCTTGGGAGTAGGGCCCACCCCACATGGACGGAATAGTACATCTAATGGCAGAAAGGGGTTAAAATTGTTTCTGTTACTGAAATAACGCAATTCCAGCATTTCTTTACTGTTATGACATTTACTGATTGAGTCAATTTTATATTTTCATTGGTCTTTTACGGACACGTCAATACCAAATATGTTTGTTTTCATTTCTTTATTTTATCTTTTTTTATCAGGGAAAATGGTGAATGAATCACATTTTAACATTTTTTTTCTCTCTTTCTAAAAACTTTCTGTACCTTATTTTTTAGCCGCAATAAGATGATTGTGCAATTGTTCGATCACTTATACTATATACTGCAACAACACAGTATTGCAGTATATGGTGATAAACATAGACTCCTATGAACACCAGCCATAGGCCTCCACTGCGGGAGGAGGAGCCATTTGGTGAGCGGAATGGCTGGGTTTAGTCTGAATAATGTTTTCGGGAGTTGGACAGAAATTTTGACATAAAGTTGAAACCACAGGTGTGTAATCTTTAGTGTATGTAAACTTTTGACTTTGCAGTAAGTAATAAATATACCTTAAAACGTTCTCTCTCTCTCTCTCTCTCGTTATTCTGGTATTTGGCAAGTATTAATCATTCTGGTAATCCTAATTGACCTAAAATGGGAAAGGTTTATTCTGATTTCATATCATGCAGATGTGTTTTTTTATATAGTGTGTTTAAAATTCTGGTTTCAACTGTAATTGCTCAATGACAAGATAAAACTAAAACAAGCTTTAAAAATGATAAAAAATTATATGTACCCCATGCGTCTGATAAAATATATATTGTATGTAATAC
This sequence comes from Ranitomeya imitator, assembly GCF_032444005.1. Lineage (NCBI taxonomy): Eukaryota > Metazoa > Chordata > Amphibia > Anura > Dendrobatidae > Ranitomeya > Ranitomeya imitator. The sequence goes on from NC_091282.1 coordinate 590,080,164, forward strand.
TAAAAATATAAAAAAAGATATTTGGTCATTTAGGCCAAATTAGGTCCTTTCCTCGAGGCGTTACAAATTCTGCTTCTTACTAATAAGACTGTGTGGTTCATGGACTTTTGAATATTCTATAGTTTATTCATTTCTAATTATATTACTTTCTGTTTTCCTAAAGGCAGGACAAGCTAAAGGTCCACATCCGGAAGCACACAGGAGAGAAGCCTTATCTTTGCCAGCAGTGCGGTGCAACTTTTGCTCATAACTACGACCTGAAAAATCACTCTCGAGTACACACAGGGCTGCGTCCTTACCAATGCCAAGCATGCCACAAAACCTTTGTACGTTCTGACCATCTTCACAGACACCTAAAGAAGGATGGCTGCAATGGGATCCCCTCTCGCAGAGGACGTAAGCCCAGGGTTCGAGAAGTGATTGCGCCACCTCCTCCACCTCCAGAGAATGGCAATAGTCTGAAAGAAATTCTGGCTGGGTGTCCAGTTATGAGGGCTGGAAGCACTTCTTAAAGAAAACCAAAAAAACAAACTAGAAATTTCTCTAAATCAAAAAAAAAAAAAAAAAAAAAAATATATATATATATATATATATATATATATATATATATATATATATATATATATATAAATATATATGTGGTTTACTTATTATCACTATCCTCATGAGAAGGATGGGACTTGAGAGTGTATGCTCAGCACAGGGGACCAGGGAGAGGAACTGTGTTCTCCTGGGATTGTGGGAGGTGGAGAATGCTTGAAATGAAAAATGAATGAAAATGAAAGGCTATGAGTAAAGCAAAAAGGCTTGTTAAATAGCCGAGTGGGTTGCACTATTCAGATACTTGCTATACACAGCAGCTACACTGAAATCTGACAAAGTAGTTAATAGTGTCATACACATTACAGCCCACGTTTCCTGCAGCTGTGTGCTTAGTTATCCAGAATGTTTGTCAATGTAACTAAATAAGCGATACTGGCAGAATTTAGAGTGTTATATAAAATAGAAAGAAAATTTGAATTTCATGTACACATTAGAGTTAATTTTCCAAAACAAAATGTACACTAGTTGAGTTGTTGATTTATTATTGATAGTAGTAACTAAAGCCGAGAAGCCTTTGTAACCATGCACTTTTTACTGAAATCAGTACGTACTATTTCCCTTTTGATTGTGTAGATACATACGATGCTCTAACTGTATATATTAGAGAGTAGGCTACCAATAGTACATTAGAAAAAGACTGTTAGAACACAACAACTACTTCCAGTGAAATAAAGTGTGTGAATACATATCGATTGGATAATCAAAGCTCAATTGCCAAAAGGCATCTATGGATATCCCTTAAAACCCAGATCACACTGTTATCTAAAGTAGCTTTAGGCTTGATGTACACAATTCGACAATCGTCCTGTATCAAAGAAAGGCCTATCTAAGACTCAGCCAAAAATACTGCAAATCTGAGTTTACAAGACACATATTTAGTGCAAGCTTATGAAGCTGTAATGTTATTTTTTTAGGAAATGTCAGCTTACAAAAGACCCAAGAGGTCAGAAACCAAAAACATTTTTAACAAAGATAGGTTAATTTATTTTTTCTTTTCATTCACATCTGTTGTTTACCTTGGAATTTCTGCTGCCTACCGCAGAACATAGTCACTGTACAGTTAGTGCACAGATGTGTACATTTATTTTATAATAATCTTGTGAGGATAGGTCTCCTAAAAATGTGTCTATATATGAATCTCTGGTGACCACATAGAATAGTAGATCTATTAGTTTCTACAAAAGGTATTTTATTATTTAATTCAAAATGAAAAAAAAACAGTCGAAGTCAGTATTATAAATTTTGAATTTCAGTTTAGAAACTCCTATTAATAATTAGTTCTGTGCAGGTGAGAGAAAAAGATGTCTGGTATTCAGAATAGTGGGTATTGCTTGTACCCAAGGTTGCAAACCTTTTTCATAAATTGACGTTTAGGGTTTAAGTGGATCTCAGAAGATACTCACATGATCACGATTCCCCTGTATTCTTTGTACTGGTGGAAAATCCAGTGACTGTATGCAACTTACATATTTATGGTCACCTGTCTTATTGTGCCCTGCTCATCTCTCAATTCTGTTCTATTGAGGGAAGCTGGGAGAGCTTGATTTCATGTGTACGATTTGCATGCATGCAGTCATGTCATCACCCACTCAAAAAAGAGAATATAAGGGAATCGTCACAATTCATTAGTCTGCAGTCACATGGAGTAACTGTACACTTTTCTCCTGAGACCGGATATCACCTTTAAGGTTGTAATCTGCTTATATACAAGTGGTGACCACATTGTATATTTTCTTGGTTAAACCCTTCCTTTCCTCCCTTCCTAAAATAGTATTAAAATGAAATATATTGCCTAAAACGATGTATTCCTACTGTAATATTCTAAGCATATCATTGTGCAACATCTTATCCAATTGTTTTTGCAATTTGGGATCATGGGGAATCGGTGGGTTCTCAACTATAAATTAAGTTTGGAGAAGAGAGCATTTTGTTGTCACTTGGCTCTCATAGAAATGTTACATATCTTTAAAGTTAAAGGGAACCTATCCCCCTCAAAATCGATGGTGAGGTAAGCCCACCAGCATCAGGGGCTTATCTACAGCATTCTGTAATGCTGTACGTAGATAAGCCCCCGATGTTACCTGAAAGAGAAAAAGAGGTTAGATTATACTCACCCAGGGGTGGTCCCGCTGCTGTCCGGGTCTGGCGCCTCCCATCTTCATCAGATGACGTCCTCTTCTGGTCTTCACGCTGCGGCTCTGGCGCAGGCGTACTTTGTCTGCCCTGTTGAGGGTAGAGCAAAGTACTGCAGTGCGCAGGTGCCGAGAAAGGTCAGAGAGGCCCTGCGCCTGCGCACTGCAATACTTTGCTCTGCCCTCAACAGGGCAGACAAAGTACGCCTGTGCTGGAGCCGCAGTGTGAAGACAAGAAGAGGATGTCATCGTATGAAGATAGGAGGCGCCGGACCGGAACGCGATGCCCATCGGACCCGGACCGCAGCGGGAACGCCCCTGGGTGAGTATAATCTAACCTCTTTTTCTCCTCTTTCAGGTAACATCGGGGGCTTATCTACAGCATTACAGAATGCTGTAGATAAGCCCCTGATGACGGTGGGCTTACCTCACCATCGATTTTGGGAGTGACAGGTTCCCTTTAACCCCTTTACCCCCAATCGTGGTTTGCACGTCAATGACCAGGCCAATTTTTACAATTCTGACCACTGTCCCTTTATGAGGTTATAACTCTGGAACACTTCAACGGATCCTGGTGATTCTGACATTGTTTTCTTGTGACATATTGTAAAATTTATTTGATAGTACCTGCGTTTATTTGTGAAATAAACGGAAATTTGGTGAAAATTTTGAAAATTTCGCAATTTTCAAACTTTGAATTTTTATGCAATTAAATCACAGAGATATGTCACACAAAATACTTAATAAGTAACATTTCCCACATGTCTACTTTACATCAGCATAATTTTGGAACCAAATTTTTTTTTCGTTAGGGAGTTATAAGGGTTAAAAGTTGACCAGCAATTTCATATTTTTACAACACCATTTCTTTTTTAGGGACCACATCTCATTTGAAGTCATTTTGAGGGGTCTAAATGATAGAAAATACCCAAGTGTGACACCATTCTAAAAACTGCACCCCTCAAGGTGCTCAAAACCACATTCAAGAAGTTTATTAACCCTTCAGGTGTTTAATAGGAATTTTTGGAATGTTTAAATAAAAATGAACATTTAACTTTTTTTCACAAAAAATTTACTTCAGCTCCAATTCGTTTTATTTTACCAAGGGTAACAGGAGAAAATGGACACCAAAAGTTGTTGTCCAATTTGTCCTGAGTACGCTGATACCCCATATGTGACAGTAAACCATTGTTTGGGCGCATGGGAGAGCTCGGAAGGGAAGGAGCGCCGTTTGACTTTTCAATGCAAAATTGACAGGAATTGAGATGGGACGCCATGTTGCATTTGGAGAGCCACTGATGTGCCTAAACATTGAAACCCCCCACAAGTGACACCATTTTGGAAAGTAGACCCCCTAAGGAACTTATCTAGAGGTGTGGTGAGCACTTTGACCCACCAAGTGCTTCACAGAAGTTTATAATGCAGAACCGTAAAAATAAAAAAATCATATTTTTTCACAAAAATTATATTTTTGCCCCCAATTTTTTATATTTCCAAGGGTAAGAGAAGAAATTGGACCTCAAAAGTTGTTGTGCAATTTGTCCTGAGTACGCTGATACCCCATATGTGGCGGGGGAACCACCATTTGGGCACATGGGAGGGCTCGGAAGGGAAGGAGCGCCATTTGTAATGCAGACTTAGATGGAATGGTTGCAGGCGTCAAATTGCGTTTGCAGAGCCCCTAATGTACCTAAACAGTAGAAACCCCCCACAAGTGACACCATTTTGGAAAGTAGACTCCCTAAGGAACTCATCTAGATGTGTTGTGAGAGCTTTGAACCCCCATGTATTTCACTACAGTTTATAACGCAGAGCCGTGCAAATAAAAAATATTTTTTTTTCCACAAAAATTATATTTTAGCCCCCAGTTTTGTATTTTTCCAAGGGTAGCAGGAGAAATTGGACCCTAAATGTTGTTGTCCAATTTGTCCTGAGTACGCTGATACCCGATATGTGGGGGGGAACCACCGTTTGCGTGCATGGGGGGGCTCGGAAGGGAAGGAGCATCATTTGGAATGCAGACTTAGATGGATTGGTCTGCAGGCGTCACATTGCGTTTGCAGAGCCCCTAATGTACCTAAACAGTAGAAACCCCCCACAAGTGACCCCATATTGGAAACTAGACCCCTCAATGAACTTATCTAGATGTGTTGTGAGAACTTTGAACCCCCAAGTGTTTCACTACAGTTTATAACGCAGAGCCGTGAAAATAAAAAATCTTTTTGTTTTCCCACAAAAATTATTTTTTAGCCCCCAGTTTTGTATTTTCCCAAGGGTAACAGGAGAAATTGGACCACAAAAGTTGTTGTCCTATTTGTCCTGAGTACGCTGATACCGCATATGTTGGGGTAAACCCCTGTTTGGGCACACGGGAGAGCTCGGAAGGGAAGGAGCACTGTTTTACTTTTTCAACGCAGAATTGGCTGGAATTGAGATCGGACGCCATGTCATGTTTGGAGAGCCCCTGATGTGCTTAAATAGTGGAATCCCCCCAATTATAACTGAAACCCTAATCCAAACACACCCCTAACCCTAATTCCAACGGTAACCCTAACCACACCTCTAACCCTGACACACCCATAACCCTAATCCCAACCCTATTCCCAACTGTAAATGTAATCTAAACCCTAACCATAACTTTAGCCCCAACCCTAACTGTAGCCCCAACCCTAACCCTAGCCCTAACCCTAGCCCTAACCCTAGCCCTATTCCCAACTGTAAATGTAATCTAAACCCTAACCCTAACTTTAGCCCCAACCCTAACTGTAGCCCCAACCCTAACCCTAGCCCTAACCCTAGCCCTAACCATAACCCTAGCCCTAACCCTAGCCCTAATCCTAGCCCTAACCCTAGCCCTAACCCTATCCCTAGCCCTAATCCTAACCCTAGCCCTAACCCTAGCCCTAATCCTAACCCTAGCCGTAACCCTAGCCCTAACCCTAGCCCTAATCCTAACCCTAGCCCTAACCCTAGCCCTAATCCTAACCCTAACCCTAGCCCTAACCTTAGCCCTAATGGGAAAATGGAAATAAATACATTTTTTTTATTTTTCCATAACTAAGGGGGTGATGAAGGGGAGTTTGATTTACTTTTATAGCGAGTTTTTTAGCGGATTTTTATGATTGGCAGCCGTCACACACTGAAAGACGCTTTTTATTGCAAAAAATATTTTTTGCGTTACCACATTTTGAGAGTTAAATTTTTTCCATATTTTGGTCCACAGAGTCATGTGAGGTCTTGTTTTTTGCGGGACGAGTTGACGTTTTTATTGGTAACATTTTCGGGCGTGTGACATTTTTTGATCGCTTTTTATTCCGATTTTTGTGAGGAAGAATGACCAAAAACCAGCTATTCATGAATTTCTTTTGGGGGAGGTGTTTATACCATTCCGCATTTGGTAAAATTGATAAAGGAGTTTTATTCTTCGGGTCAGTACGATTACAGCGACACCTCATTTATATCATTTTTTTATGTTTTGGCGCTTTTATACGATAAAAACTATTTTACTGAAAAAATAATTATTTTTGCATCGCTTTATTCTGAGGACTATAACTTTTTTATTTTGAGGTCTACTTATGATGTAAATTACAGACGCCTCTCATCTTTTTAAGTGGTGGAACTTGCACTATTGCTGACTGACTAAATACTTTTTTGCCCCACTGTATATTTTTTCATTATTTAGGAATATTTTTTTTTCATTTTTTTTTTACACATTTGGAAATTTTTTTTTTTACTTTTTTACTTTGTCCCAGGGGGGGACATCACAGATCAATTATCTGACAGTTTGCACAGCACTCTGTCAGATCACTGATCTGACATGCAGCACTGCAGGCTTCACAGTGCCTGCTCTGAGCAGGCTCTGTGAAGCCACCTCCCTCCCTGCAGGACCCGGATCCGCGGCCATCTTGGACCCAGGCCTGGAGCAGGGAAGGAAGGAGGTAAGACCCTCGCAGCAACGCGATCACATCGCGTTGCTGCGGGGGGCTCAGGGAAGCACGCAGGGAGCCCCCTCCCTGCGCGGTGCTTCCCTGTACCGCCGGCACATCGCGATCATCTTTGATCGCGGTGTGTCGGGGGTTAATGTGCCGGGGGCGGTCCGTGACCGCTCCTGGCACATAGTGCCGGATGTCAGCTGCGATAAGCAGCTGACACCCGGCCGCGATCGGCGGCGCTCCCCCCGTGAGCGCTGCCGATCGCTATGACGTACTATCCCGTCCAGGGTCAGATAAGCCCAGGGCACCTCGACGGGATAGTACGTCTAAGGTCACAGAGGGGTTAATCTGTCAGCAAATTGTTTATATGAGTATGTCGCTTTTTCAAAGACAAGGCCAGCATTACCTTTACATGGCCATTTCATTCCTCCATTACTGAGAAATAAGCATTTGAATTGATGTTCAAATGAGCTGTAGCTCTGAAGCCTCTGTTACTCCAGCTCTATCTCCTGGCCAGTGCTGCCTGCTCCTGCTTGACTGAAAGCTCCTTTGCTTGATGTCACACAGCATAAAGGCTTTCAGTCAAGTAGGAGGATACTTCGCTGGGTGGTTCATAGTGCTGGTTTGAAAGAGGCTTCAGCTCTACAGATCATTTGCATATAATAATAATAATAATAATAATAATAATTTTTATTTATATAGCGCCAACATATTCCGCAGCGCTTTACAAATTATAGAGGGGACTTGTACATACAATAGACATTACAGCATAACAGAAATACAGTTCAAAACAGATACCAAGAGGAGTGAGGGCCCTGCTCGTAAGCTTACAAACTATGAGGAAAAGGGGAGACACGAGAGGTGGATGGTAACAATTGCTATAGTTATTCGGACCAGCCATAGTGTAAGGCTTGGGTGTTCATGTAAAGCTGCATGAACCAGTTAATTAATTTTTTTTTTTTTTTTTTTAATATAGGCCACACAGGGATCGTTAGGTTAATGCATTGAGGCGGTAGGCCAGTCTGAACAAATGAGTTTTTAGGGCACGCTTAAAACTGTGGGGATTGGGGATTAATCGTATTATCCTAGGTAGTGCATATCACTTCATATGCAGATTTCTCAGTAACAGGAGCAGACTGGCCATGTAAAAAGATGTATCACTGAACTTATTTTTGAAAGAGCTACATGCAAATATAGTTTTAGGGGGTGAAATCCTGCTGACAGATTCCCTTCAATTTCCAATTGGGCAATATTTAATTTTGGCAACTTTATTTTTTTCCTCCCCTTTTTCCAAGAGCCATAACTTTTTACTTTTCCTTTGCTATCAGCATGGGGGAGCTTGTTTTATTGCAGGACGAGTTGTACTTTAGAATGACACCATCAATTTTATCATGGAATGTACTGGAAAGTGGAGGAAAAAATCCAAGTGCTGTAAAATAGCGAAAAAGTTGTATCCAGCAATTGTTTTTGGGGGGTTCTTATTTACACCATTCACTATATGGTAAAAATAACCAGGCATGTTTTCAAAAATTTGAAAATTTGTGAAAAAATTTTTAGCTTGTATCTTTATTTTCCAAAATCAGGTTTTGGTAGATGGAGCTTGTTTTTGTGTCCTAAGCTAGAGTTTTTATTGATGTCATTTTGGAGTACATACAATGTTTTTATCTCCTATTCTTGCATATTTTGTGCGCTGTTGCGGTGGCCGGAAAACTGATTTTTTTTTTGGTATTTTTCTTTTTTTTTTCTAATTAAGATGTTTACCAATCAGATAAATTGTATTTTTTGATAGATTTTCATTTTTTAGAACATAGTTATACCACTTATGTGTGTTTTTTATGGGAGAAAAAAGGGGGGTAATTCAAGCTTTCAGATTTTTTAAAAACACTTTTTTAACTTTCAATTATATTGTTTTTTAGTCCCCTTAGCAGGAAAATCACGGTCTCCTATGAACACCAGCCACGGGCTGGCTTTCACATGAGTAGCATCATGACAAGCACAGGATCTTCAGCAGGCATGGCAAGCTACCGGTATCCCATGATCACACTGATCTACAGTTAGAACAGCAAGCCATCCCAGATTGACAGCAGCATCTAACAGAATAACAGCCATGGGTGGAGCTCTTCTCCACCCATGGCTGTTAGAGGCAGATGATGGCTGAATATTACTACTAGCATCTGACTGCAAAGTTGCATCAGTTCCTGAGCCCTAGTCAAAGTTATAGAGCTGGGATTTGATGCAAATGTATGGGATATGTCAGAAAGGGGTTAAAGGGAACCTGTCACCAGGTTTGGCTGATACGAGTTATGGCCACCCCATTTCATGGCTTATCTACAGGATTCTGTAGATAAGCCCCGATCCAACCTGAAAGATAAGAAAAATAAGTTTTATTACACTCGCCTGTGGAGCGGTCTGGTCCGATGGGTTTCACAGGTCTGAGTCCCGCGCCTCCCATCTTTTTGCGATGTCGCCCTCCTGCTTGTTTCACAGGTCCCTGGCATCGTGCTTCTGTGCAGGCGTACTTATCTGTCCTAAAGTACTGCATTGCGCAGGCGCTGGGTCTCTCTGACCTTTCCCGGTGCCTACGCACTGCAGTACTGTAGTCTGCCCTCAACAGGGCAGATAAGTTTGCCTGCGCAGGAGCATGATGCCAGGGGGCCATGAAGCAAGCAGGAGAGCAGTGATCACAAGAAAATGGGAGGCGCCACACCCGAACCTGCGACATCTATCAGACCGGATCCCCCTCCAGGTTAGTATAATAAACGGATCAGGGGCTTATCTACAGCATTATAGAATGCTGTAGATAAGCCCTGAAAGGTGGTTGCCATATCTTAAATCGGCAAAACCTGGTGACAGGTTTGCTTTTATTTTTTTTTTCCTTAAGAATTCTCAAATTTGAATGTCCACTTTTAAAAAAATGTCTTTTTAGATGTGTTCGTAAATTATTATATAAATTGTACTAGTATTTCTAAAGGTGTTCCATTGTAAAGATATCTGTGGTCCCATTTTAAAGAGAATCTATCAGCAGATTTTTGCTGTTTAATCTGAGGACAACAGGAGATAGTTTGAAACAGAGAATTCAGGGATGTGTTGTTTACTAACTGTGAAGCCTTTACCACTAAAAGTACCTTCACATTGACCAACTTCACAACGATATCGCTAGCGATCCGTGACATTGCAGCGTCCTGGATAGCGATATCGTTGTGTTTGACACGCAGCAGCGATCTGGATCCTGCTGTGACATCGTTGGTCGGAGCAGAAAGTCCAGAACTTTATTTCGTCGCTGGATCTCCCGCAGACATCGCTGAATCGGCGTGTGTGACGCCGATTCAGCGATGTCTTCACTGGTAACCAGGGTAAACATCGGGTAACTAAGCGCAGGGCCGCGCTTAGTAACCCGATGTTTACCCTGGTTACCAGTGTAAATGTGTTATGATCAGGCGGCCTTGGAACAACATGAAAAAACCTTCGCTGGAGTAGTGGTAACTATACAGACCGCTAATCCTGAACTTATCACAGACACTAGATGTAGCCGTGGGGTGTACCTATCCAGACTTAAACACCTTGACACAGCCGGAGGACTAATTATCCCTAAAGATGGAAAATAGGAAAACTGACTGCCTCAGAGTAGACCCCCAAAGTATAGGCAGCCCCCCACAAATAATGACGGTGAGTAGGAGAGGAAAAGACACACGCAGGCGGAAAACAGATTTAGCAAAGGAGTCCACTTCTGCCTAGATAGGGAAGTATAGTACAGGATACTGAGCCGTCAGCACAAAATCTACAAAATATCCACAGCAGAAAAATACAAAAACTCCACCACCTAACTAAAGGTGTGGAGAGTATATCTGCATCTCCAGCTAATCCAACCAGACTGAGAAAACAACAGGACAGTCAAAGCTGGAACAAAATAGAAACTATGAACAGCACGAAAAAATAGACACACAGCCTGTGAGCCTAAGATAAAGAATCAGACACTTATCTTTAGCTGAAATGGCAGCAGGCAGGAGAGGCCAGGCAGAGAACCATTACTGGCAATAGAACATTGACAACTGGCAGGGACTAATGAGTCCTGCAAAGCTAAATACCCCAGTCAGCTTTGCAATTAGCAGATACACCTGTCCAATCCTGCAGTCCAGGCCCAACTGCATTACCATCTACAACCACCGGAGGGAGCCCAAAAGCAGAATTCACAACATAAATGTAAAAAAACCCAAACACTACATACTTACATTCCGGTGTCTGTCGCGTCCCTCGGCGTTCTGCTTCCCTGCACTGTCAGCGCCGGCCAGCCGTAAAGCAGATTACAGCGGTGACGTCACCGCTGTGCTTTACGGCCAGCGTTCACAGTCAGTGCAGGAAAGCACAGCACCAGGGGACAGACACCGGAATGTAAGTATGTAGTGTTTGTTTGTTTTTTACATTAGCACTGGTAACCAGGGTAAACATCGGGTTACTAAGCGCGGCCCTGCACTTAGTAACCCGATGTTTACCCTGGTTACCAGGGGACTTCGCATAGTTGGTCGCTGGAGAGCTGTCTGTGTGACAGCTCTCCAGCGACCACACAGCGACGCTGCAGCGATCGACATCGTTGTCTAGATCGCTGCAGCATCGCTAAATGTGACGGTACCTTTAGAGATTAACATTGCCGGACTAGTCTATGGACTTAATACACGCAGAGCCTGGTGTGTGGCAGTTTTCTCAGCTCTGCATCATTTTAAATCTAAAAACTGATTGTGTCAGAACTGATGCACATAGTAATCTAAGTGATACAGTGGCTTGCGAAAGTGTTCACCCCATTGTCTTTTCACCTATTTTGTTACATCGCAATGTGTTTAAATATTATTTATAAAATAAATAAATAAAAATTGGCATGTTTAAATTTATTCACCCCTTTCGCTATGAAGCCCTTAAAATCTCTGGTGCAAGTAATTACCTTCATAAGTCACATGCTTAGTGAAAGGAAGTACACCTCTGCGCAATCTAGGTGTCACATAATCTGTCATAATCTGCAACACCATTAAGCAAAAGGCACCATTAACCAAACACCATGAAGACCAAGGAGATCTCCAAACAAGTCAGGGAAACCGTTGTTGTGAAGTACAAGTCAGGGTTGAGTTTAAAAATAATATTGAAATCTCTGATGATCCTCCGGATCACCATCAAATCCGTTATCATCAAATGGAAAGAACATGTTACCAGAACAAATGTATCTAGAGAGGACTGCCCACTAATACTCTCAGCCCTGGCAAGGCGGACATTAATCAGAGATGGTTGATGTTGATGGGCAGGCATGGCAAAGCGTCTCATTTTTTCTAGTTTTCAGAAGCCGTATAGCTATTCATATTCCATATGTTTTCACATTGACTTGCTTTAGCACGATACAGTGCAACATTTTTGTACATTGTGTATGGAGGTAGCTGCTCCTAAGTTTGCACCTATTCACACTAGCTTGGATATCTTAGTCAGTCTTTTGTTATTTACTTAATCAGAAAAGCAGCACAGACACCGAAAGGTAACCCTGAAGGAGCTGCAGAGTTCCCAAGCAGAGACTGGAATATTTGTTCATATGACCACAATAAGCCATACACTCCATGGAGGCGGCCTTTATGAAAGAGTCGGCAGAAAGAAGCCTTTACTTACAAAAATTGTAAAGCTCATTTTGAGTTTGCAGAGTGTGCAAAAGACATGTGGGAAACACTCCAAATGTATGGAGAAAGGTGCTGTAGTATGATGAGACCAAAATTGAACTTTTTGACCACCATGGTAAACGCTATGTCTGGCACCAAGCCAACACAGTTCATCACCCCAAGAACACCATCCCCTCAGTGAGACATGATGGTGGCAGAATCCTGCTGTGAGGATGTTTATCAGCAGCAGGGACAGAGAAATGGTCAGAATCAAGGGGAAGATGGATGGTATGAAATGTAGGATTATTCTAGAGTGCAACCTGTTTCAGTCTGTTAGTGATTTGAGACTGGGATGGAGGTTCACCTTCCAACAAGACAATAACCCAAAGCATACTGCTAAAGCAACACTCAATTGGTTTTAGGGGAAATGTGTAAATGTTTTGGAGTGGCCTAGTCAAAGCCCACACCTAAATACAATTGAGAATATGTGGTCAGACTTGAAGATTGCTGTTCACCAGAGGAAACTGTCTAACTTGAAGGAGCCGGAGCAGTTTTACCTTGAGGAATGGGCAAAAATCCCTGTGACAAGATGTGGAAAGCTCATAGAGATGTATCCAAAGCTCTAATTGCCCCCAAAGGAAGCTCTACAAAATATTGAGTTATGCATACTGAAGTACCGGTATTTAGTTATTTTGTCCTATTGTTTGCTTCAAAATAAAAAGGTAATAAAAATAAAACCAAATGTTCAAAGTTGTAGGCATGTTCTTTACATGAACTGATGCAAACCCTAAAAAAAACGTGAAAATCCAGTTTGTGAGATGGCAAAACCCCCAAACTTTCACCAGGTGAATACTTTCGCAAGCCACTGTACATCGTTGCATTCAGCTTCTCTTTGCCTACATCATGCTGCTCTCAGATGAGGCAGCAAACACCTCTTGACGGATTATTTTTAAGCACTGTGCTTAACACAGCATGACATCAATACTATTTGTAAAGAGGGCTGACTGGTGGCATATTTTGATAGCTACCTTGGCCCTTTCTCTGTTACAGCTAATAAAGAAACAAAACTTTTCACGGTTTAGTGGAATCCATTCTGGAAAAGTAAAAATGATTTTTCCTTTAGACAATATCATAGATACTGTCTGTGGTGAATGTAGGTAATCTTGGACGCTGTACATATATTCCTTATGAACTGAACATCTGTTTCATGCAATGCACTAATCGTATGGACGCGCCTACGTAACACACATCATTCTTTGAGAATTCAACATACTGCATCATTTCTTACCATTCTTTTACATCAGTTCAATGAACGCTAATTACTAAAATCCTAGGTTCTGTAAGGGTATGTGCACACGTTGCAGATTTCCTGCTGATCCCCAGCATTTTTTACCTTGCAGAAGCGCTGCAGATCTGCAAGTGATTTACAGTACAATGTAAATCAACAAGAAAAAAAAGCTGTGCTGATGGTGCGGAAAATTCCATGCGGAAACGCTGCGGATTACAAGAAGTAGCATGTCACTTCTTTTATGTGGATCTGCAGCTTTTTTGTACCCATTCCATTATAGAAATCCGCAGGGGTAAAAAATGCAAGAAATCCGCAGCAAATCTGCACAAAATCCGCACAAAAAAGTGTCAAATCTGCACCTGTGTTTTCTGCCAAGAGATGCAGAATCCGCACTAAAAATTCCTGAGGCTAATCCGCAACGTGGGCACATAGTCTAAATAGTTCTAGCTCCACGTGTAAGCTGTTTTCTCCTTAATATTCACTGTGGATTTGCAGTGCAGTTTTTCTGTTAAAATTACCAAAAAATAAAAAGCTAGTTTTGAAGTATTGTAGAAACACAGAAGCATTCAGGCAGTGAGTTCAAGCATTATAACTTCTGTGCGGTTCTTTTAGTACAGCGTTGTCATCTTGTTTCCTGAGAACTAGTGTCATACATTGATTGTAAGTGCTGCCAAATTGCTTGTATGAAAAACACCTTCGCACAGGTGAATGAACTATACACTGTACGAAGAGTCCAATGCTAATGCAGGGAGCCACTGGCTCATTAATTTCTTCTTGCCCTGATAGCACAGACACACAGTGTTCACTACTGAACGGCATGCAATGGAATATTATGTCCTGAAAGCAGTACCAGAGTCAGGATGCAATTTGTGGGTGGAGTTTGTACGCCCCGTAGGATGGTATAAATATCCAAATGGTCCTTGGCAGAAAAAAAGATTCCCACCCCTGTTCTAGAGGAATTCTATTGTCATCACTACAATTTGTATTAAACACTCAGCACATACTATGCAAGGAGAGAATATGAACACGACTGCAATAGAATGTAGAAATAAGCACTTGGTACTACTATTTAGAGCTGAAAGTCTAAGAAGCACCTTACAAAATCCATCTAATGTTTACATGTTGTGGGGGATGTGAATGTCATGTTGTGGGAGATAATGAGGATAGTGTTAACTAGGCTGTTGTAAACCCCTGAACCCTCAAAGATGATTGCACTTGTAAAGGAAGCTTGAATTTTAGACAGGAATATGTTTGTACTTTTTTTTCAACTTTTTCATGTGTATGCAATATCTTTGAGGACAATGTAAGGCACTGTACTCTGCAACAGTCCACCATCTCCATAAACTATAAATTACAACATAAGTTCAAGATACAGAAACTCCTTTTATTTATATTGAATTTTCCACTCACAGATTATGCCACCAGATTTCGCTAAGCAAACTGCACACTTTAAGTAGGTTTCTAAGACCAGATGAGGTTTGTGAACTTACTTTGAAAAACCCTCTCAGAATGGCTGCATCATTTTTTGTAAGTATTCTTTCTTCATATTGAAATGAATATTTTATTAGTCCAGCTAGAGCTATGGCCATCCTGACATTGATTTTAAACACAAGTACACCAGGTCGAAGATGGACTTCATAATCGATGCCGTTTGTATTGTGAAATCTGTTGACAAATCTCTTGTAACGCACAGGCTACGCATAGATTTGTAGCATGACATTACAACTGCAGTCTATAGTAATATGTTAGCTTGCA
This sequence comes from Ranitomeya imitator, assembly GCF_032444005.1. Lineage (NCBI taxonomy): Eukaryota > Metazoa > Chordata > Amphibia > Anura > Dendrobatidae > Ranitomeya > Ranitomeya imitator. Next base: position 590,095,501 of record NC_091282.1, read on the forward strand.
TCTAAATGCAACTGCAATCGGGTTGCTTAAGAAGCTAAAATTTTAGTCTGCTGGGTCACCAAAAGTGACTAGACATTAGATGTTAAAGCAGAATTTGTAAGTACTTAAAGCTAAACTGCCACAAGGACAAGCCTTTGTACATGTATTACCTTAAAGACGGCTTGTGACAATGAACTAGCGGGTCAATGCGCTTTTTAAAGTGAACTCTCAGCTTTTGACTGAAACTTTCTGTATTCACTTTCCGCCTAGCATTTTAACAACTTTATGTTCCCTATGATAATGTTTGGGGTATTTTTGCAGAAGGAAGTCACTGAAATGGATAAGCAGAGAGTATACAGGGGCCATGAAGGGTGTATAGAGGCAGAGCAGGAATAGTGTAACTGGCAGTGCAGAAAAAAGCAAAATCTGCAAAAGAGCACTGGTGTCATAAGAAGGGTACATTGTTTAGAAGAGGTGTAAAATAAGACTCTCCTGTAACTTAGACCTTTTTATACTTTTACTCCCAAAGATTTCATACTTGAAACATTTTGGTATCAGGAAAAAAAGAGGCCTTTGTAGACAAAGCTGATATGGACTGTACAGCCCCTTTATTTTTCTTTAATCTTAAAATAGTATGAAAAACCATACTGAGCAATATTTCACCAATCGTTCTCTGCTCCTGTGATATAACTTTATGGGTATCTCACCAGTTTTGGTATCCATCGATTATATTTGACATGTGACTGCTACTACAGCTGATTACTGTCTGCAGCAGATACCACTGATGTCACCATTGTAACCATATGCTGCGGTGGTCACACATACATTTTGAGACATCATGACTGTGAGGCACTGAAAGTGGCAGTATTAAATCAGTTGGAATTCCAAAAAGTTTTTACTCCATTTCTTTATATAATTCTAGCATTTGTTAAAAATTCAAGAGCCTGCAAAATACTTTTAAATTTTGTCAGACAAGTACTTTGCTCTTCCGATTTCTGTATGATACATCAGTTATTTCTTATGCTGTTTCCACACGTCTGATATTGAGGTCCGAATATTGACCTCAATATACAGACCAATGTTGGGTCTCTTGATCCAAACTCAATAGCTTCTTAAGGATATTTGAGGCTTTTGAGTTTAGATCATTAGACCCACAGCCGTTCCATGCAGTCCGCACTAAGAACATGAATGTTGGACATGTGAAACCGGTCTTAATCTTCTTAAATAAGACTCTCCAAAGTTAGATCTTTCCCTTTAATACATGTAATCAACTGTCAAGCAACAAAGGTGTACACTTTAAATCAATGCCTTTCTATAATAACTGAATTCTATGCTCTGTGTACTGTAAGGCCGGCGTCACACACAGCGTAAAACAATACGGTCCGTATATTACGGCCGTAATACGCTGAAAAGTCCCCAAAAAAATGGTCCGTTGCTCCTCCGTAGGCAGGCTGTGTCAGCGTTTTTTGCGCATGGCATCCTCCGTATGTAATCCGTATGGCATCCGTACTGCGTGGTTTTCTCGCAGGCTTGCAAAACCAACATACCGCTATAGAAGTGATCCATGTGTCCCAAAAAGAAAAGAATATATATATATATATATATATGTCAGTAGACACATATATGTATATATATTAATACTTATTCCAGCGCTATACAGCTTGAAAGCCGGTAATTCAATTACCGGCTTTTTCTTTCTCCTTCATAAAACCCGACATGATTTGAGACATGGTTTACATACAGTAAACCATGTCTTCTCTCTATTTTTTTTGCAGATTCCACACTACTAATGTCAGTAGTGTGCATCTGCAAAATTTGGCCGTTCTAGCTCTTAAAATAAAGGGTTAACTGGCGGAAAAAATTGGCGTGGGCTCCCGCGCAATTTTCTCCGCCAGAGTAGTAAAGCCAGTGACTGAGGGCAGATATTAATAGCCTGGAGAGGGTCCACGGTTATTGGCCCCCCCCTGGCTAAAAATATCTGCCCCCAGCCACCCCAGAACAGGCACATCTGGAAGATGCGCCTATTCTGGCACTTGGCCACTCTCTTCCCATTCCCGTGTAGCGGTGGGATATGGGGTAATGAAGGGTTAATGCCACCTTGCTATTGTAAGGTGACATTAAGCCTAATTAATAATGGAGAGGCGTCAATTATGACACCTATCCATTATTAATCCAATTGTAGTGAAGGGTTAAATAAAACACAAACACATTCTTTAAAATTATTTTAATGAAATAAAAACAATGGTTGTTGTAGTATTTTATTCAACGCCCAATCCAGTCACTGAAGACCCTCGTTCTGTGAGTAAAGAAACATAATAAACCAACAATATACTTACCCTCCGCAGATCTGTAACGTCCAACGATGTAAATCCTTCTGAAGGGGTTAAAACATTTTGCAGCAAGGAGCTGTGCTAATGCAGGCTGCTCCTCGCTGCAAAACCCCAGGGAATGAGGCTAAAAATAGATCAATGATCTATATTTAGCATCATTTGCGGTGAGGCGCCCTCTGCTGGCTGTTCATAGATCGTGGGAAATTACCTAGAAAGCTCCCTGGCTCCCTGGCTTTCTAGGTAATTTCCCACGATCTATGAACAGCCAGCAGAGGGCGCCTCACCGCAAATGATGCTAAATATAGATCATTGATCTATTTTTAGCCTCATTCCCTGGGGTTTTGCAGCGAGGAGCAGCCTGCATTAGCACAGCTCCTTGCTGCAAAATGTTTTAACCCCTTCAGAAGGATTTACATCGTTGGACGTTACAGATCTGCGGAGGGTAAGTATATTGTTGGTTTATTATGTTTCTTTACTCACAGAACGAGGGTCTTCAGTGACTGGATTGGGCGTTGAATAAAATACTACAACAACCATTGTTTTTATTTCATTAAAATAATTTTAAAGAATGTGTTTGTGTTTTATTTAACCCTTCACTACAATTGGATTAATAATGGATAGGTGTCATAATTGACGCCTCTCCATTATTAATTAGGCTTAATGTCACCTTACAATAGCAAGGTGGCATTAACCCTTCATTACCCCATATCCCACCGCTACACGGGAATGGGAAGAGAGTGGCCAAGTGCCAGAATAGGCGCATCTTCCAGATGTGCCTGTTCTGGGGTGGCTGGGGGCAGATATTTTTAGCCAGGGGGGGGCCAATAACCGTGGACCCTCTCCAGGCTATTAATATCTGCCCTCAGTCACTGGCTTTACTACTCTGGCGGAGAAAATTGCGCGGGAGCCCACGCCAATTTTTTCCGCCAGTTAACCCTTTATTTTAAGAGCTAGAACGGCCAAATTTTGCAGATACACACTACTGACATTAGTAGTGTGGAATCTGCAAAAAAAATGGAGAGAAGACATGGTTTACTGTATGTAAACCATGTCTCAAATCATGTCGGGTTTTATGAAGGAGAAAGAAAAAGCCGGTAATTGAATTACCGGCTTTCAAGCTGTATAGCGCTGGAATAAATATTAATATATATACATATATGTGTCTCACTGACATATATATATATATATACCTATTCTATGTGTACACATTTATTATATCTATTGGACTGGAAGCTGTCAGTGTGATTTTACTGTACACCGCACTGAATTACCGGCTTTTCTCTCTAACAGCGCTGCGTATTTCTCGCAAGTCACACTGCTTGTCCGTGTGTAATCCGTATTTTTCACGCTTCCATAGACTTTCATTGGCGTATTTCTTGCGCAGTACGGTGACAAACGCAGCATGCTGCGATTTTGTACGGCCGTAGAAAGCCGTATAATACTGATCAGTAAAATACGGCAAATAGGAGCAGGGGCATAGAGAATAATTGTGCCGTATTTTTTGCGAGTTTTACGGATGTAGATTCTGCGCTCTTACGTCCGTAAAACTCGCATGTGTGACGGCGGCCTAAGAGTTGCGGTGCGCCACAACTATTCTCAGATTTTTCTGCCACGTTTCCATGAGACAAGATATTGTGTAGTTTATCTGAGGTCTGGTTTATTTATTTTTTAAAGTGGCCTCTTTGTTAAAATATTGATTAATCCAGATCATTCTTATGTAATGAGTAGAGGTGGGAAAACCCGAACAGTAAAGTACGGCATCCGTATCGAACACCTACTGGAAGCCCAGTGTTACCAGGAAGTCCATGTTACTGTTTGGGTTCGAGGTAATAAACCTAGTACTCAACTTGAAGGGACACTGTCACCTGAATTTGGAGGGAACAATCTTCAGCCATAGAGGCGGGGTTTTCGGGTGTTTGATTCACCCTTTCCTTACCCACTGGCTGCATGCTGGCTGCAATATTGGATTGAAGTTCATTCTCTGTCCTCTATAGTACACGCCTGCGCAAGGAAAGATGTTTGATTTAACTGGATTGCACTTGTAGTAAATTATTCAAGTCCAAAAAAAGAGAAATGCATTTGAGTGGTCTTTTCCATGTTATGTATAATTATAATTTAATCAGGGTACTTAAAGAATTATACTCAATATACAGATTTTTATTAATATTATGTAGTTACAATGTGTATCTTACACTAAAATTGCCCTCTTTGTCCTCTGCATGATCATTTAGGTGTGCTGTTGCCCACTGTATACAGATTTAAAAAAAATTAAAAAAAAAAAAAAACATACAAAATGCATATACTTACTAGAGATGGGTGGAATATCACAATCATTAAAAGTATTGCTGAAAACCTAATGATTGATGGCTGGATTCTCATGACAGGTACTGCATTTTTAGGATAATCCTACCTATCTAGAGTGCTTTTAATGATTGTCTCAGCTTGGAGAATTAAATATATTAACAGTGTCTCAGGCTAAATGAGTTGCAAGTAATTTGTCTAATACATTATGTCTAAATATATTAATAGCAGTGCAGATAACATTACATACTTTATTTTTTATGTTTCCCCAAGTTCTCAGATTTGAGGATTTCTTAACCCCTTCAAGACGCAGCCCTTTTTCGTTTTTGCGTTTTTGTTTTTCACTCCCCTCCATCCCAGAGCCATAACTATTTTTATTTTTCCGTCAATATGGTCATGTGAGGGCCTATTTTTTTGCGGGACAAGTTGTACTTTTGAACGACACCATTAGTTTTACCATGTCTTGTACTAGAAAACGGGAAAAAAAATTCCAAGTGTGGTGAAATTGCAAAAAAAGTGCAATCCCACACTTGTTTTTTGTTTGGCTTTTTTGCTAGGTTCACTATATGCTAAAAGTGACCTGCCATTATGATTCTCCAGGTTATTACGAGTTCATAGACACCAAACATGTCTAGGTTATTTTTTATCTAAGTGGCAAAAAAAAAATTCAAAACTTTGCTAAAAAAAAAAAAAATTGCCCCATTTTCCGATACCCGTAGCGTCTCAATTTTTTGGGATCTGGGCTTGGGCTTTTGATCGCCCGTTATTGCATTTTAATGCAATGTCGTGGCGACCAAAAAAAGTAATTCTGGCATTTCAAATTTTTTTCTCGCCACGCTGTTTGTATCAGGTTAATGCTTTTTTTTAATTGATCGGGCAATTCTGAAGGCGGAGAGACCAAATATGTGTATGTTTGATTTTTTTATTGTTTTATTTTGCATGGGACGAAAGGGGGGGTGATTTAAACTTTTATGTATTTTTTTATTTTTTTTCATATTTTTTTAAACTTTTTTTAACCTTTGCCATGCTTGAATAGCCTCCATGAGAGGCTAGAAGCTGGCACAACTAGATCAGCTCAGCTACATAGGAGCGATCATCAGATCGCTCCTATGTAGCTGAATTGCAGGCTTGCTATGAGCCCCGACCACAGGGTGGCGCTCACAGCAAGCCGGCATCAGTAACCATATAGGTCTCAATGAGACCTCTGGTTACTATGCCGACGCATCGCTGACCCCCAATCATGTGACGCACGGACGGAAGCGGTAGTTAAATGCCGCTGTCAGCGTTTGACAGCGGCATTTAACTGGTTAATAGCGGCAGGTGGATCGCGATCCCACCTGCCGCTATTACGTGCACATATAAGCTGTACAAAACAGCTGACATGTCGGGACTTTGATGTGGGCTCACCGCCGGAGCCCACATCAAAAGGAGGAGACATGACATGCACCGTACTAGTACGGGACATGTCGTGAAGGTGTTAATACACTTTTAGAGACCCTCCTCTGACGTGTTTATATTATGAAGTCACTTTTTTAATAAAATAAATAGCCCAGTTATCCAGAATTTTATTGCCAAAATATTTCCCACATGGCAAAGGTCAGGTTGATGAGCTTTGAAATGGTGAAAAGTAAAATTAATACATTCCCACTACAATAGTCATTTGCAGTCATCCCAGAATTTTTGAACTGGCAAATTTAAGTCTGGTTATTTTAAAATATATAGTTCAGATTAAGGATGTGTGCACACGTTGCTGATTTTTCGCGTTTTTTCGCTAGAAAACCACAAAAAAAGCATACATTATGCATCCCATCATTTAGAATGAATTCCGCAATTTTTGTGCACATTTTTTTGTGAAAAAAAAAACGCATCGCGGTAAAAAACGCAGCATGTTCATTAACTTTGCGGATTTCCCACTATATAATGCATTGGGAAATGTCCGGAAAATTCCGCAAAAAAAGCACACCAAAAGCGTGGTAAAAACGCGCAAAAAACGCATGCAGATATCTTGCAGAAAATTTCAGGTTTCTCTCAGAAAATTTCTGCAAGAAATCCTGAACATGAGCACATAGCCTTTAAGAAGACTTTGAAACATTGATAAATTTCAATAAAGAAAATGTAGATTTTTATAACAGACAGGCTTTTTGAAACACAAACCGGTCATTTAATATTATTGCTGTTAAAAAAACAAAATAACTGAATAATTTCTTTACTAAATGTTGTCATTCAAGAAATGTTGAGTCATAATCCTGACTCTCTTACTGCACATTCCACAGGAGTAAATAAATATAAATACATATAGGGTTCTGTTATTTCTATGTTTAAATGCTTCTCAATATTGGAGTACTGTGTCCAGTTTTGGGCACCGGTGCTCAGGAAGGATATAATGGAACTAGAGAGAGTACAAAGGAGGGCAACAAAATTAATAAAGGGGATGGGAGAACTACAATACCCAGATAGATTAGCGAAATTAGGATTATTTAGTCTAGAAAAAAGACGACTGAGGGGCGATCTAATAACCATGTATAAGTATATAAGGGGACAATACAAATATCTCGCTGAGGATCTGTTTATACCAAGGAAGGTGACGGGCACAAGGGGGCATTCTTTGCGTCTGGAGGAGAGAAGGTTTTTCCACCAACATAGAAGAGGATTCTTTACTGTTAGGGCAGTGAGAATCTGGAATTGCTTGCCTGAGGAGGTGGTGATGGCGAACTCAGTGGAGGGGTTCAAGAGAGGCCTGGATGTCTTCCTGGAGCAGAACAATATTGTATCATACAATTATTAGGTTCTGTAGAAGGACGTAGATCTGGGGATTTATTATGATGGAATATAGGCTGAACTGGATGGACAAATGTCTTTCTTCGGCCTTACTAACTCTGTTACTATGTTACTATGTTACTAATATTACACGATAAAGCTTATTAAACCAGATTAAATCCATTTTTATGTAACACTGGTTAATTGTTTGCAGTGTATGACCTTTTGTCCTCATGCATTCCACAGGACTCCAGGTTGAGTGCACCCAGGATAACTCTTCCTGTACTCCTTCCTGGCACTGTCCGTAAATTATATGCAAAAATATAATGTTCTCCTGTGAATATTATAAATAAATATTATAAATAAATAAAAATTGTGTGTCTTGTATTTTACTGGTTTAATGTTCTAAAAAAAACCTACCAATTCCCACATGAGTACATATGGAAACAAGGAAGCGATCCCATGTGTAGGCAATAAAAACAATATTTATTATAAATAGTAAAACCAACAATTTCAACAATCAAAAAAGCAAAAGATGCCGTAGGGGACACCACTCAGTAACACATAATGAGCAAAACACTATGGAAATACACCCAAATAATAGGCTAATGGGCATACTGACACATAACATGCTCATATGTACAGGAAAATATATACACATATAAGAGTATATTGATCCTCATCATAAATATAACCTCTTATTGTTAGTACACCTGAATAAACGCACATGTAATTCAGTCAGTGCAACTCATAAACCATAAGGCTTGACCCATTATTAGTACCAGACACAGCCATGATACACCTAACAACGTAATCCATATAATTCTGACTGTGCAGTAAATAGGTAACCAGGCTAATACCTACAAGGAGTCCGTGCTGTGACCCGTGCTCGTGGCGTCCCCTCATCCCGACGCGCGTTTTGCCGCCTGCTTCTTCTGGGGGCGTGTCCAGGGTGAGGGGCGGTGAAGTTTAAATAAGAGAGACTGCCCAATGAAAAACCCACTGGCAAATACAGCACATCGCGCATCTCCCCGCCTCCTACTAAGGCGCTTCCCCGCCGACGCTCAATGACACGCAAGCCGAAGCTATGCGTGTCAGTGTATGAGCATCATTGGGAAGCGACGGAGAACAGCGAGACAGCGCGTGCGCACATGCCTAGTGGTATAGAGACAAGAGAAGCCGTGCACAGAGTTGATTACCCTGTTCCCCATGATTAAAGAATATTACTGTATAGGTGCGCATAAGTGAAAAGTATAATAAAGATAAAGAGATGGTGCAATTACGTATAAGAAGGTGCAAGTTTATTGTCATTAATATAAAAATGACAGTGCTCCTAATCAATAGACATGAATATCATATCAAGAAATCCCTACATATAGAGCAAAGTGCCGAAATGCTACTATGTTAATAAGGTGATCAGTGCGGCATATAGACATAAATATAAATGGATATGCACATTTAACAATTAAAGTGACAGTGCCCATAATTAATAAATATAATCCATGTACATACAGAGCCATGTAATCTATATACTGGCCACAAGGTGCCCAGAATGTAACTATACAAGGAGCAAATGTCGACGCACAACACTATAGTAAATCGAAGAGTATAAGGGGTGCGGAGAAGTGGCAAACAACATGAACCAGAAAAAAAGAGAAGAGCCACTCTAAGAAGAACCGCACACCACAATAAAGTATAAATGTACAAAAGGTAAACTTTTATTGATGCAAAATATTAAAAACATCTAAAATATCCCCACAAAAAAAACCCGAAGATCCTGAACAGCAATCTAATCTGAACTGGTGCATAACCAAAAAAGTCATATAGCAAATAGATTAATGGCTGCACTCAAAATTAATCTGTGCTAGAGCAAGGAAATGTGCGATACATGAAATGGGAATAGCATAATGGCTTGTGAAATATATGAAAAAACACATGAGATTCTTAGCACAAGATTTGGCCAAAAGTTGTGAGCCCATCCACCAATCATCAAGGTAATCTCAGAACGGATGGGTACCTGAGCTGACTGCCTAGTGTGAACACTTACCTATGGCTAATAACGTGGTAAAGCCTGCTTTTATAGGAAGCTCAGAAACAACTGTGTTTGGATGTAATTAAAATCACAGCATGGTGAAGGGCGGGGCGTACAAGTCAGAAAAATAGTACATAGTAAATATAGAAAAACTGACTGAACAGCAATCTAATCTGAACTGGTGCATAACCAAAAAAGTCATATAGCAAATAGATTAATGGCTGCACTCAAAATTAAGTCAGTTTTTCTATATTTACTATGCAGTCAGCTCACTAGGCAGTCAGCTCACTAGGCAGTAAGCTCAGGTACCCATCCGTTCTGAGATTACCTTGACGTTTGGTGGATGGGCTCACAACTTTTGGCCAAATCTTGTGCTAAGAATCTCATGTGTTTTTTCATATATTTCACAAGCCATTATGCTATTCCCATTTCATGTATCGCACATTTCCTTGCTCTAGCACAGACATATTTTCTAGACCTGAGACTGTATGGTAACAGCAAATATAATATAACTCCCAGCCAAATATAAAATATATAACCTAGCTTAATATGGTGACCAAATCAATAAACATATCACAGAGAGGAAACCAACATTATATATAGTGTGGTGAAAACAGCCTATATATCAAAACATAATATAATAACATACCCTCTATCTGAGAGAAAGCTACAACCTGTATGCCAGATGGAAAGAAGCGGACCAGGAGGCAAAAAGGGCCGATGTAAGATCATGTGAAGTCCAGATGAAACAAGTGGTTAGATCACCTATTGGCGGCAATGACCGCAAAGGTCCCAGCACAGAAAGACCAATTGCCACTGGAGCTGGTCTATAGTATAACGCCTGGGCCAAACGTGACCCAAAGGACAAACAGGCGGTCACCAGGGAGAATAGAGGTGGCGAGGATCAGCGTAACCCTACGCGTGTCACCGTTACAAGGACGGCTTCATCAGGGGAAAGTGAACTAACAGCATGCAATAGAAGTTTAAATACCTGCAGGTAAGCGTGGGTGAGCGCGCAAACAAGTCGGGAGGGCGGAACCGGAAGCGACGTTAGGAAGAGAAGCCGGAGAACAGGCAGGCGTCCCTGCCAAAGAAACATAGTGCGCAAGCGCCGAAAAGTATTCGGCGCCGCGCATAATGAATAGTGCAGCGCTACTAGATAAGCACAAATAGAGATACCAGAGTTGGCAAGGACAAAGAAGGAGCGGAAAAACATATACAAAATGCCGACCATATGGAGCAGAGTAATAAGAAGAAAATACGCATATGTATGCACCTGAAAAGTTAAAATGTAAGGTTATGAAGACAGAAAAATAATAAATAATAATAAAATACAGGCCATATAGAAAAATAATAAGAGATAAATAAATAAATAAATGAAAAAAATAATAAAGATGACAATAAAAAATGAAGGAAAATAAATAAATACAAAAAACAAGAAAAAAGTGCACTAAATAATAAAATAAGGATAAGAGTACACATAAATGGCAACCTAAAAAAGAAAAATAAGAACAAAATAGAAACAAAAATTATGAAAAAATGAGTATCACACGCAGAATTTATTGGAAAGTAAACCGGAATTACATGTTACTTAGCACGGAAGAGAAATCTACAAATGCAGAAACCTGGACCGAATAATGGTTTGGGAGAATAGCACATACCTATGGAAAAATAGATCTAAGCGTTTGTATAAAGGGAGCCACAAGGAAAAGTACGGTAACCTAGTGGCACATCAAATGACCAAAGAAAATGATGTCCACAAGAGGACTACCCTGCAAAGATACGTGTAGAAACCATATAAGTATAAGGTATTACGGCCACCCAAAAAAAGGAATAGGCAAAAGAAGGGTCAATAAATTGATAGGTCCATGTGAATCCACTGGCATACAGGTATAAAAAAATATATATATACAAAGGTAAAAAAATATCCTAATATGTAGCCTGTAGCGAATAGACAAAGCACGGACATCCAAAGAGTTATGTACCCATAGGCCTATTGTAAGATCACCACGTTGCAAAGGCACATACGCATGGAGGTGCTGCCATAAAAGGTGATCACTCAAAGAGATGGAATAAGACCACAGCTAGGCTCATAATACAGGTCCTTCTCAAAAAATTAGCATATAGTGTTAAATTTCATTATTTACCATAATGTAATGATTACAATTAAACTTTCATATATTATAGATTCATTATCCACCAACTGAAATTTGTCAGGTCTTTTATTGTTTTAATACTGATGATTTTGGCATACAACTCCTGATAACCCAAAAAACCTGTCTCAATAAATTAGCATATTTCACCCATCCAATCAAATAAAAGTGTTTTTTAATAACAAACAAAAAAACCATCAAATAATAATGTTCAGTTATGCACTCAATACTTGGTCGGGAATCCTTTGGCAGAAATGACTGCTTCAATGCGGCGTGGCATGGAGGCAATCAGCCTGTGACACTGCTGAGATGTTATGGAGGCCCAGGATGCTTCAATAGCGGCCTTAAGCTCATCCAGAGTGTTGGGTCTTGCGTCTCTCAACTTTCTCTTCACAATATCCCACAGATTCTCTATGGGGTTCAGGTCAGGAGAGTTGGCAGGCCAATTGAGCACAGTAAACCATTTACCAGTGGTTTTGGCACTGTGAGCAGGTGCCAGGTCGTGCTGAAAAATGAAATCTTCATCTCCATAAAGCATTTCAGCCGATGGAAGCATGAAGTGCTCCAAAATCTCCTGATAGCTAGCTGCATTGACCCTGCCCTTGATGAAACACAGTGGACCAACACCAGCAGCTGACATGGCACCCCACACCATCACTGACTGTGGGTACTTGACACTGGACTTCAGGCATTTTGGCATTTCCTTCTCCCCAGTCTTCCTCCAGACTCTGGCACCTTGATTTCCGAATGACATGCAAAATTTGCTTTCATCAGAAAAAAGTACTTGGGACCACTTAGCAACAGTCCAGTGCTGCTTCTCTGTAGTGCAGGTCAGGCGCCTCTGCCGCTGTTTATGGTTCAAAAGTGGCTTTACCTGGGGAATGCGGCACCTGTAGCCCATTTCCTGCACACGCCTGTGCACGGTGGCTCTGGATGTTTCCACACCAGACTCAGTCCACTGCTTCCTCAGGTTCCCCAAGGTCTGGAATCGGTCCTTCTCCACAATCTTCCTCAGGGTCCGGTCTCCTCTTCTCGTTGTACAGCGTTTTCTGCCACATTGTTTCCTTCCAACAGACTTACCATTGAGGTGCCTTGATACAGCACTCTGGGAGCAGCCTATTTGTTGAGAAATTTCTTTCTGGGTCTTACCCTCTTGCTTGAGGGTGTCAATGATGGCCTTCTTGACATCTGTCAGGTCGCTCGTCTTACCCATGATGGGGGTTTTGAGTAATGAACCAGGCAGGAAGTTTATAAAAGCCTCAGGTATCTTTTGCATGTGTTTAGAGTTAATTAGTTGATTCAGAAGATTAGGGTAATAGGTCGTTTAGAGAACCTTTTCTTGATATGCTAATTTATTGAGACAGGTTTTTTGGGTTATCAGGAGTTGTATGCCAAAATCATCAGTATTAAAACAATAAAAGACCTGACAAATTTCAGTTGGTGGATAATGAATCTATAATATATGAAATTTAAATTGTAATCATTACATTATGGTAAATAATGAAATTTAACACTATATGCTAATTTTTTGAGAAGGACCTGTACATGTGTCTTCAATGGTAAAGAGTTCCGATATTTGTCCATATATTGAACATCCATGTATAGTGTTTCCTTAATAGGGCATCTTCAGTCAAGTACAAAATCGTACTATGAGATCCTAATATCTGGGAACTGTTCATGCTTTTTGTCCAATCTGTGTGAAGTTCATATAGCAGATGGAATTGAGGTAGAACCAGGGTAAATTTGAAAGCATCCTAGAAGAGAACATATGGAAAATGTTATCAAATAGCGACCTAACCAAGGAAACCAGTAAAAAGGAGGTCCTCGTTTATACCGCATGGAGTGGTCGAATGCAACAAAAAAATCCATCGAGCCTCCGTTTGTAAAAGTTTGTTCTCCAGAGAACCACCTCTGCCAGAACCCTTAACTTGTTCGAGGCCTGCAGGTATTTAAACTCCTTGCATGCTGTTAGTTCACTATTCCCTGATGAAGCCGTCCTTGTAACGGCGACACGCGTAGGGTTCCGCCCCACGCTGATCCTCGCCACCTCTATTCTCCCTGGTGACCGCCTGTTTGTCCTTTGGGTCACATGTTTGGCCCAGGCGTTATACTATAGACCAGCTCCAGTGGCAATTGGTCTTTCTGTGCTGGGACCTTTGCGGTCATTGCCGCCAATAGGTGATCTAACCACTTGTTTCATCTGGACTTCACATGACCTTACATCGGCCCTTTTTGCCTCCTGGTCCGCTTCTTTGCATCTGGCATACAGGTTGTAGCTTTCTCTCAGATAGAGGGTATGTTATTATATTATGTTTTGATATATAGGCTGTTTTCACCACACTATATATAATGTTGGTTTCCTCTCTGTGATATGTTTAGTGATTTGGTCACCATATTAAGCTAGGTTATATATTTTATATTTGGCTGGGAGTTATATTATATTTGCTGTTACCATACAGTCTCAGGTCTAGAAAATATGTCTGGCAGGATCTTCGTTTTTTTTTGTGGGGATATTTTAGATGTTTTTAATATTTTGCATCAATAAAAGTTTACATTTTGTACATTTATACTTTATTGTGGTGTGCGGTTCTTCTTAGAGTGGCTCTTCTCTTTTTTTCTGGTTCAGAATGTAACTATATAACAATAAAGTGACCTGTGCAAATATATAGACATAATATGAATATGTAATAAAGTCTGATTAAAAATAAGCAATGCTGTATATCAGCATCTAAGCATAATACCCATAATAATAATCCATATAGTGTACAAAAATGCTACCATTAAGACACAATTATAATACATCCAAATACAAATATATATATATGCCAAACACAATTATACAAAAAATGGTAATATATACAGAAAAAAACAAAAATAAGTAGACCTAATAAAAGATAATACAAAGGTATAATAAACATATGCACACTCAAAAAACAATAATAATAATAATAATACGATCTTCTTGGAATTTCTCCTGATATTGCTCATACAAACATCCAAAAGAGTCCTTGGGGCATGGCTACCAAAAATGATATGACGGAGATGGAAAGAGAAAGTTGTCCAGTTAGGTAACAACATCAAATGGAACAGTGATCTCTAAATAAAGCAAAAAGAAAAAATGTTAGAAACAAATAAAAACAGATGATAAAAACACCCCTCATCCTAACCCATAAAAAGATGCCAATTAGAAGAATGAAGAGAAACCCATATTTTCATTAAGTACAGCCGGACTGAGGGTCCCTAAGCGATAAATCCATCGGTACTCCAATTTTGCCAGCGCTTTTCCAATATCTCCACCTCTAATCCCCAAATCCCACTGATCAATGGCCTTGACCCGCAATCCTTGTGACTGACATCCATGATGTTTTTTAAAATGTCGAGGTATTGTTTTTAAAAGGGTTTCATTCTCAACCGTGCTCGCTTTTTCAATATCTAAAACATGCTATCTTACTCCGATTTTAGTACCCACATAAATCTTCCCGCAAGGGCATGTGGCATGGTAAATTACTCCCTTAGAGGAGCAAGTGAGATGTTTACGAATCTCATACGTGTGGAAACCATCGTTGTTAATAAATTTCTTTGATTTATCCAAATTCAAACATGCCTTGCAAAGGCCACAAGGGAAAAAGCCTGGAGCAAGTTGTTTACTTATAGTTTTTTGTTGAGGGTCATAATGACTCTGTACCAGTAGATCTTTAAAGTTAGGTGCACGGCGAGCTACACATTGTGGGAGGGGCGGTAATATTTGTTTCAAAGCAGGATCCATTAGAAGAACTTGCCAATGTTTATAGATTGATTCTTTAAGGTTATTCCATTGTCCATTGAAAGTAGAGATAAAACTTACCTGTTTATCTTGATCACCTGGTTTCATGGTCTTGCCATATAACAATTCATTTCTTGTGGTGGCGGTGGCTCTATTGTACCTCCTTTTGATCATTTTTTGGCTATAGCCTCGATCCTTGAATCTTCTACTCAAATCCACACATTGTTTCTCAAAGCCAACTTCATCCGAACAAATTCTCTTCGCCCGAAGAAATTGACCTATGGGGATGCCACGGATGGTGCTCACCGGATGGGCCGAAGTAGCATGTAAGTACGAATTTTGTAGCTGTTGGCTTTCTAAATATATCCGTGCGGACAACACCATTTTCAGTTGCTTCTATCCAAATGTCCAAGAATTCTAAGTTCCTACCAGATTTAAATGTTAATTTAACGTTAATGTCATTGCTATTAAGCTTCTCCATGAAAATCCCCAACTCCTTATCTGTACCCTCCCAAACAAAAAGCACATCGTCTATATATCTCATCCAATTGTGTACTTTTCCAATATCCTCAATACCATCACCCATGAAAATTTCCCTCTCCTACGCACCCAAAAACAAATTTGCGTAGGAGGGGGCACATGATGCCCCCATGGCTGTACCTTGCAATTGGAGATAAAAAATTTTATGGAAGATGAAGGTGTTATGTTTTAGGATGAATTCCAGTAATGTTAGGGTAAGATTTGCCAGAGAGCCCTCAATGTTGCTGGAGCGTAGATACCATGCTGTTGCTGCAAGGCCATCACTGTGTCTGATAGACGTATACAGGGCCTCTATATCCGCTGTAACCAATATTTGATGCTCTTCCAATTGCAGCTGATCAATACGTTGTAACGCTTGATTTGTATCCCTAATATAGGAAGGGAGAGTGGAGACAATAGGCTTAAGAAAATAATCAACAACTCCTGAAATAATCTCACAAAGTCCTTCATTTCCGGCCACGATAGGTCCGCCGGGAGGATTCGAAGCATTTTTATGGATCTTAGGGATCAAGAATAAAGTGGACACTTTGGGTTGAAGAGTCCGGATACTGTCTAAATTTTTTTTTTAAATAAGACCCTCACTGAATGCCCTCTCCAATATGGAAATCAATTCCTGTTGGAATACTGATGTGGGATTGAACGTTAGTTGCCTATAGCATGTATCATCATTAAGTAATTTGTATGCTTGTCTTTAATACATTTCCAAGGGCCATATTACCAGATTCCCACCCTTGTCGGCTGGTTTAAAGATAACGTCTTCCCATTCCATCATTTCCTTCAGTGCTTTTCGCTCAACTTGGGTTAGATTGTCACTATATTTTTGAGTCTGGGCCAAAGCTTCAATATCTCTAGTCACCAGACGGGTGAAAGCTTCAACCGCCGAGCACAAGCTCAGTGGGGGGAAAGTTTTAGATTTACATTGTAAATTAGATGGAAAAGTACTCACCTCCTGTTGTTCATTTTCCTTAGCCAAAGACTCCAGAACTTCCAAAACCTCATTGTCTGTATATATCATGGATGTGCCTGTATTTATATCACTTGTTTTCGTATGTAACTTCTTCAAAACAACTTTCCTAGCAAATAGATTCAAATCCTTTACCGCACTAAAGGGGACTAGACGTGAACAAGGTGAAAAAGTCAGACCTTTCTCCAACAAATTAGTCTGCCATGATGTTAAAACATGCGTAGATAAATTAATTACCTTAAGGGAGTCCTTCGATCTTCTTTGTCGCTGTGGTTTGTGAAATATGTCATGGTATTTGCGTCTCGCCCCACTTCTCAAATGGAAGTCTCTGGTGTAACTGGAATCGCTTGTTGACATACCACTCTCACTCCCTGATATACTTGATGTATCAGATCTTCCCTTCGTCATTTGTTCAGTCTGTGCTTCTGTCTTTTTCTGTTGCCACCAACAAATTTTCTTTAATTCATAATCATTATTATCACGCAAGAATTTCTTCAATATTCCTTGGCTTACATCCTCCTCCCAATTTATCTATTTCCTTATTTAGGTCCCCAAACCATACATCCAATGATTCCTTGTTCATATTGGATTGCAAGGACCTAAGAATGGTTTCCAAATCAACATCAATTTTTTTAAAGATATGGAGTTATGTTCGATAAGAATTTTAATAAAATCCAAGGAGCAATTAGAGGCCACGTCCATCCACTTAGTACTCAGTTCATCACTATCCAAATCAAAAGTTGGGTACAATTGGATCCTCAGGCCGCGAGGCACAATTTTCTTATTGAGATAATTTTCTAAGGATGCTCGATTCCACCAAATTTTTGTTTTTTTATGTAAGGCATTTTTATATTTTAATTTCAATTCTCTACATGTTGCATTGACATCTTGCAAAACGTGATTGGCATCTTGCTTGAATATATCATCTGCTTTACACCGCCAAGTCTGTTCCTTGGCACGGAAATCCATGTTAAGGACAATCTGTTCTGAAAACAGCAACACTAAACAATACCAAAATTCGTCCTATAGGGCACTCCAAATGACAAAAACTACCAATTCCCACATGAGTACATATGGAAACAAGGAAGCAATGTGTAGGCAATAAAAACAATATTTATTATAAAAAGTAAAACCAACAATTTCAACAATCAAAAAAGCAAAAGATGCCGTAGTGGACACTGTTATGATCTGGTGGCCTTGGAGCAGCATGAGACGTACTCTGGAGAAGGTGGTCCCTGTACTCACCGCAAACCCAAAAACCTAGCAGCGCAACTAAAAGCAGCCGTGGGGGGTACCTAACTCTCCCTAGACCCCTCGCCACAGCGATCTAACTACCTACAGATCTAACTACCCCTAAAGACAGAAACAGGAAACCTATCTTGCCTCAGAGAAAATCCCCAAAGGATAGATAGCCCCCACAAATATTGACTGTGAGAGGAGAGGGAAATAACATACGCAGAAATGAAATCAGATTTTAGCATAGGAGGCCATACTAGCTAAAAAGAAAGAATAGAACAGTGTACTATGCGGTCAGTACAAAAACACTAGAAAATATCCACCGCAGACAATACGGATCATCACATCTGACTAAATACATGGGGGGTATATCTGCATCTTCAGAGAAATAGCTAGGCTGCAAAAAAATCCTTCACAGACCAAGCTGGACAAGATAAAAACATGAAAATGCAAAGAACAATAAGGTCCACTGCAGGTGGACAGAAAAAACAAAGCCAGGACTTATCTTTGTAGAAAACCACAGCAAACTGGAGAGACCAGCAGGGAAGTGAATCCTTCAAGAACAATGGACAACTGGCACTGATTAAAGGATCCTGCAAAGCTATATACCCCAGTCTGTCCTGCAATTAGTAGATACACATGTCCACTCCTGCAATCCAGACACAACTGCATTACCCTCTACAACCACCGGAGGGAGCCCAAAAACTGAATTCACAACAGTACCCCCCCTTGAGGAGGGGTCACCGAACCCTCACCAGAGCCCCCAGGCCGATCAGGATGAGCCCGATGAAAGGTACAAACCAAATCAGTGGCATGGACATCAGAGGCAGAAACCCAAGAATTATCCTCCTGGCCATAACCCTTCCACTTGACAAGGTACTGAAGCTTCCGCCTCGAAAAACGAGAATCCAAAATCTTCTCAACAACATATTCCAACTCCCCATCGACCAATACAGGGGCCGGAGGATCAACAGAGGGAACAACGGGCTCCACATATTTCCGCAACAAAGATTTATGGAAGACATTATGAATAGCAAACGAGGCCGGAAGCGCCAGGCGAAAGGACACCGGATTAATAATCTCAGAAATCCTATAAGGACCAATAAATCGAGGCTTAAACTTAGGGGAAGAAACCTTCATAGGAACATGACGGGAAGATAACCAAACCAGATCCCCAATCCGAAGCCGGTAACCAACACACCGACGACGATTAGCAAAACGTTGAGCCTCCTCCTGAGACAGCACCAAATTGTCCACCACATAAGCCCAAATCTGCTGCAACCTGTCGAGCACAGAATCCACACCAGAAGGCTCAACCTGCCCAGAAGAAAAACGAGGATGAAAACCAAAATTACAAAAAAAAGGCGAAACCAAAGTAGCCGAACTAGCCCGATTATTAAGGGCAAACTCGGCCAATGGCAAAAAAGCCACCCAATCATCCTGATCAGCAGACACAAAGCATCTCAAATAGGTCTCCAAGGTCTGATTAGTTCGCTCAGTCTGGCCATTTGTCTGAGGATGAAATGCAGAAGAAAAAGACAAATCAATGCCCAGCTTGGCACAAAAGGCCCGCCAAAACCTAGAAACAAACTGGGAACCTCTGTCGGAAACAATATTCTCCGGAATACCATGCAAACGCACCACATGCTGAAAAAACAATGGAACCAAATCAGAAGAAGAAGGCAATTTAGGCAAAGGCACCAAATGAACCATCTTAGAAAATCGGTCACAGACAACCCAGATAACCGACATTCTTTGGGAAACAGGAAGATCGGAAATAAAATCCATAGAAATATGTGTCCAGGGCCTCCCGGGGACCGGTAATGGCAAAAGCAACCCACTAGCGCGGGAACAGCAAGGCTTAGCCCGCGCACAAATCCCACAGGACTGCACAAAAGAACGCACATCCCGTGACAAAGAAGGCCACCAAAAGGACCTACTAACCAAATCTCTGGTACCAAAAATCCCAGGATGGCCAGCCAACACAGAACAATGAACCTCAGAAATCACTTTAGTAGTCCATCTATCAGGAACAAACAGTTTCCCCACAGGACAGCGGTCAGGCTTATCAGCCTGAAATTCCTGAAGAACCCGTCGCAAATCAGGGGAGATGGCAGAAAGAATCACCCCTTCCTTCAAAATGCCGACCGGCTCAAGAACGCCAGGGGAATCAGGAAAAAAAACTCCTAGAGAGGGCATCCGCCTTAACATTCTTAGTACCAGGAATGTACGAGACCACAAAATCAAAATGCGAGAAAAACAGGGACCATCGAGCCTGTCTAGGATTCAGCTGTTTGGCAGGCTCGAGGTAAATCAGATTCTTATGATCGGTCAGGACCACAATACGGTGCTTGGCCCCCTCAAGCCAATGTCGCCACTCCTCAAATGCCCACTTCATAGCCAACAACTCCCGATTGCCGACATCATAATTGCGTTCTGCAGGCGAAAACTTCCGAGAAAAGAAGGCACACGGTTTCATCAAGGAACCATCAGAATTCCTCTGAGACAAAACGGCCCCTGCTCCAATCTCAGACGCGTCAACCTCAACCTGAAATGGAAGAGAAACATCTGGCTGACGCAACACAGGGGCAGAAGTAAATCGGCGTTTAAGCTCCTGAAAGGCAGAAACAGCCGCAGAGGACCAATTCGTCACATCAGCGCCTTTCTTGGTCAAATCGGTTAGAGGTTTAACCACACTGGAGAAGTTGGCAATGAAACGACGATAAAAATTAGCAAAGCCCAAGAATTTCTAAAGGCTCTTCACAGATGTGGGCTGAATCCAATCATGAATGGCCCGAACCTTAACCGGATCCATTTCTATAGATGAGGGAGAAAAAATGAAACCCAAAAAAGAAACCTTCTGCACTCCAAAGAGGCACTTTGACCCCTTCACAAACAAAGCATTATTACTGAGGATCTGAAATACCATCCTGACCTGTTTCACATGAGACTCCCAATAATTGGAAAAAATCAAAATATCATCCAAATATACAACCATGAATTTATCAAGATAACTCCGAAAGATATCATGCATGAAGGATTGGAACACAGATGGGGCATTAGAGAGTCCGAATGGCATCACAAGGTATTCAAAATGGCCTTCGGGTGTATTAAATGCAGTTTTCCATTCGTCACCCTGCTTGATACGAATAAGATTGTATGCCCCTCGAAGGTCAATCTTAGTAAACCAGCTAGACCCCTTAATCCTAGCAAACAAATCAGTAAGCAAAGGCAAGGGATATTGAAATTTAACCGTGATCTTATTCAAAAGGCGATAATCAATACAGGGTCTCAAGGATCCATCCTTCTTGGCAACAAAAAAGAACCCCGCTCCCAACGGTGAAGAAGATGGCCGAATATGCCCTTTCTCCAAAGACTCCTTAATATAGCTCCGCATGGCAGCATGTTCAGGCACAGACAGGTTGAAAAGTCGACCCTTAGGGAACTTACAACCTGGAATCAAGTCAATAGCACAATCACAGTCCCTATGCGGTGGAAGGGAACTGTTATGACCTGGTGGTCAGGACAATAATGGACCTGGTGGTTAAGAGCACACGGAATGACCTGATAGTTACTGATAATAAGGACGAGCTCTGGGACGTGGGAACTCTGCTGACCGCAATCCCTAAACCTATCAAACACACTAGAAATAGCCGTGGATTGCGCCTAACGCTCCCTATGCAACTCGGCACAGCCTAAGAAACTAGCTAGCCCTGAAGATAGAAAAATAAAGCCTACCTTGCCTCAGAGAAATTCCCCAAAGGAAAAGGCAGCCCCCCACATATAATGACTGTGAGTAAAGATGAAAATACAAACACAGAGATGAAATAGAATTAGCAAAGTGAGGCCCGACTTACTGAACAGACCGAGGATAGGAAAGGTTACTTTGCGGTCAGCACAAAAACCTACAAAAAGACCAAGCAGAGGGTGCAAAAAGACCCTCCGCACCAACTCACGGTGCGGAGGCGCTCCCTCTGCGTCCCAGAGCTTCCAGCAAGCAAGACAACAAATTAAATAGCAAGCTGGACAGAAAAATAGCAAACCAAAGAAATACAAGCTGGAACTTAGCTTCTGATGGGAAGACAGGTCACAAGAACGATCCAGGAGTGAACAGACCAATACTGGAACATTGACAGGTGGCATGGAGCAAAGATCTAAGTGGAGTTAAATAGAGCAGCAGCTAACGAATTAACCTCGTCACCTGTGAAACTCAGAAACACCCACCAGAGGAAGTCCATGGACAGAACCAGCCAAAGTACCATTCATGACCACAGGAGGGAGCCCGACGACAGAATTCACAACAGGGAACTGGACTTGGGCTCATCGAATACATCCTGAAAGTCTGACAAAAACTCAGGAACTTCAGCAGAGGGGGAAGAGGAAATTGACATTACAGGAACCTGATCATGAACCCCCTGACAACCCCAACTAGTCACAGACATGGATTTCCAGTCTAACACCGGATTATGTAGCTGTAACCATGGAAAGCCCAGCACAATATCATCATGCAAATTATGCAACACCAGAAAACGACAATCTTCCTGATGGGCTGGCGCCATGCGCATGGTCAGCTGTGTCCAAAACTGAGGTTTATTTTTAGCCAACGGTGTAGCATCAATGCCCCTCAAAGGAATAGGGTTCTGCAAAGGCTGCAAGGGAAAACCACAACGTCTGGCAAATTCTAAGTCCATTAAGTTCAGAGCGGCGCCTGAATCCACAAATGCCATGACAGAAAATGATGATAATGAGCAGATCAAGGTAACAGATAACAGAAATTTTGGTTGTATAGTACTGATGGCAACAGAACTAGCGATTCTCTTAGTACGCTTATGGCAATCAGAAATAACATGAGCAGAATCGCCGCAGTAAAAACACAACCTATTCTGACGCCGGAATGTTTGACGTTCAGCTCTAGACAAAATCCTGTCACACTGCATAGGCTCAGGGCTCCGCTCGGAGGGCAACGCCACAGTGTGCACAATTCTGCGCTCGCGCAAGCGCCGATCAATCTGAATGGCCAGAGACATAGAATCACTCAGACCAGCAGGCGTGGGGAACCCCACCATAACATCTTTAACGGATTCAGAAAGACCCTTTCTGAAAATTGCCGCCAAGGCATCCTCATTCCATTTAGTCAGTACAGACCATTTTCTAAATTTCTGGCAATACAATTCTGCCACTTCTTGACCTTGACACACGGCTAACAAAATTTTCTCAGCCTGATCCACAGAATTAGGCTCATCATACAACAACCCCAATGCCTGAAAGAACGAATCAACATCAAGCAAAGCAGGATTGCCAGTTTCCAGGGAAAATGCCCAATCCTGTGGGTCACCACGCAGCAGAGATATGATGATTTTAACCTGCTGAATAGGATCACCAGAAGACCGGGGTCTTAATGCAAAAAACAGTTTACAGTTATTTTTGAAACTCAAAAATTTGGATCTGTCACCAAAGAATAAATCAGGAGTGGGAATCTTAGGTTCTAAGGCAGGAGTTTGAACAATATAATCTGAAATACCCTGTACCCTAGCAGCAAGCTGATCCACCCGAGAAACTAATTCCTGAATATTCATGTTAATACAAGACTCCGTAGCCACCCAGAGGTAAAGAGGGAGGAAAAGACCAAATAGGCTAAGGAAAAAAAAATGGCTCAAAATCTTTCCACACTTCTTCTTAGATGCAATTAACTCATTGTTGGCCAGTTGTACTGTTATAATCTGGTGGCCTTGGAGCAGCATGAGACGTACTCTGGAGAAGGTCCCTGTACTGACCGCAAACCCTGAACTTAGCACTGCAACTAAAAGCAGCCGTGGGGGGTACCTAACTCTCCCTAGACCCCTCAGCACAGCCTAAGATCTAACTACCCCTAAAGACAGAAACAGGAAACCTATCTTGCCTCAGAGAAAATCCCCAAAAGATAGATAGCCCCCACAAATATTGACTGTGAGAGGAGAGGGAAATAACATATGCAGAAATGAAATCAGATTTTAGCATAGGAGGCCATACTAGCTAAAAAGAAAGAATAGAACAGTGTACTATGTGGTCAGTACAATAACACTAGAAAATATCCACCGCAGAAAATACGGATCACCACATCTGACTAAAGACATGGGGGGTATATCTGCATCTTCAGAGAAATAGCTAGGCTGCAAAAAAATCCTTCACAGACCAAGCTGGACAAGATAAAAACATGAAAATGCACAGAACAATAAGGTCCACTGCAGGTGGACAGAAAAAACAAAGCCAGGACTTATCTTTGTAGAAAACCACAGCAAACTGGAGAGACCAGCAGGAAAGTGAATCCTTCAAGAACAATGGACAACTGGCACTGATTAAAGGATCCTGCAAAGCTATATGCCCCAGTCCGTCCTGCAATTAGTAGATACACATGTCCACTCCTGCAATCTAGACACAACTGCATTACCCTCTACAACCACCGGAGGGAGCCCAAAAGCTGAATTCACAACAGGACACCACTCAGTAACACATAATGAGACAAAACACTATGGAAATAGACCCAAATAATAGGCTAATGGGCATACTGACACATAACATGCTCATATGTACAGGAAAATATATACACATATAAGAGTATATTGATCCTCATCATAAATATAACCTCTTATTGTTAGTACACCTGAATAAACGCACATGTAATTCAGTCAGTGCAACTCATATACCATAAGGCTTGACCCATTATTAGTACCAGACACAGCCATGATACACCTAACAACGTAATCCATATAATTCTGACAGTGCAGTAAATAAAAAGTTAACGAGGTTAATACCTGAAAGGAGTCCGTGCTGTGACCCGTGCTCGTGGCGCCCCCTCACCCCGACGCGCGTTTCGCCGCCTGCTTTCAGGGGCGTGTCCAGGGTGATGGGCTAAGGCGCTTCCCCGCCAACGCTCAATGACACGCAAGCCGAAGCTATGCAAGAAATCCCTACATATAGAGCAAAGTGCTGAAATGCTACTATGTTAATAAGGTGATCAGTGCGGCATATAGACATAAATATAAATGGATATGCACATTTAACAATTAAAGTGACAGTGCCCATAATTAATAAATATAATCCATGTACATACAGAGCCATGTAATCTATATACTGGCCACAAGGTGCCCAGAATGTAACTATATAACAATAAAGTTATTACTGACAACATGTCTCCGAAATTCCAAGCAATAAATTTTGTATTTATTTTCTGAAAATGAGAAATGGTCAAAATAACAAAAAAAAGCATTGCTTGCAGATCTCAAATAATGCAAAAAAAAAACAAAAAACAAGTTCATAATCATTTAGAAATAACAATGTTTTAACTCGTGGAGAGTTCAGAGTTCAATATTTTGTGGAATAACCATGATTTTTAATCACAGCTTTCATGCGTCTTGGCATGCTTTCCACTGATCTTTCATACTGCTTTTGTGTGACCTTATGCTACTCCTGGTACAAAAATGTAAGCAATTCTTCTTTGTTTGATGGCTTGTGACTATCCATCATCCTCTTGATTACATTCCAGAGGTTTTCAATGGGGTTCAGGTCTGGAGATTGGGCTGCCCATGACACTGAGTTGATGTGGTGGTCTTTCATCCACACCTTGATTGACCTAGCTGTGTGGCATTGTGCATTGTCCTGCTGGGAAAACCAGTCCTCAGAGTTGGGGAACATTGCCTGAGCAGAAGGAATCAACTGTTTTTTCCAGGAGAACCTTGTATGTGGCTTGATTCATGCATCCTTTGCAAAGAACAACGTGCCCATGTCCAGCCTTGCTAGGTTCACTAAATGCTAAAACTGACCTGCCATTATGATTTTCCTGGTCATTACGAGTTCATAGACACCAAACATGTCTAGGTTCTTTTTTTATATAAGTGGTGAAAAAAAATTCCAAAGTTAGCTAAAAAAATAGTGCAATTTTCTGAGACCCGTATCATCTCCATTTTTCGTGATCTGGGGTCGGGTGAGGGCTTATTTCTTGCGTGCCAAGATGTCGTTTTTAATGTTAACATGTTTGTGCAGATGTGTTCTTTTGATCGCCCGTTATTGCATTTTAATTCAATTCCGCAGTGACCAAGAAAAGTAATTCTGGTGTTTTGATTTTTTTTCTCGCTACGCCGTTTAGCGATCAGGTTAATCCTTTTCTTTATTGATCGGGTGATTCTGAACACGGCGATACCAAATATGTGTAGGTTTGATTTTTTTTTATTGTTTTATTTTGAATGGGGCAAAAGGGGGGTGATTTGAACTTATGTTTTTTTAATTTTTTTAATATTTTTGAAAACATTTCTATTTTACTTTTGGCAGGCTTCAATAGCCTCCATGGGAGGCTTAAACCTGCCACAACTTGATCGGCTCCGCTCAGATTGCCTATATGTTGCAGAATTACTGCAAGGCTATGAACGCCGACGACACGGTGGCGCTAATAGCAATCCAGCATCAATAACCATGGAGCCCTCTAGGAAACCTATGGTTGTTATGTCGATGAACCGATGACCCCCGATCATGTGACGGGGTCAACGATGTGTGTATTTCCGATGGCCGGAAGCACGCGTTAAATACCCCTGTCAGTTTGACAGCGGCATTTAACTAATAGGTGGGATGGATTGCGATTTCACCCGCACCCTTTGCAGGCATGAAAAACAGCTGACATGTCCCGGCTTTGATGTGGGCTCACTGCCGGAGCCCGCATCAATTTGGGGGTACTGACATCGGACATATTATCCTGTCAGATGTTCATAAGGGGTTAACGTTTTATTTAAGGTTTTCTTTTATCCTTTGGAGAAATATGCTGACATTTATGAGTAAAGTGTCATCCATTTCCCTTTCACTTGTTAAAAATTTTATACCATACAGTATACACAGTCATGGCCAAAAGTATTGACACCCCTGCAATTCTGTCAAATAATACTCATTTTCTTCCTGAAAATTATTGCAAACAAACACAAATTATTTGGTATTATTATCTTCATTTAATTTGTCTTAAATGAAAAAACACAAAAGAGAATGAAGCAAAAAGCAAAACATTGATCATTTCACACAAAACTCCAAAAATGGGCCAGACAAAAGTATTGGCACCCTCAGCCTAATGATTGGTTGCACAACCTTTAGCCAAAATAACTGCGACCAACCGCTTCCAGTAACCATCAATGAGTTTCTTACAATGCTCTGATGGAATTTTAGACCATTCTTCTTTGGCAAACTGCTCCAGGTCCCTGATATTTGAAGGGTGTCTTCTCCAAACTGCCATTTTTAGAACTCTCCACAGGTGATCTATGGGATTCAGGTCTGGACTCATTGCTAGCCACCTTAGAAGTCTCCAGTGCTTTCTCTCAAACCATTTTCTAGTGCTTTTTGAAGTGTGTTTTGGGTCATTGTCCTGCTGGAAGACCCATGACCTCTGAGGGAGACCCAGCTTTTTCACACTGGGCCCTACATTATGCTGCAAAATTTGTTGGTAGTCTTCAGACTTCATAATGCCATGCACACGGTCAAGCAGTCCAGTGCCAGAGGCAGCAAAGCAACCCCAAAACATCAGGGAACCTCCACCATGTTTGACTGTAGGGACCGTGTTCTTTTCTTTGAATGCCTCTTTTTTCTCCTGTGAACTCTATGTTGATGCTTTTGCCCAAAAAGCTCTACTTTTGTCTCATCTGACCAGAGAACATTCTTCCAAAACCGTTTTAGGCTTTTTCAGGTAAGTTTTGGCAAACTCCAGCCTGGCTTTATGTCTCGGGGTAAGAAGTGGGGTCTTCCTGGGTCTCCTACCATACAGTCCCTTTTCATTCAGATGCCGACGGATAGTACGGGTTGACACTGTTGTACCCTCGGACTGCAGGGCAGCTTGAACTCGTTTGGATGTTAGTCGAGGTTCTTTATCCAACATCCGCACAATCTTGCGTTGAAATCTCTTGTCAATTTTTTTTTCTGTCCACATCTAGGGAGGTTAGCCACAGTGCCATGGGCTTTAAACTTCTTGATGACACTGCGCACAGTAGACACAGGAACAATCAGGTCTTTGGAGATGGACTTGTAGCCTTGAGATTGCTCATGCTTCCTCACAATTTGGTTTCTCAAATCCTCAGACAGTTCTTTGGTCTTTTCTCCATGCTCAATGTGGTACACACAAGGACACAGGACAGAGGTTGAGTCAACTTTAATCCATGTCAACTGGCTGCAAGTGTGATTTAGTTATTGCCAACACCTGTTAGGTGCCACAGGTAAGTTACAGGTGCTGTTAATTACACAAATTAGAGAAGCATCACATGATTTTTCGAACAGTGCCAATACTTTTGTCCACCCACTTTTTTATGTTTGGTGTGGAATTATATCCAATTTGGCTTTAGGACAGTTCTTTTTGTGTTTTTTCATTTAAGACAACTTAAATGAAGATAATAATACCAAATAATTTGTGTTTGCAATCATTTTCAGGAAGAAAATGAGTATTATCTGACAGAATTGCAGGGGTGTCAATACTTTTGGCCATGACTGTATGTTTCTGAAATTTTAACAATTTTCATTACACTGGTCAACACAAAAAATCATCAGCAAAGGTAATATATCTGTTTTATGGAGTTTGATATAATGATTCAAAAAATATGCTTAGTTTTGCTCTATCACATAAAGTTTCTGAGAAAGAAGTATTTCTGTTATGTTATTTCTGCATTTTCAATGTATGTGGTTTATCCTATGTAGTTTCCATTTCTTTGCTTGTTACTTAATTATGAATTTTTTTACAGGGACAACATCAGTAAAGGTTTTAGTGAGTTTTATAAGAAGGAGTATTGACAGTGCAGTCAACCAATGACTGCTTCTCGGAAAGTCACATGTTCTGGGGAGGAGCTAACAGTTACGAGGCTGTAAGATTTGAGTCAGCCAGAAAAGGATGGTGATGGCAGCAAGGATTGGTATGTGAGACTCTGCCAGGAGACAGGCTTCTACAGGAATCTGAGCTCTGCCACAGGGAGATAGAAGGGAAGGCAGCGGACAGCCGCCATTGTGAGAGGATTTTCACTGCATTTATTTTTCTGCCGATGGGATGGAGCTGTATGAGGGTTGTTTTTTGCCGGACAAGATGACATTTTCAGCGGTACCATGTTTATTGATGTCCGTCTTTTTGATCGCGTGAAATTCCACTTTTTGTTCGGCAGTATAATGATAAAGCATTGTTTTTTGCCTTGTTTTTTTTATGGGGTTCACTAAAGTGGTTAACTAGTGGGACAGTTTTATAGGTCGGGT
The DNA here is from genome assembly GCF_032444005.1 of Ranitomeya imitator. Lineage (NCBI taxonomy): Eukaryota > Metazoa > Chordata > Amphibia > Anura > Dendrobatidae > Ranitomeya > Ranitomeya imitator. The sequence goes on from NC_091282.1 coordinate 590,124,791, forward strand.
CATTACGGACATAGGGATACCAAATATGTGTACTTTTATTATTTACATTTTTTTAATTCAAATATTTATTTAGTGCTAGAATAAAATATTAATATTTTTATTATTATTTTTAGAATATTTTTACAATATAATTTTTTTTACTTCATTCAATCTTTTACATTTGTATGGGACAATCATTTTGTGCAGGCTGACCGCTTCTATAGCATTCAGATGAAGCAGCATCTGCATGCCATAGAAGCTGTCAGCGCTGCAATCCCTGCACACTGACCTGAGAGACTTCCTGACATGCACTGCACATGACAGGAAGTTTCTCAGCTCTGGTAATCCGATGTCATGACGACATCTTGTTACCACATCAGTGATCAGGACCCCACATCATGCCGCAGGGTCTCTGATTCAAAGGCAGAGGGGCTGTCAGCCCTCTGCCTGCTCCTGGAATGCTGCAATCATAGAATTATGGGGGACAACGTCCCGGGAGTGGTCTGTGACAGCTCCTGGTACTTAGTGCCGGGTGTCAGCTGTAAGAATCAGCTGACACCCGGATGCGATTGGCCTGATCAGTATGTACCTGATGGAGCAGCCAGAATGCTTTACTCAACATGAATTAAATGATCTCATCAGAGACCTTTCATTGTCAAAAGATAAAGCTGAACTTCTTGCATCTAGGTTGAAACAGAAGAATCTTCTTCATAATGATGTCATTGTGTTATTACTGAAACAGAAGTAACACTTTAACACGATTTTTCACAGTTGATGGACCAATGGTGTACTGTAACAATATAAATGGCCTCTTTGAAGAACTGAATCAAGAGTATTTTTTGCAGATTGGCGAATATTGACTCATCCCAAAGAAGTCTGAAAGCAATGTTGCTTCACAATGGAAATAGGAAACCATCAATCCCTATTGCTCACTCATGTCATCTAAAGGAAAGTTATGAAAATCTGTCAGTTGTTTTGAGTTTTATACAATATAAGCATCATCAATGGAATATATGTGGATATTTGAAAGTGATTGGGGATTTAAGCTTGAGGAGGATAATTTGCATATTCCAGGTGCCTTCTGGGAAAAGCGAAAAGTCTCCCTCAGCAAGAAGATCGTTGGGTACAGCCGGGACCAGCTGCTTGGAAAGCATCACCAAACCGCGCGCCATAATTTTTGCCTGTAGGACATTATTGCAAGAAAGCTTGGCTGAGTAGATTACACAAGAAGGAAAACACACAGCAAGTCAGCAGGATCTAGGAGCAACATGGCAGATGTAACAACCTACATGGTCAGCTGCAGCATGTGCTACATGTTCGCAGATCGACCAGAAGAAGAATCCAATTTCACCTGTCAGAAGTGTAGACTAGTGGCCCTTTTAGAAGAAAAGGTGCGGGGTCTGGAAGAAAGAATAGCAACTTTGAAACTCATCAAAGAGAATGAAGACTTCCTAGACAGAACAGAAGCATCTCTACTGTTCACAGAAGGTGAAAAAAGTGTCAGAGAACCTCCAAAAGCAGATGAGTGGAAGCATGTGACCAAAAGAAGCAAGAAGACGATGGAGAAATCACCAACCACACAACTGAAGAACCGATATCAAATCTTTGTAGAGGATGAAGATGGCACACCTAAGGATGAAGCAATACCAGCAAGCAAAAAAGAAAAGGGCACACAGCAACAAGTGACAACAAAAAGTACAGCCAAGAAGCAACGAAGAGTGGTGGTGGTGGGAGACTCACTACTGAGAGGCACAGAAGCAGCCATCTGCAGACCGGACATAACCGCAAGAGAAGTATGCTGCCTTCCAGGTGCGATGATCAAGGATGTGACCGATAGGATACCAAAGCTCTTCACCTTCAAGGACGTCTACCCATTTCTTCTGATACATGTTGGCACCAATGACACGGCAAGGAAGGACCTACCGACAATCTGCAAGGACTTTGAAGAGTTAGGGAAGAAAGTAAAGGAACTGGATGCACAGGTAGTTTTTTCTTCTATCCTTCCAGTAGACGGGCATGGCACCAGGAGATGGAACAGGATCCTTGATGCGAACAACTGGCTAAGACGATGGTGCAGACAACAAGGATTCGGATTCCTGGACCACGGTGTGAATTACTTGTACGATGGACTCCTCGCCAGAGACGGACTACACCTCAACAAACCTGGGAAACACACATTCACCAGAAGTCTCGCTACACTCATCAGGAGGGCGTTAAACTAGAAGAAGAGGGGACGGGAAGAAAAACAATAGACTCGAACAAAGAAGAACCAGGAAAACATACTCAGAAGGGAGGTAAGAACATTTCTAAAACAATCCACAGCAAGGAGATTGGAACAAAACAAAATCCTCTAAACTGCATGCTTGCAAACGCCAGAAGCCTGACAAATTAGATGGAAGAACTAGAAGCAGAAATATCTACAGGTAACTTTGACATAGTGGGAATAACCGAGACATGGTTAGATGAAAGCTATGACTGGGCAGTTAGCTTACAGGGTTACAGTCTGTTTAGAAAGGATCGTAAAAATCGGAGAGGAGGAGGGGTTTGTCTCTATGTAAAGTCTTGTCTAAAGTCCACTTTAAGGGAGGATATTAGCGAAGGGAATGAGGATGTTGAGTCCATATGGGTCGAAATTCATGGAAGGAAAAATGGTAACAAAATTCTCATTGGGGTCTGTTACAAACCCCCAAATATAACAGAAATCATGGAAAGTCTACTTCTAAAGCAGATAGATGAAGCTGCAACCCATAATGAGGTCCTGGTTATGGGGGACTTTAACTACCCGGATATTAACTGGGAAAGAGAAACCTGTGAAACCCATAAAGGCAACAGGTTTCTGCTAATAACCAAGAAAAATTATCTTTCACAATTGGTGCAGAATCCAACCAGAGGAGCAGCACTTTTAGACCTAATACTATCTAATAGACCTGACAGAATAACAAATCTGCAGGTGGTCAAGCATCTAGGAAATAGCGACCACAATATTGTACAGGTTCACCTGTCTTTCACTAGGGGGACTTGTCAGGGAGTCACAAAAACACTGAACTTTAAGAAGGCAAAGTTTGACCAGCTTAGAGATGCCCTTAATCTGGTAGACTGGGACAATATCCTCAGAAATAAGAATACAGATAATAAATGGAAAATGTTTAAGAACATCCTAAATAGGCACTGTAAGCGGTTTATACCTTGTCGGAATAAAAGGACTAGAAATAGGAAAAACCCAATGTGGCTAAACAAAAAAGTAAGACAGGCAATTAACAGTAAAAAGAAAGCATTTGCACTACTAAAGCAGGATGGCACCATTGAAGCTCTAAAAAACTATAGGGAGAAAAATACTTTATCTAAAAAACTAATTAAAGCTGCCAAAAAGGAAACAGAGAAGCACATTGCTAAGGAGAGTAAAACTAATCCCAAGCTGTTCTTCAACTATATCAATACTAAAAGAATAAAAACTGAAAATGTAGGCCCCTTAAAAAATAGTGAGGAAAGAATGGTTGTAGATGACGAGGAAAAAGCTAACATATTAAACACCTTCTTCTCCACGGTATTCACGGTGGAAAATGAAATGCTAGGTGAAATCCCAAGAAACAATGAAAACCCTATATTAAGGGTCACAAATCTAACCCAAGAAGGGGTGCGAAACCGGCTAAATAAGATTAAAATAGATAAATCTCCGGGTCCGGATGGCATACACCCACGAGTACTAAGAGAACTAAGTAATGTAATATTATTTCTTATTTTTAGTGACTCTATAGCGACGGGGTCTGTTCCGCAGGAGTGGCGCATAGCAAATGTGGTGCCAATATTCAAAAAGGGCTCTAAAAGTGAACCTGGAAATTATAGGCCAGTAAGTCTAACCTCTATTGTTGGTAAAATATTTGAAGGGTTTCTGAAGGATGTTATTCTGGATTATCTCAATGAGAATAACTGTTTAACTCCATATCAGCATGGGTTTATGAGAAATCGCTCCTGTCAAACCAATCTAATCAGTTTTTATGAAGAGGTAAGCTATAGGCTGGACCACGGTGAGTCATTGGACGTGGTATATCTCGATTTTTCCAAAGCGTTTGATACCGTGCCGCACAAGAGGTTGGTACACAAAATGAGAATGCTTGGTCTGGGGGAAAATGTGTGTAAATGGGTTAGTAACTGGCTTAGTGATAGAAAGCAGAGGGTGGTTATAAATGGTATAGTCTCTAACTGGGTCGCTGTGACCAGTGGGGTACCGCAGGGGTCGGTATTGGGACCTGTTCTCTTCAACATATTCATTAATGATCTGGTATTTGCAGATGATACAAAACTATGTAAAGCAGTTAATACAAGAGAAGATAGTATTCTGCTACAGATGGATCTGGATAAGTTGGAAACTTGGGCTGAAAGGTGGCAGATGAGGTTTAACAATGATAAATGTAAGGTTATACACATGGGAAGAAGGAATCAATATCACCATTACACACTGAACGGGAAACCACTGGGTAAATCTGACAGGGAGAAGGACTTGGGGATCCTAGTTAATGATAAACTTACCTGGAGCAGCCAGTGCCAGGCAGCAGCTGCCAAGGCAAACAGGATCATGGGGTGCATTAAGAGAGGTCTGGATACACATGATGAGAGCATTATACTGCCTCTGTACAAATCCCTAGTTAGACCGCACATGGAGTACTGTGTCCAGTTTTGGGCAAAGGTGCTCAGGAAGGATATAATGGAACTAGAGAGAGTACAAAGGAGGGCAACAAAATTAATAAAGGGGATGGGAGAACTACAATACCCAGATAGATTAGCGAAATTAGGATTATTTAGTCTAGAAAAAAGACGACTGAGGGGCGATCTAATAACCATGTATAAGTATATAAGGGGACAATACAAATATCTCGCTGAGGATCTGTTTATACCAAGGAAGGTGACGGGCACAAGAGGGCATTCTTTGCGTCTGGAGGAGAGAAGGTTTTTCCACCAACATAGAAGAGGATTCTTTACTGTTAGGGCGGTAAGAATCTGGAATTGCTTGCCTGAGGAGGTGGTGATGGCGAACTCAGTCGAGGGGTTCAAGAGAGGCCTGGATGTCTTCCTGGAGCAGAACAATATTGTATCATACAATTATTAGGTTCTGTAGAAGGACGTAGATCTGGGGATTTATTATGATGGAATATAGGCTGAACTGGATGGACAAATGTCTTTTTTTGGCCTTACTATGTTACTATGATACTATGTTATTGGTCTGCTAATGTCAATGCAAGGAGGTTTCACAAAATATTGTTGCTTCTTGTGTTTATGGGACAGTAGAAATACAATACAGCATTATGTTTGTCGTGCTTGGTGACAGAGAAACATCTATGTTCCAGGTAGAGACAATGTTCAGCATAATCCTTTTGTTGCTCCAACAAAAATCTTTTTTTCCTCTACTACATATAAAGTTGGAATTGATTAAAAACTTTGTGAAAGCCATGGCAAAGACAAATTCACAAGGGTTCCAGTACATTCCACAGAAATTCTCCAGCATTTCACCAGCAAATAAAGGAAAACCAGTAAAGGAAGGGGTATTTGTTGGTCCTCAGAGATCAGAGAACTTATGAAAGATGATGTGTTTGAAGGAACTCTAAATGATAAGGAATTGAGATCTTAGACAAGCTTCAAGTGGATCTGTTAAAACGTCTTCAGAAAAAAAATCTACAGAATATTTTGAAGGTGTTGAAGAACTGCTAAATGCATACCAGTGTCTTGGATGTCGCTTGTTTCTGAAAATGCACTTTTCCATTATGTCCCTTCAGACAGCACCATGGAGGTCGTCCTTTCTTGACCTATAGTGGGACAGGATCACATAGAGGTTAAAAGGCCCCTCCCACCTCCACCCTCCAGTGTTTTTCCTGTCCCTACAGTGATGGTTGTATGAGAGAGGTTGCTCCTAGAGCGAAGATAGCCTGCTCATCCCCCTGTCAAGTGGTCATTGGCCGACACCTCACTGGGTAGAGGTCCCTCAGCTATCAGTTGCTGTACCAGACGGACTCAGGGATTGGGGGTCTTGTCCTTCCTTTCCCCTGGTCAGAAGGACCGTGGCTGACTCCTCTTTGAGAGGTTCCTCATGGGCTCAGGGGGATCGTGCGGCATGTCAAATCCTTCCCCCTGCCAAGCAGCCCAGGGTAAAAACTCCCCAGTGGGGACTCTCTCAGCCTCAGAGACAAGTCCTGGTTAGAGCCACTTCCTCCTGATGGGGGGCTCTAAGCTCGGACGTCGACTGGCAAAACACCGCTACTTCCGGAAGTCACGTGGTGGAGAAGGCCGTTGCACTTCCTGTGACGTCAGAGCGGGGCGCCGGGACATAAGGTCGGCATGTGTTCCATGGTAGAATGCTGAAGGGGCACAGGGGAGGAAATCATTGGCAGTAATGCAGCATTCCTGATGGGACGCCACTTCCTTCCACGGTAGGCTTTCGACGTTACCAGCTCCCCGTCTTCTAGCAGGTATGAAGCCAGCACAGGTGAATGCATGGTGGGATGATGCATTGATGGCCTAGGCCTCTGGGCTGACTCTAGTCTCATGCCTTTGTGCCAAAGCTGTACCTGGAACCAATGTGCAGAGGTATGTTTCCACATATATGCAGCTAGGCCTTGGACCTCTAGGCTATGGTAGGCTACATCTCATGACTGGACTTCAGTTAGTTGTATGTCCTGTCTGCACAGAGCCTTATGATTGGGCTTCAGAGTGAATTTTTGGAAGCATGTTTTCCATTTTTTGGTTCAATAAACAAGAGTTTAACTATTCTTTATATGCAAATTGCCTCTTCTGAGAAAATGAGGACTTAAACTCTATAGCGCCACCTGTTGGAAGTAGCGATCCTACAAGTCACAATCAACCCTTCAACGAGTCGTGCAATATGACTTAGGATAAAAGCCAAATCAATATCTCAATTCGCAGACACGGTGTTTCGAGCTGTTGGCCCTCGTCAGTGCGAAGCATGAGAACTGATTTGCCTAGGTGAGAGGCTCTGGACTGGGGTCTAAGGGGTATCGTTTCTCCTTATGGAGAGTGACATACCATCTCTGGCTTGTCAAGGTAAGGAGGCTTATTCGCCATGCAATGCTCCTCTGGGAAATATAATATGCAAATTGCTTCTTCTGAGACAAAGAGGACTTAAACTCTATAGCGCCACCTGTTGGAAGTAGCGATCCTACAAGTCACAATCAACCCTTCAACGAGTCGTGCAATATGACTTAGGATAAAAGCCAAATCAATATCTCAATTCGCAGACACGGTGTTTCGGGCTGTTGGCCCTCGTCAGTGCGAAGCATGAGAACTGATTTGGCTAGGTGAGAGGCTCATATTGCTTTTGTGCATCATATTGCATCATATTGCTTCATAGCTCCTATATGCATCATAGCTCTTCATAGTGCCTTTGTGCATCATATTGCTTCATTGTTCCTATATGCATCATAGCGCTTTATAGTGACTTCGTGCATCATATTGCTTCATAGTTCCTATATGCATCATAATGTTTCATATTGCATTTGTGCATCATATTGCTTCATAGTTCCTATATGCATCATGCGCTTCATAGTGCCTTTGTGCATCATATTACATCATATTGCTTCCTAATTCCTATATGCATCATAGCGCTGCATAGTGACTCTGAGCATCATATTGCTTCATTATTCCTATATGCATCATAGCGCTTCATAGTAACTTCATGCATCATATTGCTTCATAGTTCCTATATGCATCAGTGCTTCACAGTGACTTTGTGCATCATATTGCATCATATTTCTTCATAGTTCCTATATGCATCATAGTGCTTCATAGTGACTTTGTGCATCATAATGCTTCATAGTTCCTATATGCATCATATTGCATTGTTTTGAATCATATTGCTTAATAGTACTTTGTGCATCATATTGCATTATAGTGCTTCATAGTGCCTATATGCTTCAGATTGCTTCATATTGCATCATAGCACATATTGCTTTGGTGCCCTGTGCATCATGGGGTATCATTAGTGTGTCGGGCTTAGTGTCTTTTTCACCTCTGGCTGTGGGCCTCTGGGTCAGACCTTCTGACTGGTGCCTTGTCGTGTGGCCGCACATTGCATCGTCGGCCTACCACTTCACATTTTTGTCTTGGGCCTCAACTTATAGAGTCCTCATGTTTGTGAACTCAGATCCAGCTTCTGTTACTTACTGTATATACTCGAGTATAAGCCGACCCGAGTATAAGCCGAGATCCCTAATTTTGCCACAAAAAACTGGGAAAACTTAATGACTCGAGTATAAGCTTAGGGTGGAAGATGCAGCAGCTACCGGTAAATGACAAAAATAAAAATAGATACCAATAAAAGTAAAGTTAATTAAGACATCAGTAGGTTAAAAGTGTTTTTGAATATCCATATTTAATCAGGAGCCCCATATAATACATAGTAACATAGTAACATAGTTAGTAAGGCCGAAAAAAGACATTTGTCCATCCAGTTCAGCCTATATTCCATCATAATAAATACCCAGATATACGTCCTTCTACAGAACCTAATAATTGTATGATACAATATTGTTCTGCTCCAGGAAGACATCCAGGCCTCTCTTGAACCCCTCGACTGAGTTCGCCATCACCACCTCTTCAGGCAAGCAATTCCAGATTCTCACTGCCCTAACAGTAAAGAATCCTCTTCTATGTTGGTGGAAAAACCTTCTCTCCTCCAGACGCAAAGAATGCCCCCTTGTGCCCGTCACCTTCCTTGGTATAAACAGATCCTCAGCGAGATATTTGTATTGTCCCCTTATATACTTATACATGGTTATTAGATCGCCCCTCAGTCGTCTTTTTTCTAGACTAAATAATCCTAATTTCGCTAATCTATCTGGGTATTGTAGTTCTCCCATCCCCTTTATTAATTTTGTTGCCCTCCTTTGTACTCTCTCTAGTTCCATTATATCCTTCCTGAGCACCGGTGCCCAAAACTGGACACAGTACTCCATGTTCGGTCTAACTAGGGATTTGTACAGAGGCAGTATAATGCTCTCATCATGTGTATCCAGACCTCTTTTAATGCACCCCATGATCCTGTTTGCCTTGGCAGCTGCTGCCTGGCACTGGCTGCTCCAGGTAAGTTTATCATTAACTAGGATCCCCAAGTCCTTCTCCCTGTCAGATTTACCCAGTGGTTTCCCGTTCAGTGTGTAATGGTGATATTGATTCCCTCTTCCCATGTGTATAACCTTACATTTATCATTGTTAAACCTCATCTGCCACCTTTCAGCCCAAGTTTCCAACTTATCCAGATCCATCTGTAGCAGAATACTATCTTCTCTTGTATTAACTGCTTTACATAGTTTTGTATCATCTGCAAATATCGATATTTTACTGTGTAAACCTTCTACCAGATCATTAATGAATATGTTGAAGAGAACAGGTCCCAATACTGACCCCTGCGGTACCCCACTGGTCACAGCGACCCAGTTAGAGACTATACCATTTATAACCACCCTCTGCTTTCTATCACTAAGCCAGTTACTAACCCATTTACACACATTTTCCCCCAGGCCAAGCATTCTCATTTTGTGTACCAACCTCTTGTGCGGCACGGTATCAAACGCTTTGGAAAAATCGAGATATACCACGTCCAATGACTCACCGTGGTCCAGCCTATAGCTTACCTCTTCATAAAAACTGATTAGATTGGTTTGACAGGAGTGATTTCTCATAAACCCATGCTGATATGGAGTTAAACAGTTATTCTCATTGAGATAATCCAGAATAACATCCCTCAGAAACCCTTCAAATATTTTACCAACAATAGAGGTTAGACTTACTGGCCTATAATTTCCAGGTTCACTTTTAGAGCCCTTTTTGAATATTGGCACCACATTTGCTATGCGCCAGTCCTGCGGAACAGACCCTGTCGCTATAGAGTCACTAAAAATAAGAAATAATGGTTTATCTATTACATTACTTAGTTCTCTTAGTACTCGTGGGTGTATGCCATCCGGACCCGGAGATTTATCTATTTTAATCTTATTTAGCCGGTTTCGCACCTCTTCTTGGGTTAGATTGGTGACCCGTAATATAGGGTTTTCATTGTTTCTTGGGATTTCACCTAGCATTTCATTTTCCACCGTGAATACCGTGGAGAAGAAGGTGTTTAATATGTTAGCTTTTTCCTCGTCATCTACAACCATTCTTTCCTCACTATTTTTTAAGGGGCCTACATTTTCAGTTTTTATTCTTTTACTATTGATATAGTTGAAGAACAGTTTGGGATTAGTTTTACTCTCCTTAGCAATGTGCTTCTCTGTTTCCTTTTTGGCAGCTTTAATTAGTTTTTTAGATAAAGTATTTTTCTCCCTATAGTTTTTTAGAGCTTCAATGGTGCCATCCTGCTTTAGTAGTGCAAATGCTTTCTTTTTACTGTTAATTGCCTGTCTTACTTCTTTGTTTAGCCACATTGGGTTTTTCCTATTTCTAGTCCTTTTATTCCCACAAGGTATAAACCGCTTACACTGCCTATTTAGGATGTTCTTAAACATTTCCCATTTATTATCTGTATTCTTATTTCTGAGGATATTGTCCCAGTCTACCAGATTAAGGGCATCTCTAAGCTGGCCAAACTTTGCCTTCCTAAAGTTCAGTGTTTTTGTGACTCCCTGACAAGTCCCCCTAGTGAAAGACAGGTGAAACTGTACAATATTGTGGTCGCTATTTCCTAGATGCCCGACCACCTGCAGATTTGTTATTCTGTCAGGTCTATTAGATAGTATTAGGTCTAAAAGTGCTGCTCCTCTGGTTGCATTCTGCACCAATTGTGAAAGATAATTGGTGGACCCCATAAGATGCTCCATATTAAAATTTGCCCCATATAATGCTGCACAAATGCTGATTATGGCCCCATAAGATGCTCCATACAGACATTTGCCCCTTACAATTCTGCACAAATGCTGATTATCACATCCAAACATAGACTAAGTGTGAACAGGTGCTGAACCTAGAGTCGCCAACTCGTATATAGTCAAGTAAATAAGGCAGCACACTGCAGCGCTAAAACATGCAAACATGAAACACGAAAATTGAACTGCATTACCGCACTAGAAATATGAAAAATGAGAGCGTTTAGCGCATAAAAATGGCCAATTTTATGTGTACCTGGTAGCCACTTTACGGCATCTCTCTTATACCAGGTCCTACACTTGCCTTTCCTCGCTGAGAATAAACGTCTCCATCTGAATGGGTACCTGTGAAACCTCTTCTTAGACTAAAATTCTCTCTCTCTGTGGAGGGGTATTGGACCTGCTGTAATTAAAACACCTGTGGCTTTAGTCTAAGAAGAGGTTTCACAGGTACCCATTCAGATGGAGACGCCCTATCAAGGAATCTAGTGTATATACCCTGTAACATTATACTTTTCCAGAAAGGTATCCAGTCCCTCTTAAATTTAAGTAATGAATCACTCATTACAACATCATACGGCAGAGAGTTCCATAGTCTCACTGCTCTTACAGTAAAGAATCTGCGTCTGTTATTATGCTTAAACCTTTTTCCTCCAAACGCAGAGGATGCCCCCTTGTCCCTGTTTCAGGTCTATGATTAAAAAGATCATCAGAAAGGTCTTTGTACTGTCCCCACATATATTTATACATTAAAATAAGATCACCCTTAAGTCTTCGTTTTTCCAAACTAAATAGCCCCAAGTGTAATAACCTATATTGGTATTGCAGACCCCCCAGTCCTCTAATAACCTTGGTCGCTCTTCTCTGCACCCGCTCTAGTTCAGCTATGTCTTTCTTATACACCGGAGACCAGAACTGTGCACAGTATTCTAAGTGTGGTCGAACTAGTGACTTGTATAAAGGTAAAACTATGTTCTCCTCATGAGCATCTATGCCTCTTTTAATGCATCCCATTATTTTATTTGCCTTTGTAGCAGCTGCCTGACACTGGCCACTGAATATGAGTTTGTCATCCACCCATACACCCAGGTCTTTTTCATTGACGATTTTGCCCAGAGTTTTAGAATTAAGCACATAATTATACATCTTTTTACTTCTACCCAAGTGCATGAAATTACATTTATCCCCATTAAAGCTCATTTGCCATTTATCAGCCCAAGCTTCTAGTTTACATAAATCATCCTGTAATATAAAATTGTCCTCCTCTGTATTGATTACCCTGCAGAGTTTAGTGTCATCTGCAAATATTGAAATTCTACTCTGAATGCCAACTACAAGGTCATTAATAAATATGTTAAAAAGAAGAGGGCCCAATACTGACCCCTGTGGTACCCCACTGCTACCCAGTCCGAGTGTGCTCCATTAATAACCACCCTTTGTTTCCTATCCCTGAGCCAGCTCTCAACCCACTTGCACATGTTTTCCCCTATCCCCATTATTCTCATTTTATGTATCAACCTTTTGTGTGGCACCGTATCAAAAGCTTTTGAAAAGTCCATATACACTACATCCACTGGGTTCCCTTGGTCCAATCCGGAACTTACCTCTTCATAGAAACTGATCAAATTAGTCTGACATGAACGGTCCCTAGTAAACCCGTGCTAATACTGGGTCATGAGGTTATTCCTCTTCAGATACTCCGGTATAGCATCCCTTAGAATGCCCTCCAGGATTTTACCCACAGTAGAGGTTAAGCTTACTGGCCTATAATTTCCGAGTTCAGTTTTTGTCCCCTTTTTGAATATTGGCACCACATTTGCTATACGCCAGTCCTGTGGTACAGACCCTGTTATTATGGAGTCTTTAAAGATTATAAATAATGGTCTATCAATGACTGTACTTAATTCCTGCAGTACTCGAGGGTGTATCCCATCCGGGTCCGGAGATTTGTCAATTTTAGTGATTTTTAGACGCCGCCGCACTTCCTGCTGGGTTAAGCAGGTGACATTTAATTGGGAATTTTTATCACTAGTCATTTTGTCTGCCATCGGATTTTCTTGTGTAAATACTGATGAAAAAAAGTCATTTACCATATTGGCTTTTTTCTCATCCTCATCCACCATTTCACCCAGACTATTTTTAAGGGGGCCAACACTATCATTTTTTAGTTTCTTACTATTTATGTAGTTAAAGAATATTTTGGGATTATTTTTACTCTCTCTGGCAATGAGTCTCTCTGTCTCAATCTTTGCTGCCTTGATTTGCTTTTTACAGAATTTATTTAATTTTTTGTATTTATTTAATGCCTCCTCACTACCTACTTCCTTTAATTCTCTAAATGCTTTCTTTTTGTCACTTATTGTGCCCCTTACAGCTCTATTTAGCCATATTGGTTTCCTCCTATTTCTGGTATGTTTATTCCCAAACGGTACATACTGTGCACAGGTCCTATCCAGGATGCTAATAAATGTCTCCCATTTTCTTTGTGTATTTTTGTGTCTCAGGACATCGTCCCAGTTAATTGCACCAAGATCCTCTCTCATCCGCTGGAAATTTGCCCTCCTGAAGTTTAGTGTCCTTGCAACCCCTCTATTACACATCTTTTTAAAGGATAGATGAAAACTTATTATTTTGTGTTATTTCCCAAGTGACCCCCAACCCTTACATTTGCTATGCTGTCTGGCCTGTTGGTTAATATTAGGTCTAGCAGTGCCCCGCTTCTTGTTGGGTCCTGAACCAGTTGTGAAAGGTCTCTCATAGTTGTCAAAAACCGATTACCTTTGCTGGAACTGCAGGTTTCTGTTCCCCAATTTATTTCAGGGTAGTTGAAGTCCCCCATAATAATGACTTCTCCTTGATTCGCAGCTTCAAATGCTTTACGAGGATATTTTCCATTGCTTCCATTATTTATGGAGATTTATAACAAACACCTATCAGTAATTTATTATTTTTTCCCCCTCCCCTTATCTCCACCCACAGAGATTCTACATTTTCATTAAATTCACCTATATTATCACGCAGGATGGGTTTTAAGGACAATTTTACATACAGACACACCCCTCTCCCTCGCTTATGTGTACGGTCATTTCTGAACAGGCTATAGCCCTGCAAGTTAACAGCCCAGTCATGGCTCTCATCCAGCCACGTTTCATCCAGCCACCATGTCATAATTATGCTCCAACATTAGTTCTAATTCGTCCATTTTGTTGGCGAGGCTTCTGGCATTAGTATACATGCACTTGATGTTCCTCTCTGTACCACTATTCTTTCTTAAATTATTCACTGTTCTAACCCCACCCCCATGCCACCGCCACCCCCAACTTCCTTATTTGTGCCCAGGTCTCTATCTGCACTATCTTCCCCTCCTATAAAATTTATACCCTCCCCCCAATTCCTAGTTTAAAGACTCCTCCAACCTTCTAGCCATTTTCTCCCCCAGCACAGCTGCACCTTCCCCATTGAGATGCAGCCCGTCCCTAGCGTAGAGCCTGTAGCCAACAGAGAAGTCGGCCCAGTTCTGCAGGAACCCAAACCCCTCCTTCCTACACCAATTCTTGAGCCACTTATTAACCTCCCTAATCTCCCGTTGCCTCTCTGGCGTGGCACATGGTACAGGCAGTATTTTGGAGAATACCACGTTGGAGGTCCTTGCTTTCAGCTTGCGGCCTAATTCCCTGAAATCATCTTAAAGGACCTCCCAGTAATCTGTCTACCCAATCAGCGATGTGTCAGACTCGAGCGCCAGGTAGGCAGCACACCGTTCGACAATCCCTGTCTTTGTGACAGATTGCCCTATCTGTTCCCCTAATAATTGAGTAGCCCACTACCAGCACCTGTCTGGCCTGCCCTGCTCTCCTATTTCCCTCCTTACTGGAGCAGTCACTCCGGCTTTCAGAGGAAACATGTGCGGACTAAGCACTTGGTGGAGTTACAAAAACACACTGAAGACCTAGGCCAACCAACAGCAGCACCTACCACCTCTTCAGCTCGTGTTGTAGCCTCTTCCTCCTGCTCACACACAGCTGGTTCGGCTTCCTCAGGATCGCCATGGGAGAACCTCTGACACTGTTGTCCAGAGACCCAGTGTAATTCACCCACAGCACCACGTTCTCAGTCATCCTCACACTCCCAGCCCAGTTTACAGCCATCGGTAGCACAGGCATGGGAGAAAAGGCGGCCATTCTCGGCAAACCACCCCCGAGCACAGGCTCTGAATGCTGGCATTGCAAAACTACTGTCCCTTGAAATGCTCTCATTCAGGCTGGTGGAGACTGACAGCTTCCGTAATTTGATGGCATTGGCAGTCCCACAATACAACATGCCCAACCACTTTTATTTCAGCAGGCAAGCCGTCCCTGCCCTGCAAAAGCATGTGGAGGGAAACATTAAACATGCGCTACTAAACGCCATCAGTTGCAAGGTCCACCTCACCACCGATGCGTGGTCCAGTCACCATAGACAGGGACGATACCTTTCCCTCACTGCCCATTGGGTCAATGTTGTGGAGCTGGGTACAGATCTGGCGAGTGGCGCTGTACATGTTCTGCCAACTCCAAGGATTGCAGGAATCCAGTCTGTACACATTGCCTCCTCCTCATACTCCAGTTCCTCTGAATCATCGCTGCAGGAGCCGTCACTGTCTACCTCCACCTTGACCCGTGAACGCTTACCTGTTACGACCGATATGAGCACAGCCGTGGCCAAACATCAACAGGCCTTACTGAGATTAATTTCTTTGGGGAATCGAAGCCACACAGCGCAGGAGCTCTGGAATGCCATCAAGCAGGAGAGCGACGTGTGGTTTGTGCCAGCGAATCTCCAGCCAGGCATGGTAGTGTGTGACAATGGCAGTAATCTGGTGGCAGCTCTGGGCCTAGGCAACCTCACTCACATCCCATGTCTGGCACATGTGCTCAACTTGGTTGTGCAGAGTTTTTTGAGGGACTATCCGGATCTTGATGCACTGCTGCACAAGGTCTGCCTAGAGTGCGCTCACTTGCGGCGTTCCAGCACGGCAAGATCGCTCCCTGCAACTCTGCCTTCCAGAACATCGCATCATATGTGACCTACCCACCAGGTGGAATTCAACGTTACATATGTTGGAGCGGTTGTGTGAGCAGCAGGCAGCAGTAATGGAGTACCAGCTGCATCAGGCGCAAAGGAGTCGCACTGCGCGCCGTTCAGACTTCACAACCACTGAGTGGGCAACTATGAAGGACATCTGCCAGGTTTTGTGTGCATTCGATGATTCCACGCGGATGGCGAATGCAGTCAGGATGACTGTCCCCCTTAGCGCTTGCAGTGTTTTTTCAAGCAGGCAGATAAGGGATGAGGTTGTGGAAGAGGTGGAGGATGAGGAGTCAGAAATACCATCTGCTTCTGGACAGTCTGCGCGACGTGGTTCCTCACAGAGGCCTAGGCAGGGGACACTGTGTGAGGAGGATGAGGAGGAGTCAATGGAGGAGGAAGACATCTGCCCAGAGGAGGGAGTTACACAATGCTCCAGTAGTCAGTATGTAGAGCGAGGGGGGTGATGCAGAGCAGGCAGAGATCACGCCTCAAGCAGGGGGACAGCATTTCTTGGCCAGTTGGCAGTCTGCAGCACATGGTTGATTTCATGCTGCAGTGCCTGAGAAACGATCGCTGCATCGCCCACATTCTCAACACGGCTCATTATTGGGTGTACACCTTCCTAGATCCGCGCTACCGGGACAACGTACAAAGCCTCATAACACCGTTGAACTGGGAGTGTAAAATGCGGGAGTACCAAGACACACTGGTGCATTCCATCATCTTCTTCATAGGAGGTGTTGGCTTGCCCTGCTGCTAGTGTATTATCGGAACGTGTCTTTAGTGCCGCAGGTGGTGTACTAACAGACCGTCACATGCGCCTATCCTCCGATAACGTTGACCGGCTTACTTTTCTGAAAATGAACAAGGCCTGGATCTCACAGGAATTTGCCTCTCCTCTTCCAGATTAAATACTTGGTTGGCAACAGTATCCAGGTCTCCTGTTGTGTTCATGTTTCTACCACCTGAACTCTAATCCCTGCTGCTCAGAAGTGCCGTCTGCACAGTCAACACATGACCCAGTGTTCTTGGGTTTCAGTAACGTCAGCTGATCCCCTGCTGGGTATCCAGCAATTGCTCCTGCTACCTCCACACTCACACTACTACAGAAATTAAAGGGAACCTGCCTTGGCCATTGTCAGTTAGCACTGCCTGTCTTCTGACATCATTTGATGTCAGGCTGACTGCGCCTGTGCGGCCGCTCTGCCCGAGATCCTGCCCCGCAGTGTCTACTGATTTCTTCACCCTGCTGGGCTGTGATTCCTCGGCATGCGCAGTGCATATCTTTGCCTCTCACTCATCTCCCTTTGCCTTCTTCTGACTGTGCGGCGTCAGCTGATCCCTAATCACATGCCACGGCCATGAGGCCGCACAGTCTGAAGAAGGTGGATGGAGATGAGTGAGAGGCGAAGATATGAACTGTGCATGCCCATGAATCCCTGCCCCGCAGAGGGAATAAATCAGAAGACACCTACACTCTGCTTTTAGCATTGACCCTGTGCTCCAACACCGCCAGTTCCTGCCCGGAAGTGCTACCCGCACAGAGAAAAACGCTCGTTCCTGTGTTAGTGGGGTTCAGTAACGCCAGCTGCTCCCCTGCTGTGTGTGCGGCAATAACTCAAGTCTGCTCCCCCTGTCCCTGGGCTCCAACACCGCCAGTTGTGGCCCAGAAATGCTGTCCGCACAGAGAAAAACACTCGCTCCTGTGTTAGCAGGGAAGCAGCTGGCGTTACTGAACCCCACTGTGTGTGCGGCAATAACTCAAGTCTGTTCCTTCTGTTGTCCCTGGGCTCCAACACTGCCAGTTGTTGCCTCGAAGTGATGTTCTCACAGAGAAAAACACTCACTCCTGTGTTAGTGGGGTTCAGTAATGCCAGCTGCTCCCCTGCTGTCAGTGCGGCAAGTTCTCCTGTTCCCTCCTCACTAAGACTACATCAGATATTAAACAAGCTCCAATTAGGCCTCGGCCTACACTCTGCTTTTAGCATTGACCCTGGGGTCCAACACCGCCAGTTGCTGCCCAGAAGTGCTGCCTGCACAGAGAAATACACTCGCTCCTGTGTTAGTGGGGTTCAGTAATGCTAGCTGCTCCCCTGCTGTGTGTGTGGCAATAACTTAAATCTGCTCCTCCTGCTGTCCCTTGGCTCCAACACTGCCAGTTGCTGCCCGGAAGTGCTGCCCGCACAGAAAATTACCCTCGCTCCTGTGTTAGTGGGGTTCAGTAACGCCAGCTGCTCCCCTGCTGTGTGTGCGGCAATAACTTAAATCTGCTCCTCTTGCTGTCCCTGGGCTCCAACACTGCCAGTTGTTGCTCGGAAGTGCTGTATGCACAGAGAAAAACACTCGCTCCTGTGTTAGTGGGGTTCAGTAATGCCAGCTGCTCCCCTGCTGTGTGTGCGGCAATAACTCAAATCTGATCCTCCTGCTGTCCCTGGGCTTCAACACTGCCAGTTGCTGCCTGGAAGTGCTGTCCGCACAGAGAAAAACACTCACTCCTGTGTTAGTTGGGTTCAGTAACGCCAGCTGTTCCCCTGCTGTGTGTGCGGCAAGTTCCCCCGCTCCCTCCACACTAAGACAACATCAGATATTAAACCTGCTCCAATAAGGCCTTGGCCTACACTCTGCTTTTAGCATTGACCCTGGGCTCCAACACCGCCAGTTGCTGTCCGGAAGTGCTGTCCTCACAGAGAAAAACACTCACTCCTGTGTTAGTGGGGTTCAGTAACGCCAGCTGCTCCCCTGCTGTGTGTGCGGCAATAACTCAAATCTGCTCATCCTGCTGTTCATGGGCTCCAACACCGCCAGTTGCTGCCCGGAAGTGCTGTCCGCACAGAGAAAAACACTCACTCCTGTGTTAGTGGGGTTCAGTAACGCCAACTGTTCCCCTGCTGTGTGTGCGGCAAGTTCTCCTGCTCCCTCCACACTAAGACAACATCAGATATTAATCTTGCTCAAATTAGGCCTTGGCCTACACTATGCTTTGAGCATTTACCCTGGGCTCCAACACCGCCAGTTGCTGCTCGGAAGTGCTGTCTGCACAGAGGAAAACACTAGCTCCTGTGTTAGTGGGGTTCAGTAACGTCAGCTGATCCCCTGCTGTGCATGCGGCAATTTGTCCTGCTACCTGCACACTGACACTACTACAGAAATTAAAGGGAACCTGTTCCCCCTCTAGGCGTCAGTAACTGAAAGAGCCACCTTGTGCAGCACTAATGCTGCATTTGGACAAGGTGGCTCTTTTAGTTATTCTCCTTGCACACGCTGAACTACTTACTATATATATTTTATCAGGTGTCAATAATTATTCGGGGAGTAATTCAGCACATGGCGGGGTGGTGAGTGGGCACTAATAACGCAGCATATGGCAGGCAGTAAGTGGGCACTACTAACGCAGTCATGGCGGGCAGTAAGTGGACATTAATAACTCAGCACATGGCGGGCAGCGAGTGGGTACTCCTAGTGTGATGCTGCATCGTGCTCTGGAGAACACATCATGGGCCCAGTTTTCAGCCCTGTCTATTGTATGTAGGTAGTATGACTGACTGGGGACACAGACCTTGCCATTTTCCGCACATACACTTATGGCTGCAGGCAGCTTATACTAACCTACATATTTATTTTCTTACTATGTATGTGCAGCTGGTTATTAGAGAGCCTGCCTGTAACTGCTGTAGAGGAGCAGGCGGCTTCTCCTTTATTGTTACAGCATATAACAGCATTGCCCATCATCGAATGTATCTGACCTTATGATGGGACATTTTCCAGTATCAACCTGTAATATACCTTGGTTGTAAACTTACATGGTGTTACGGAGAAGCGGGGTCAGTGGGTGCTCTCGTCCGCTGGCCCGGCTCTCTTTAGCAAGACTGCATGGACCACGGCTCATACCACTGAACGCCCGCTCTATCTCCCAGTGGGCAATACACTACACAGACAACACAGGGTTAAGGTAAAACAGGGCAGCAATACTTTATTGAACCACAGCACATAATAGCAAACAGAGCATTCCCAACATGCCGGGAATTGTATGGGTACATGGGCGCATATAAAATATCACTGCGTCTCCACGTGTTTCCAGTATGACATGATGTCAGAGCTCCAAGGGTCGCTACTCCATCTGTGGATGAACGCACAGAGAAGGGGCAACGACAAGCATAGGGAGATGACCAAGAACTGTCCATAGAGTCCATACAAGGTTCAGAGCCAGTTGACACGAGAGTCACCACCTGTCTTATCGGACCATCTCCATGGAACCAGGCGACCAGCGGGTCCCAACCCTGGCTTTCTCCAAACATATCCATGGTGCAGAGATGGTCACTGGATCAGATCTGTGTCCTTCCAACCAGAGCCGAAAACCCCTAGGTTGTATCCTATAGAATCCTAGACCAGTGTCCCTCGTGATGGTGCCATGATGAATTGGCTGCAGTCCTTTCTTCTGTCTGTAGTGTGGTTTGCAGAATGTCTTGCTGGTAGCTCTGTGTACTTCAGTCTCCCAGGATATGAACTCTGAGTCAATTTATATCCAAGGCCTGTAAGCTATTTTTAGAATTACCCAGTGTCCTTTAGTTCAACATCAAGATATGGCAAACAATGGTGATGGGATTAAGTAGCACTATTAGCATATAAGCACACATCAATAAATAAAGCTTAACCCACTCAATGTACAGTCACTATTACAGACTTAAGGCCCCTTCACATTAAGCGACGCTGCAGCGATACCGACAACGATCCGGATTGCTACAGCGTCGCTGTTTGGTCGCTGGAGAGCTGTCACACAGACCGCTCTCCAGCGACCAACGATGTCGGTAACCAGGGTAAACATCGGGTAACTAAGCGCAGGGCCGCGCTTAGTAACCCGATGTTTACCCTGGTTACCATGCTAAAAGTAAAAAAAAACAAACCGTACATACTTACCTACCGCTGTCTGTCCTCCAGCGCTGCGCTCTGCTTCTCTGCTCTCCTCCTGTACTGTCTGGGAGCCGGAAAGCAGAGCGGTGACGTCACCGCTCTGCTTTCCAGCTCACAGACAGTACAGGAGGAGTGCAGAGCGCAGCGCTGGAGGACAGACAGCTGTAGGTAAGTATGTAGTGTTTGTTTTTTTTACTTTTAGCATGGTAACCAGGGTAAACATCGGGTTACTAAGCGCGGCCCTGCGCTTAGTTACCCGATGTTTACCCTGGTTACCAGTGAAGACATCGCTGGATCGGTGTCACACACGCCGATCCAGCGATGTCAGCAGGAGTCCAGCGACGAAATAAAGTTCTGGACTTTATTCAGCGACCAACGATCTCCCAGCAGGGGCCTGATCGTTGGTCGCTGTCACACATAACGATTTAATTAACGATATCGTTGCTACGTCACAAATAGCAACGATATCGTTAACAATATCGTTATGTGTGAAGGTACCTTTACAAAGTATGTTAGATAGATCTTTTTGACCCACCAGACATAAACACTTAAATTCACAAGCCAATATACAGATAAAAAAAACAGTTCTTTTGTTTATGCAAAAACGTAGCTGTCTGGGTAATTTAGATACAATCTGGTTTCTTCACACATGGTGTTTTCATCTTCACTTATCCCACATCTTGTGCAGTTGGGGGGGGGGGTCCTTGAAGTTGGTTATAAATTGGTCTGAGGAATCCATTGGGATATGGATTCCTCTTTTTGGAATTTAATTTGGTTCTTGATCTGGTGAATTGTAGAGGGGATTTTCAGCAAGGGTTTTTTGAATCCTCAGGAAGTTCAAGTGAACATTGGAACCCTATGGTTGTGGTGCTCCCGAGCTAGTGGGGTAACGGTTGGGACTAATTGTTGGTACATTTTATGTTCACTTTTTGTTTGGTAATCACCAGATCTTATGAGCTTCAAGGAATCCTCCCAGCATGTTAATGTTCTTTATGATTTGATGTTTTATTGTATGCTGTTTTAATTCTTATATTTTCCCCTTCATATATTTGCAGGAAAGGTGTATATCCACCGAGTGCTTAATTTTATATTACCTAAGATGGTGGATAGCACAGACTGAATGGATTACCTGGAGCCGGGCAGTTGGGGGGGTCCTTGAAGTTGGTTACAAATTGGTCTGGGGGATCCATTGGGATATGGATTCTTCCTTTTGGTATTAAATATGGTTCTGGATCTGGTGAAATGTGGAGGGGAGTTTCAGCAAAGGTTTGTCGGATCCTCAGGAAGTTCAAGTGAACATTGGAACCCTGTGGTTATGGTGCTCCCGAACTAGTGGGGTAACGGCTGGGAGTAATTGTTGGTACATTTTATGTTCACTTTATGCTTGGTAATCTCCAGATCTTATGAGCTTCAAGGACTCCTCCCAGCTCGCTAAGGTTATTTATGCTTTGTTGGGTTATTGTATGTTTGTTTTAATAAAGGTGTGTATTAAAAAAAAAGCACTTGTTTCTTTTTTAGTGGGTCCTTGAAGCTAATTATAATTTGGTCAGTAGGGGTAACCATCTCAGGTATGGACCCTCTGTTTAGGGGGGGTGTTCATCATAGTATCACCCCTTGAGTGGAGGAGTAAACATCTCAGGTGTGGCCCCTGGATGGAGAGGTGTACATCATAGTATGACCCCCTGGTATGGAGGGGTTACCATCTTTGGTATGGCCCCCTGGTGTGGAGGAGTGACCATCATGGTATGGCCCCCTGGTCTGCAGAAGCATTTATATCTTAAAAGTCCCTGTTAGGAACAACGAAGACAAGATGATAAATGACCAAACAAAGTATCATCAAAAATATATAAACTTTATTAATATTAAAATCCAGCAAGTATATGGAACGTGTGTGTCACGTTCCATATACTTGCTTGATTTTAATATTAATAAAGTTTATATATTTTTGATGATACTTTGTTTGGTCATTTATCATCTTGTCTTCGTTGTTGCTATGTATTTGATGATAGGCCGCTTAGGTCCTGTTGTGAATAGTGGTACAGATTCTTGAGCTTTACTAGTGCTACCATGGTTATTGCTTATATATATTTGTAAGTCCCTGTTAGGGTAAAGTCCCTGTGGTCGTGGCAGTCATATTCTACATGCCGAATAGTACCTGGACAAGTTATATGCCTGGGGTGTTGGACGAGGTCCTGAATAGTACCTGGACAGGTCATATACCTGGGGTGTTGGACGAGGTCCTGAATAGCACCTGGACAGGTCATATGCCTGGGATATTGGACTGATGTCCTGAATAGCACCTGGACAGGTCATATGCCTGGGGTGATGAACGAGGTCCTGAATAGTACCTGGACAGGTTATATGCCTGGGGTGTTGGACGAGGTCCTGAATAGTACCTGGACAGGTCAAAAAAAAAAAAAAGGTAGGCATGCATTTCAATATAATCTGTAGCTTCAAGGGCGCTCTCTTTTTTTCATGTGACTTGAGAATGCTGAGGCACAGATTTTGACTGTTTATATTGACCAACTCCTATTTCTTTCAAGGTTGTTGTCTGGACAATGCAGTAATCTGGGGCATTAAACTGAAGAGCAATGTACCTAATATGGGTGCCCTGGAGTCAGTGGGAGTGATTAAGGGAAAAGTAATAAAGTGCATCCCGATGCCCTTGAGCCAGTGGGAGCGGCAAATGGTGAAGAAATCAAGTGCATTAACACGAAGGGGGATGTGCCTATTCCAAATGCCTTTGTCCCAGTTGGAGAGGGTTAATGGTATATGTTATCAAGTGCCTGTACAGCAATTAACAATGGCGTGGAAAGGTTAATAATGCCTGTGTAGACTTTTTTGCTATAGGCTTAATTCATTTACTATGTCCAAATATTACAGAAATTATTTAAATTATTTAATGATCAGTTATAATGTCGATATTATATTGTGTATGGCTTTTAATTACTCCTTGTTTATAGTATCTTTCTTTTTATATACACTCATCACTTTTTGGGTAGTAATAGTAAGTGGGTTTTAGAATTGGTTACTGCACAGCCCAGCTACTGTATGTAATGGTGGTTTCTTGAACTGAAATCTGTGAATTAGTGAGTTATTAGAGCTGGCTACAATACATGCGGTATAATAGTTTTTGAGGCATCACAGATGTCATTATACCTAAACCTTTATGGTTTAGTTTCTGCATTCCCCATTATAGGATCCACATTGCAGGATGTTTAGCGGCTGGTATTTTGCTGTAGTTACCATATTATCGATTATAATTTGGTAGTGTTGCATTGTTAAAATTAATCTGTTGTAATCCTGGAATTTTGTTCCTTATATGCACAGTCTTTCCATAGCAGGCAGAACTGGTTGATGACTTTATTAGGCATGGGTGATGGGGGTTGAGTCCATTCAAGGTGTCAAATGGTCTCGCTGGTGGCGGTTTAGGAGTCAGGTGGAAGTTGCAGACAAGTTAAGGTGAACTCATTTTAACTAATAGAGGATGTAAAACCTCATGGTGGTGAACAGGCTCGGCTTTGGTGGCCAGCTTCAAGGACGTTGTAATGGTAACATCAATCAGGGGCGGGCACAGTGGTTAAGCACAGGAGTGAGGATAATAGGGTCATTGGTGCCCTGAAAGTTTACTGGCTCTGCTTGAATGGCAAACCAGTGCGTGTCGCCCCTTTATGGCTGTCTGTCCTGGTGCTGTATGTCAGACAGCTGGGGATATTGCAGTACTTGTGAATCCCAATGTACTAGCACTCCACCTGACTCCTACTGTGATTATTAAATTATGTGATTTGAATAAAAGCTGCGGCCATTTTGACAACCAAAACAATTTGTTTTGGTTATTTATTTTAGTACCTAGGTTTACAGTAGTTATGGTGGTTTTAAGAAGGAGTGGGTCCATCCCATATCCAAAAGTCAAGAAACCACTGGAGACTAGACGGAGGTGGACATGACTTGGGGATGGGTGGACTGAGAACTCCTGCAGTTTTTGTTTGTACTGCGGGGTAGATTTTAAACAAGAGAGTTGTTGCTTTAAGAAGAAGTTTAGATGATTGTGCCTGGTGTATTACTGTGAGGAGAGTGGGGCTTATATAGGGGAGGCAACTCTGGCTCTCCCTCTTTCTCTCACAGGATGGACAGAAGGAAACATTACCCGCCCTCCCGCCCTGTTTAAAATCTCTGCCCTTAAACTTTTTAATTATTGCTTGTATAATGATAAATGCTTTATTGTATTTTTGAATTTGTCATTGTATATCTTGTACCAGGTTCAATTGTATATTGGCTATAAAGAGTTATTATTTGCGATAACCTTCTAAGCCCAAGGGAAGGGCAATCCTTCAGTCATGGTTCCCTGGAGGTTTCCTCCACAGGGGTTTTTTCCTCTCCTGAGCGCTGTAGGATGACTCTTTGTGAGTCGGGGGTTTGCCAAGTTTAGTCCCATTAATGCTTTTGCAGGGACTCCTAGTTTTTAAGTTTACAAAAATGATTTAATTATTTTAAAAAAAAAAAGGTGTCTAATGAGACTTGGAATTTATAACCCGTCACGGCTTTGCAGTTTAGGAGTCAGATGGAAGTTGCAGACAAGTTAAGGTGGACTCATTTTAACTAATAGAGGATGTAAAACCTCATGGTGGTGAGCAGGCTCGGCTTTGGTGGCCAGCCTCAAGGACGTTGTAATGGTAACATCAATCAGGGGCGGGCACAGTGGTTAAGCACAGGAGTGAGGATAATAGGGTCATTGGTGCCCTGAAAGTTTACTGGCTCTGCTTGAATGGCAAGCCAGTGCGTGTCGCCCCTTTATGGCTGTCTGTCCTGGTGCTGTATGTCAGACAGCTGGGTATATCGCAGTACTTGTGAATCCTAATGTACTAACACTCCACCTGACTCCTACTGTGATTATTTAATCCTGTGATTTGAATAAAAGCTGTGGCCATTTTGACAACCAAAATAATGTGTTTTGTGTATTTATTTTAGTACCTAGGTTTACAGTAGTTATGGTGGTTTTAGGAAGGAGTGGGGTCCATCCCATATCCAAAAGTCATGCTGCAGCTACTTAGCCCTGAGTCAGCATGGAGTTCCTAGCTTCTATGTTTCTGCCCTGTTCTCTGCCTCTTGCCTTTTTAAGCAGCCTCAGCTGTTCAATCAGTGCTTCTGAATCATGTCTGCAGTCAGCCTGTGACCTGCTCAGGGAAGTCTTGGACTTAAGGCCCCTTCACATTAAGCGACGCTGCAGCGATACCGACAACGATCCGGATCGCTGCAGCATCGCGGTTTGGTCGCTGGAGAGCTGTCACACAGACCGCTCTCCAGCGACCAACGATGCCGGTAACCAGGGTAAACATCGGGTAACTAAGCGCAGGGCCGTGCTTAGTAACCCGATGTTTACCCTGGTTACCATCCTAAAAGTAAAAAAAAACAAACAGTACATACTTACCTACCGCTGTCTGTCCCCGGCGCTCTGCTTCTCTGCACTCCTCCTGTACTGTCTGTGTGAGCACAGCGGCCGGAAAGCAGAGCGGTGACGTCACCGCTCTGCTTTCCGGCTGACCGACGCTCACAGCCAGTGCAGGAGGAGTGCAGAGCACAGCACCGGGGACAGACAGCGGTAGGTAAGTATGTAGTGTTTGTTTTTTTACTTTTAGGATGGTAACCAGGGTAAACATCGGGTTACTAAGCGCGGCCCTGCGCTTAGTTACCCGATGTTTACCCTGGTTACCAGTGAAGACATCGCTGGATCGGTGTCACACACGCCGATCCAGCGATGTTCGCGGGAGATCCAGCGACGAAATAAAGTTCTGGACTTTGTTCAGCGACCAACGATCTCCCAGCAGGGGCCTGATCGTTGGTCGCTGTCACACATAACGATTTCATTAACGATATCGTTGCTACGTCACAAAATGCAACGATATCGTTAACAATATCGTTATGTGTGAAGGTACCTTAAGTAATCCAGCCATCTCCTACTGTGGATCTCTGGGACACTTGTGGACACTGGAACTCTGCTGCGCGCTAAACAACATTTACCAGGGAAGTAACAGAGAGACTCTGAACCTGCTTTGTGCTTAATACTGAACTTAAGGTTTACTCTGGTCTGCTGTGTCGCCCACCGTGTCTCCTGCCTCTGTACCTGCAATTATGTAAAACCTGTTTCTCTGTGGCATACTTGTATGAAGTAATACAAGCAAGTCCTAACTAAACCTGTGTCTCCTGTGTCTTCCTCGCACCCAAGCACAAGACTCTAAATAGACTGTGTACAAAACATTACAAGATTAAGAAGCCAGCTTTAGTGTCTGCTGGACACCGAGTCTGCTGTGGACCGTGTATCCGTTTATTCCTTCTGTGATGACAGTGTTTGTGACTTCTCACAACCATTTCAAGTAAGAGCATTCCCTTCTTTTTCAGGCAGGTGTGTTACCACAGGTAAACACTATTGTGCTCCCTTGTTTCTCTTCCAGCATTTCTGCCTTAGAGGATCTAGGAAGATATTCATTTATACATTCTGTGATGACAGTGGTTGTGACTTCTCACAACCCATTCAGGTGAGCACATTCCCTTCTTTCCAGTTAGGTGTGTTACCATGGGTAAACCCTATTGTGCGCCTTTTTCCTTTTCCAGCACTTCTGCCTTAAAGGATCTGAGAAGATGGAGGCTCGCGTAAAGGAATTGTCTGAAGTCACCGATACAATCCTTGCGGATATACAGGCTTTAAAGACCCGCTTTGCAAGTCTACAGGATCTTAACAATCACAATCTGCAAGTTTTCGGACAAAATACTCAGGATTTACGAGCCAGGATTGAGGCTCTGGAGAAACGAGTCCAGGCAGCATCCCTACCCCCAGGTTCTGGGATTCCCAAGTTACCTCCTTTTCGTTTTATTAACCAATGCAAACTGTTTTTCTCTGCACATGCTTCACAATTTACCTCGAAACGATCCAAAGTGCTTACTATAATCATCTCTAATAAAGCTCTAATGTGGGCAAACCCTTTGATTGAGACTGAGGATGAATGTTTGAATAATCTTGATGCTTTCATTTCAGCCATGGGGCAGGTGTTTGATGATCCTAACCGAGGTGCAACAGCTAAAGCAGCCATGTTGACTTTGCGCCAGGGTAAGCGCTTAGTAGCCAAATGTGCCCTGGATTTCAAGAGATGGGCCCTCGATACCACTTGGGACAGTTCTGCCAAAAAATCTATTTTCCGGAAAGGGTTATCTCCCATGATTAAGGAAGAACTTGCTCGTGCTGACCTTCCCACTGCGTCAGGAGACTTTATTAACTACTGCATTCATATTGATGCCCATCTTACTGAATGCAGACAGGGGAGATGGTCTGAAAGTAATCGAATTAACCATTTCCTACCTTCCTCCCCAGCTAGGGAACCTTTGAGCAAGATCACACAGGAACCAGAACCTGAACCCCCAGAAAGATCTGCAGCGATAGATGTTGATTTCTCGGACTTAAACTCTGTTATTTCTGATTCTGATGACTGTGTAAATGCAGCAGTTTTTCAAGTTTCCTCAGCAGTGTCCCAGCTGAGCTGTAGGAAGAACAACTCTCATTGTTTTCTTCCCATCAAACTCTGAGTAGGCTCGGTCTGGGTGTCTAGCTCTGCTATGATTGACTCAGGGGCAAGCGGTAATTTTATGGACATCTCCTTTGCTCAGAAACATGGAATATGTTCAGTGAAGAAGGCTACTCCAATAAAGATGGAGACTGTGGATGGTTCCCTGCTAAGCTCTGGACCAGTGGATCAGGAAACAGAGCCTCTGAATGTCCTTATGTGTAAAAATCATCAGGAGAGGCTGTCTTTTATGCTCATCTCTTCTCCCCACTTCCCCATTATTCTAGGGCTACCGTGGCTGCAGACTCAGAACCCTACAATTAACTGGGAGACCAAGGAGCTGCACTTTCCAGAGAAACAGATGGGCCCAGAAGTTTCAGCTTGTTGGTTCCTAAGAGACCCACGTCAGTCTCTGAACTACCAGCCATATACCAGGAGTATGCGGATGTATGTGATAAGAATCAGCGGATCAGCTTCCCCCTCACCGTCCGTACGACTGTCCAATTGAATTATTGCCCGGAGCGGGAATACCCTTTGGTAAGATCTATCCTCTGGCAGGGCCCGAACTTAAGGCTTTGAAAGACTATATTGACGAAAATCTAGCCAAGGGCTTCATACGCCACTCTGCATCTCCTGCAGGTGCACCCATCTTCTTTGTGAAGAAAAAGGATGGATCTCTTAGACCCTGCATAGATTATCGGGAACTCAATAAGGTCACAATTAGAAACCGTTATCCATTGCCATTGATCTCTGAGTTATTGGAGAGAGTACGGCATGCCAAGATTTTTTCTAAACTGGATCTCCGTGGGGCTTATAATTTGGTCCGTATTAGACCTGGGGATGAATGGAAGACTGCATTCAGGTCATGCTACGGACACTTTGAATATCTAGTTATGCCGTTCGGTCTGTGTAACGCCCCAGCCACTTTCCAACACTTGGTGAATGACATTTTCAGGGATCTCTTAGATACATTTGTGGTGATTTATCTGGATGATATTTTATTTTTTTCTAACTCCACAGAGGAACATCACGGACATGTGAGAATGGTCTTAGAACGTCTACGACAGAACCATCTTTACATTAAACTGGAGAAGTGTGAATTCCATCGGACCGAAATTCAATTTCTGGGGTATGTAATGTCTACACAGGGAATTAGTATGGATGGAAGCAAGACTAAAGCCATCAAGAATTGACCAGTTCCTGGGAATGTGAAGGAAGTGCAGCGCTTCATTGGGTTTGCCAATTTCTACAGGCGTTTTATTAGAAATTTTTCTGAGGTAGTGACACCTATCACACAACTTACGTGGAAAGAGTCTAGCTTCACTTGGACTCCTCAAGCCCAAGGAGCATTTTCCAGTCTGAAGTAGGGTTGAGCGAAACGGATCGGACTTTTTCATAAATCGACGACTTTTGGCAAAGTCGGGTTTCGTGAAACCTGACCCGATCCTACTGTGGGATCGGTCATGAGGTCGGTGATCTGCGTGCCAAAGTCGCGTTTCATATGATGCTTTAAGCGCTATTTCTCAGGCAATGAAGGTGGACGCAGAGTGTGGGCAGCGTGATGACATAGGTCTCGGTCCCCACCATCTTAGAGAAGGGCATGGCAGTTATTGGCTTGCTTTCTGCGGTGTCACAGGGGCTATAAAGGGGCGTGCACGCCGACCGCCATCTTACTTCTGCCGATCTGAGCATAGGGAGAGGTTGCTGCAGCTTCGTCAGAAGCAGGGATATAGTTAGGCAGGGAATATTAACCCCCAAACCGCTTGTGCTGTAGTGATTTCCACTGTCCAACACCACCTTTTCTTTGCAGGGACAGTGGAGTTTTTTTTTTTTGGTGCATCAGCTCTGTAGCTTAGGCTGCCTTATAAGGCTCCCTGATAGCTGCATTGCTGTGTGTACACCACTGTGCAAACCAACTGCTTTTTTCAAAGCAAAAATCCTGTTGCTTCTTTCTGCACAGTTCTCTTGTTCCTTTGTCCACACTCTTTTTGTGTGCAGCAGTCCTTTTTATTGCTGCCATACTTGTCCTTTGATCATTGTAGGGAGATTGAAATTCTACTACAGCCCTTGTATTTTTTTATATATCTGGCAGCCACGTTCTACCTTGTACATTGTGTGTTGTCATACACTGGGCCTG
Organism: Ranitomeya imitator; assembly: GCF_032444005.1. Taxonomy (NCBI): domain Eukaryota; kingdom Metazoa; phylum Chordata; class Amphibia; order Anura; family Dendrobatidae; genus Ranitomeya; species Ranitomeya imitator. The sequence goes on from NC_091282.1 coordinate 590,155,303, forward strand.
TTTTTTCCTACAGTCTCCCACAAAAAAAAGGGAGCTTTAAATTGCCACTAAGTGGATTAACGTGAGTTCTGTTTGGCGTATATCTGTCACCCACGTTCTGCTTTGTACAGTGTGTGTAGTTTAACACAGAGGGCCTGTTGTTACCTGCAGTCTCCCACAAAAAAAGGGAGCTTTAAATTGCCACTCAGTGCATTAACGTGAGTACTGTTTGGCGTATATCTGCCACCCACGTTCTGCTTTATACAGTGTGTGTAGTTCAACACAGAGGGCCTGTTGTTACCTGTAGTCTCCCACGAAAACAAAAAAGGGTGCTTTAAATTGCCACTAATTGGATTAACGTGAGTTCTGTTTGACGTATATCTGCCACCCACGTTCTGCTTTTAACAGTGTGTGTAGTTTAACACAGAGGGCCTGTTGTTACCTGCAGTCTACCACAAAAAAGGGAGCTTTAAATTGCCACTAAGTGGATTAACGTGAGTTCTGTTTGGCGTATATCTGCCACCCACGTTCTGCTTTTTACAGTGTGTGTACGAGGAGCGATCCAAAAGTAATGATAATCAATACTAAACACAATGAATATAGTCAAAAAATAAATTTATTTTTCTACATAGTCTCCTAACAAGTCTATACATTAGTCCATCTCTTTTCTAAACTTAGAATTCCCTTGGAAAAAAATTCTTGATCTTGACCCTCAAAAAAATCCCCAACAGCGGTTATCACGTCGCTATTGTCGTCAAATTTCTTTCCCCGGAGGTGTTCCTTGAGCCGAGGAAAGAGAAAGAAGTCACTGGGGGCTAGATCTGGTGAATAGGGGGGGTGTTCCACCAGTTCAAAGCCCGCTTCTTGGTAGCCATGGCAACAGCAGCTTTGTGAGCCGGCGCTTTATCTTGGTGAAACAACACTCCAGACCGCAGTTTGCCGCGCCTTTTCTCCTTGATAGCCTCCCGCAATCTTCTTATTTGTACTGCGTAGTAGGAGCCCGTAATAGTGGCTCCCTTCTCCAAATAGTCCACCATAATAATTCCTTCAGCGTCCCAAAAAACGGACGCCATAACCTTCCCTGCTGAGCTTTACACTTTGAATTTCTTCGGCGTCGGTTCGTTTCCATGTCATCGATTGTTGTTTAGTTTCGGGATCAAAGTGGTGGATCCAGGTCTCGTCCATGGTCAAAAACGTGACAAAAAATTTTCTTTGTCTGCTTGGAACTTTTCGAGATTTGCTATTGAAATGTCAACTCATTTCTTCTTTTGTTCGTCGGTTAATATTTTTGGCACCCAACGCGCGGAGCCCTTTCTCATATGCAATTCTTTTGCAAGGATTCTTTGAATACTGCCATATGAGATCCCTGTGACCTCAGCTACATGCCTGATAGTCACTCTTCGATCTGCCAATACAACTTCTTCAACTTTTTTCACGTTTTCTTCATTGAGGGACGTGGATGGGCATCCTTCACGATGTTCATTTTCCGTCGATGTTCTTCCCAGCTTAAATTCCTTGGCCCAGCGTGCAACTGTGGAATATGGAGGAGAAGAGTCCCCCAATCTTTCCACCAAGTCGCTGTGAATGTCTTTGGTAGTCATTTTTTTCAAGCAGAGGTATTTGATGACAGCTAGGAGCTCGTTTTTTTCCATTTTGATGTTCACTCCTCGGCAGTTCATATTCAAATGAATGTAGCTCCCGGGAATCGTGGTCTATTTAAGTAATTTTTTTTTCCTGGACTAGTGGGTACCTAAGAGAGAAGAAAACATTTTATTTTAATTTCTGTGTGCAATAGAAATAACCGATTATCATTACTTTTGAATCGCCCCTCGTAGTTTAACACAGAGGGCCTGTTGTTACCTGCAGTCTACCACAAAAACAAAAAAAAGGGAGCTTTAAATTGCCACTAAGTGGAATAACTTGAGTTCTGTTTGGCGTATATCTGCGACCCACGTTCTGCTTTTAACAGTTTGTGTAGTTTAACACAGAGGGCCTGTTGTTACCTGCAGTCTACTACAAAAAAAGGGAGCTTTAAACTGCCACTCAATGGATTAACGTGAGTTCTGTTTGGCGTATATCTGCCACCCACGTTCTGCTTTGTACAGTGTGTGTAGTTTAACACAGAGGGCCTGTTGTTACCTGCAGTCTCCCACAAAAACAAAAAAAAGGTGCTTTAAGTTGCCACTAAGTGGATTAACGTGAGTTCTGTTTGGCGTATATCTGCCACCCACATTCTGCTTTTTACAGAGTGTGTAGTTTAACACAGAGGGCCTGTTGTTACCTGCAGTCTACCACAAAAAAAAGGGGGAACTTTAAATTGCCACTCGGTGGATTAACGTGAGTTCTGTTTGGCGTATATCTGCCACCCACGTTCTGCTTTTTACAGTGTGTGTAGTTTAACACAGAGGGCCTGTTGTTACCTGCAGTCTACCACAAAAAAAGGGAGCTTTAAATTGCCACTCAGTGGATTAACGTGAGTTCTGTTTGGCGTATATCTGCCACCCACGTTCTGCTTTGTACAGTGTGTGTAGTTTAACCCAGTGGACCTGTTGTTACTTGCAGTCTCCCACAAAAACAAAAAAAAGGGTGCTTTAAATTGCCACTTAGTGGATCTACGTGAGTTCTGTTTGGCGTGTATCTGCTAGCCACGTTCTGCCTTGTACATTATGTTGTGTAATACACAGGGCGTGTTTGTTCCTGCTGTCTTCCCGCCAAAAAAAGGAAGATATAAATTCTCCAATAGGTAATATACACCTTCTACCTTGTTTAACAGTAGCATATAACGGTTGTTATTTTGGTAACATTTCAGCAAAAATGAGGAAGTCTGGTGGAAGAGGCCGTGGGCGGTCGTTGCCAACTGGTAATGATGGTGGGGGTGGTAGTGGAGCATCTGGTGGTACTGGGGAAAGCAAGATAGCACCAAAGGCCCTAGGTGTAGAGGCAGTGTCATCGTCTGGCTACAAAAGGCCTCGAAGGCTCCCTTATCTGGGAGTAGGAAAACGGCTTTTAAAGTCGGAGCAGCAGGAACAAGTTTTGGCTTTCCTTGCTGACTCAGCCTCCAGCTCTTTCACCTCCTCTTCAGAAGCTTCAAAATCTAAAACCAGCGAGTCGTCAGTGGATGCTCCATGTCCGGAAAAAGTTGCTTCCTTGTGTCCTTCACCCAAAACAAAAGTGAAGGATGCGGCAGGCAACACTACACTTTACTTCATGGAGCTCTTTACACATACCGTGCCTGGGTTAGAGAGGGAAATAGTAAAAAGCCCATTACAGGAAGAATTGGACATGGAGTGCACAGATGCACAGCCACAGCTTGATTATTATGCTGTTCCATTGACTCAGATCACAACTTTGCCCTCGCAGTGTACTGAGCCCGAATCTGACCCTGATGAGAATATGGTGCTCAGTCCCGAACGCTATAGCACCTTACATGGTGACACAGAGGACAGTGCCCATGACATTGAAGAGGAGGTGATAGATGACCCAGTTGTTGACCCTGATTGGCAGCCATTGGGGAAGAGGGTGCCGCAGCCTGTAGCTCAGAAGCGGAGGAGGATGATCTGCAGCAGCCATCTACATCGCAAAAGTTGTCATCTGGCATGCCTGCATCAGGCCCAAAACGTGTGTCAAAATCCACAACAGGTGTAGTACAGCGTTGCAATCTGGTGGCAGTAGCACGGCGTGCAAAGCCTGCAAAGGTATTCCATAGTAGCACGAGTGCAGTGTGGGAATTTTTTAACCAAGATCCGAATGATCAGTGCAAAGTTATATGTAAGAAATGCTCCAAGACCTTTAGCAGTGGGCAAAATGTTCTAAATTTAAATACAATGTGCATGCGTAGACATCTAACCAGCAGGCACTTGGAAGCATGGACTAACTACCAGACGTCCCGTACCGTTGGTGCACCTGCTCCTATTGAAGCTAGTCAGCAACGCAACATTGCTTCCCTAACTGGAAGCCAACCGGTTATGACACCACCAGTAGCAAATGTGGAGGTATTGTCGCAAGGCCAAAACAGTCAGGGAATCGCAAGGTTCTTGGTTGGAAACACTGTCGGTAGGCCCACATCAAGAATACCATCGCCAAGCCTCTCTAAATCTGCCATGTCCCCGCAAGTTCCACCATATGCAGTTCTCCAGTCCAGCTCAGCCTACAAGAGACTCTCGATAGGAAAAGAAAGTACTCTTCCTCTCATCCGCGTACACAGGGTTTGAACGGCTACATATCTCGACTAATCTCGTTAGAGATGATGCCCTACCGTTTGGTTGAAAGCAAAGCTTTCAAAGCCCTGATGGCCTACGCAGTACCACGCTATGACTTACCCAGTCGACACTTCTTTGCGAGAAAAGCCATCCCAGCACTACACCAACATTTCAAAGAACGCATTGTCCATGCACTCAGGCAATCGGTCAGTAGAAAGGCGCACCTCAGAACTGATGTATGGACCAGTAGGCATGGCCAGGGATGTTACGCGTCCATTACCGCACACTGGGTTAATGTGGTGGATGCCGGGTCCACAGGGGACAACAATACTGGCACAGTTCTGCCTAGCCCACAGTCTAGGAAACAGTTGGCTGTAGGCGTTTGCTCCTCCTCCTCCTCCAGAAGCAAAAGATCGTCCACAGAGCGCAGTCGCACGACCACTCCATCCGCAGCTGTCAGTGTTGCACCCATGGTGTCTCATTATGGAACAGCTAGTGGGAAGCGGCAACAGGCTGTGCTGCAAATGAAGTGTTTGGGCGACAACAGACACACCGCGGAAGTACTGGCCGAGTACTTGCAGCAAGAAACTGAGTCATGGCTGGGCAGTGCACATCTTGTGGCAGGCAAGGTAGTCAGTGATAACGGAAGGAATTTTATGGCTGCCATAGCTCTTTCAGTACTGAAACACATACCTTGCCTGGCTCACACATTGAACCTGGTGGTGCAGTGCTTCCTCAAGAATTACCCAGATTTACCAGCCCTGCTCCTGAAGGTGCGCAGACTTTGCTCCCACATCCGCCGATCGCCCGTACATTCCAGCCGTTTGCTTAACCATCAGTGATCGCTGAATCTTCCCCAGCACCGCCTAATAATGGAAGTGGCAACAAGGTGGAACTCCACACTGCACATGCTTCAGAGGCTGTGCGAACACATACACGGGCAGGCAGTTGGATGGCAGACATGGAGTTGTATGGTGTGCAGTGGTCGAAGCTCCAAGACCTCTGTCAAGTCCTTCAGTGTTTTGAGGAATGCACATGGGTGGTCACTGCGGACGACACCATCATAAGCATGAGCATCACACTAATGCGTCTGCTGATGCAAAGTTTGACGCACATCAAGGAGCAGGAGTCTGCGACCGAGGAGGAGGGAAGCCTTGATGACAGTCAGCCATTGTCTGCTCAGGGAATTTTCCTGGACGAGGTGGCGGGCGAAGAGGAGGAGGAGGATGATGGGGCAAAATATTCATGGGAGGAGGATGCTTCACAGGGGGAAATAGAAACTGGTGGCATTGCAAGGTCAGGTACAGGGTTTTTGCGGGCCACAAGTGATGTAGATTTTCAAGAATGAGCTCCTCAACCCAGCACAAGCAGTGAATTGACACCTGAAACTTTGGCCCACATGGCAGAGTATGCCTTGCGTATCCTAAAACGGGACCCCCGCGTTATCAAAATGATGACCGATGACGATTACTGGTTAGCATGCCTCCTGGATCCATGATACAAAAGGCAAATTACAAAGTATCATGCCACATGAGAACCTTAAGCAAATATTGGCTACCAAACAAGCAACTCTTGTAGACCGTTTGGTTCTGGCATTCCCAGCACACAGCGGCGCTGATGGTTCTCACATGAGCTGTAGTAGGCAACATGGTAGAGGTGTTAGACGTGCACAAAGCCGATGTGACATTGAACAGAGGGGATTTATGACCAGGTTGTGGAGTGATTTTGCAATGACCGCAGACACGACAGGTACTGCTGCATCGATGCAAAGTGATAGGAGACAGCATTTGTCCAGGATGGTAACCAACTATTTTTCCGCCATTATCGATGTTCTCCCTCACATGTCATTCCTCTTTGATTACTGGGCATCTAAACTAGACAGCTGGCACGAATTGGCAGAATATTCATTACAGGAGGTCGCTTGCCCAGCTGCTAGTGTGCTCTCAGAAAGAGTCTTCAGTGCTGCTGGTTCGATACTGACCGAAAAAAGGACACGTCTGGCTCCCTGAAATGTTGATGATCTAACCTTCATTAAAATGAACCAATCATGGATTTCAAATTATTTTGCCCCACCTTCACCTGCAGACACGTAGCTTGCCTGAAAAATTGCTTGTATTTGGCCTCCTCTTACTAACTGCTCCAATTCTGCCATTTGCAGGTGCTGAATGTCCACCATAGGCCCTTTTTATACCTCCCTATGTGGGCTGACTCCCCCCACAGGTCCGTGGTCACAACTTGGCGCACGCACCCATGCGAGTGCCATTTGGCTGGACAGGTGTGTGTTCCCGCTCTTGGGCGACGGCACTGGCACAGGGTTCCTCATAGTGCAATGAAGTGTCTCTGACGGTGGTGGTGCACAACCAACGTCAGAAACACCATCGCAATATGAGGGGCCCTGTGCCAGTACCGCCGGCCACGAGAGAGTGTTCTCCCCCAGCTCGAACTGTGCTCTGCCACTTGCAAAACTTACCTGCCCCACCACTGTGAAGTCTGTGCTGGTAAATCCTTAAATGGCACTGCCATTACAAGTTTGTTGCAATGATAGATGATAGTAAAATTATACAGGAGCCCTGGCCTCCATTTAGACCGCTTAATGCTTTGTGCCATCTACCACTGTCTGCAACTCTGCATAGGAGCCCACCCCTGTACCTCGCAATGCCACCAGTTTATTTATTATGACAAATTCATTGGCTGACATTTAGCCAACTATGTATTTAGGCCTACTAACTGTCAGCCACTTATAACAGTTGTCCTCCGCTGAACAAAGCTATGCCACCTGAGTAATCCTGTAACCAATTGTGAACTGCATTTTGCCACCTTTTTTATTTTAGGCCTCTGTCTGTCTGTCTGTCTGCGCCACACATTCCAACTCCTCCCCTTCCCCCCCTGAAACAAGCTAGGCCACCGAGTTAGTCCTGGTAGCAGTTTATAACCGCATTTTGCCACCTTTTTTTATTTTAGGCCTCTGTCTATCTGTCTGTCTGCACCACACATTAAGACCCCCCCCCCCCCCCGAAACAAGCTAGGCCGCTGGGTTAGTCCTGGTAGCAGTTTTGAATGGCATTTAGCCTACTTTTTTTATTTTAGGCCTCTGTCTGTCTGTCTGTCTGTCCTTGCCACACATTACAACCCCCCCTCACCCCCGAAACAAGCTAGGCCGCCGGGCTAGTCCTGGTAGCAGTTTAGATCCGCATTTTGCCACCTTTTTTCATCTTCGGCCTCTGTCTGTCTGTCTGCGCCACACATTACAACTCTCTCCCCCTGAAACAAGCTAGGCCACCGGGTTAGTTCTGCTTGCAGTTTTGAACCGCATTTAGCCTACTTTTTTTATTTTAGGCCTCTGTCTGCCTGTCTGTCCGTGCCACACATTTCAACTGTCCTCCGCTTTACAAAGCTATGCCGCCTGAGTACTAGTCAAACACATTTTGAACTGACATTAGCCTACTTTTTTATTTTAGGCCTCTGTCTGCCTGTCTGGCCGTGCCACACATTACAACTGTCCTCCGCTTTACGAAGCTATGCAGCCTGTGTAGTACTCAAACAAATTTTGAACTGACATTAGCCTATTTTTTTATTTTAGGCCTCGGTCTGCCTGTCTGTCCGTGCCACACATTACAACTGTCCTCCGCTTTACAAAGCTATGCCACCTGTGCAGTACTCAAACAAATTTTGAAGTGACATTAGCCTACTTTTTTTATTTTAGGCCTCTGTCTGCCTGTCTGACCGTGCCACACATTACAACTGTCCTCTGCTTTACGAAGCTATGCCGCCTGTGTAGTACTCAAACAAATTTTGAACTGACATTAGCCTATTTTTTTTATTTTAGGCCTCTGTCTGCCTGTCTGTCCGTGCCACACATTACAACTGTCCTCCACTTTACAAAGCTATGCCACCTGTGTAGTACTCAAACAAATTTTTAACTGGCATTAGCCTACTTTTTTTATTTTAGGCCTCTGTCTGCCTGTCTGTCCGTGCCACACATTACAACTGTACTCTGCTTTACAAAGCTATGCCGCCTGTGTACTCCACTTACCTATTTTGAACTGCATTTTGCCCACTTACTTATTAAGGCCTACTAACTGTGTCTGCCTCCCATTACTGTTGTCCTCCACTGAACAAAGCTGAGCCTCAATTTTCATCCGGTGTCAGATATTTAACTGCATTTGGCCTACTTCTTTGGTTGGGCCTACAAATGGTGTGAGCCGCAGCTTGGTGTTCTCCACAGAATAAAGGTGATCTTAAATTTACAGGCTTTCAGCCTATATCAAATATTACACTGCATTTGGCCTACTTGTTTGGTTGGGCCTACTAGCGGTGTCTGCGGCTGCTTGGTGTTCTCCTCCACTTTACAAAGCTGAGCTTC